>NW_017728886.1:244673417-244674527 GCF_001723895.1 Crocodylus porosus | reverse complement strand
GACTGTGCAGGTATGGGTTGCTAGGGCGACCGGGGAAGCCTGGAGCCAGGAAGGGGCAGAGCTTAGCCCTTCTTAAGCCCAGGCAGAAGGCCAGGAGTTCAGTTCCCCTCTGGCCACTGCAGGAGCAGGAGCTCTGCGGCAGAGAGCTGAGCAGCAGAGCTTACGGTGGCAGTTGGGCCACTGCAATGATGCGAGGGGAGGGAGAGAACCCCTGAGAAAGGTATTGGTCAGAGCCAGCGTTGTGTGTGGTTTATGTTATAAGCCGGTGGGCTTTTTGCTTATGTTGCAGCCGCTTGACTCATCTTTTGTTATCATTACACCAGAGGACCGGGTGAGGCTGTAGGGGTGTGAGGAGGCCTCACGGGAGCTCCCCGGTAATCTGGGGGTTCCTGGTGCCCAGAAGGCACAGCAAATAGTGCCAAAGAGGGCACAGCTTTTTCAGGGGGGGGCACATTGGCCCAGCCCTGAGTGAGGGGGGCAGGGGAGAGCCCTGACAAGGGGGCGCGAGGAAACCCGGAGTTAGGGGGCCGCGAAGAGCCTGACGAGGGGGTGCAAGGAGCCCCTGAATTAAGAGGCAGCGAAGAGCCCTGGTGGTGAGGGGCGGTGAGGAGTCGAGCGAGGGGGCAGTGAGGGGCCCCAAGAGTGAGAAGGGGCATCGAGAAACCCCAAAGGCAAGCAAAGGACTGGGACTTGATACTATGGCTCTAGCGAGGGCATACCAACACCATCTGCGAGGCTTGGGCTGCGGTGTAGGGTCAGGAAAGGAGCCGCAGACGGTGCCCCCTGTCATCAGGGCGCACAAGATTAGGCAGCTTCCCACTACTTTAAATCCTTCATCAATTATGAGCAAGATCAAGACGTGGCAGGCAAAATTAGGCGGGCAGTCAGCCCACTACAGAAGACCAGAGCCGCACGCCCAGCGCAGCTCCGAAAGCGGCACTCCTGTTACAGCCTGCAATGCAATGCTGCGGCTAGTAAAGCGAGCAAAATGCTGGCTTGCATCCATAGACGCTTCTCAAGCAAATCCCGGGATGTCATTCTCCCCTTATACTTGGCCTTGGTGAGGCCGCAGCTGGAGTACTGCGTCCAGTTTTGGGCTCCACAATTCAA
>NW_017728886.1:244656730-244673142 GCF_001723895.1 Crocodylus porosus | reverse complement strand
TATCTTGCTGGGATCCTATGACCCCAGCTGACTTCCTGCCCTTTGGGCAGGGGCCTGGACTCAATGATCTTCTGAGGTCCCTTCCAGCCTTGATGTCTATGAAATCTATGAAAGCTTATAGTTCCTACCAGGAAAGCAATGATTTTCCTGGTAGAAATATAATGCCTGTTTGTAGTTCACGTATGTGATTGATATCATCTCAGATTTTGCCATATGAGAAACCTTCAGCTAGTTTGTGAAGATTGATTATGCAATAACTCCACTGTAGTTTGGACAAGACAACTTAGAATTGTAAAAACCATCTAAGTTGTAGAAAATTATGTATGATATGGAGAAATTTAAATATTTAAGGCAAATCCTAAATTATAGGAAGTTTGGACAACACACTATATCCCAAAACAATTAATAACAATTTGTTTGTAAGGTTTCAATAATTTTATAGGAGCATATACATATCTTTCCAGATTCTTCAGGTTTTTGATTTTGGGGGAGAGGGTCATGGGTTAAAGACAGAAAAGTACACATATTCAATTTATTATTAATATTAATGAAAGGTTTACTTTCCTTTCAGAAATGTTATTTCCTAAGCCTAGTTTACATTCCATGTTTAATTTGATCATTTCATTTTTGTTTTTCTGTGCTGGTACATATATTAGAATTTTTAATGGGCATAGGTTGTGGAGTTAAATTTTCTTATGTGTTAATAAATGTGTGGGGATTGTGGCTTGTAATTTGTCTCTCTTATTTGCATGCATGTTGTGAGATTTGTTTTTTAACTACTTTTTTGATAATCTGTATGGGAACCATTTTAGGGTATTTTTAAAGAAATGTTTTCTACTTCTGCAAATTCTTTACATATTTTATAAAGTTTTTCAGACAGAAAAACACTAAATTTGGTATTTTGGTGACTCTCTCTTATATTAAGGTGATGATTGTATATCAAAATAGAAAAAATAAGTCCTACTTCTAGTGCCATTAAGATTAGCAAAGTAATGTATCACAGACTTCAGTGACAGGAGGATCATGACTTAATTTTTTGTCTGAAGGCTGCAGTTAAGTTGGTTTTAATGCTTCTTGTTTTTAAAGGTATTAGACAAGCTTGTCTTTTGTGTTTCTGAGAAACTAATATAATATTTGAAAATAGAGAAGCAATCATGGCTAATCTTCAATCATGTTTTATCTGCATAGGAATGGAAATCTAATTCATGTTTTTAGATCATTCAGACAAAAGGTGACAAATATACGATGAATAATAATAAACTAGGCCCCTGGAAAAAAAAGGAAACCCTTGAGGACACCAGAGTAAATAAGGAAAGGACTGATTTCTGACTTGATGTTAGTAATGATCATTTACAGTATTCCCACATGAAGAATTAATAAGCTACAATTAATACAAAATACAACAGCTCAGATTTTGATTGATTCTAGGAAGTGTACCTTATGTGACCATAGTCTTGGCTCAGTTGAAATGGTAACCAGTCAAACTTTATAAATGTGCGTGAAGGCTTATACAATTCTTCACCAAGAAGGCGTCACATGCAGTCTTAATATTTCAGAGACACCCACATGATGAATGAATCTGAAGTCACTGGGAAAGTTCTACCTTGTGTTGTGCTTCTGGGATCCACACTGTATCCCCACAGGGCACAAGTAACTAAATTAACACTGTGAAGTACAAAAAGGAGAAGTTTCTAGGAAGGAATAGAAAGAAATAGGGATGAGTTATCCAAACACAGTAACATATTATGTCACAAGAATACTATCTCTGTGTTTTACTCATTAAGCCAGTTGAGGAACTGAAACATACATATTGTGAGTCATATATCTTTAATTTTTGATAATACGTTTTGACAAACATTGGCCCATCATGTGATGTTTCAGTACTATGTTTCTATCAGATTCTTGTTTTACAGTTTGAATGCATATTAATTTCTGGATGCCCTTTGGGGGGAAACTCACAGAAATAGTTCAGTGCCATGGAAAAGACTTTTGTGATCGTTGCTAGTTGCACCATACAGGTGTTTAGTTTGGTGTGTTAACAGGTTTGAATAGTTTCAAAATGATGAAGATAGAATGCTTCTCCCAATAGTACATGTGCTGTTAGCTGTTATATTATTTCTGTTGAAGGGCATTTGCAGACAAAATGGGAGCCATAAATTGTAGTGGTGGGTTTTTGAAAACACCATTTCAGTTTAGGGCCCTCTAAACCCTTGTGTCATGCACACACCCCACTGACTTACCTGCCTCCCTGGTGGTGGGGAGGGGAGGACCAGCTGCTGGAGGGCTGAGTGGTCCCTGGGCTGCAGGTGGGGATCAAGGGGGCTGGTGTGACCCTCCATGGCAGCCCCCGCCCCAGGCAGCAACCATGCATAGGCACCACAGCTGTGGAGGGAAGCACCGGGCCCCTGTGCAGCTCAGGCAGGCAGGTTCCAGTGCAGGGAAAAAAAAATAGATTGGGCTCACTGCTTTTCTTGAATAGAGCCTGCCTTCCCAAGCTGCTGCCAGGCTGCCTGCCGGGCTTCCTGCAGAGCCCCTGAGCTGAATGGAGCCTGGTGCTTTGCTCCATGGCTGTAGGGGCAGCAAATGAAAACTCCTTGGAGTTTGCTGCACCCCAAGTCATTTAAGGCACATTATGCTGCTGAATTTCCCTCAGCAGCTGTAATTAATGCACAATATGCTGCCAGTGCATGCAAACACCAACACCATTAAAGCAGTGCAAAAGCATTTAGCCCGCTTTAAAGTGTCGTGCACACATGCCCCTTATTTCATCTACACATGGCTTAAAATAATTATTAGAATTATTTATATAGAACACCATTTTATTTTGTTCTAGTGCACAATCCCGGTTTTCATTCTTGTTCTAGTCATTGCCTTAGACTGTCTGTGCTTTGGTGCCTAATAGATACCTAGGACATTTTACTTTGTTTCCCAAGAGGAGCAGTAGTTAGATGCCCATTTATAGTTCCTCAGCAAAGATTTCCAGAACGTCAATGGTGCCTAATGGTGAACTTGGGGACTTAACAATCTTCATGGATTTAATGCTAAAGACCTTGGGACAGAGCCCAGATTGGGAAAGTAACAGATATAATTGAGAGAGAATAAGGAAGAGCAAAAATTATGGAAAGAAATAGAGGAACATTATTTATGTGTTTGTGTAGAGTTACTAATACAAATCCAGTTCCATTATTTCCACTTTAGAGTTCCTACATTTGTATGTAATTTGAATGTGTTTTATTTTGTATAACAAGACAAGTCTACAGTTTAGACAGAACTCAACTTAGCTAGTAGCACGCAGAACAGATCTGAATGCTGGAGCTACAGTAGTAAATTGTCTAGCCATTAATAAAAGGGCTAAGACTCATACCTTTGTGAGCCATATCTGGCCTGGACACCAGAGATTGCTGACCCTGGGTTAAGACAACAAATGTTAAAAATATTTTGTTTTTTTCCTCATTGTTTCCAATGTTTTACTACTTTGAAAGGGCGAGCATGGGGGCATGGTGTTCCCTGGCTGGATGTGCGGGAACCAAGATCAGGCTCCATGTGGGGCTATGCTTGAGCATGGAGGTTCTCCTGGATTCAGTGTCAGGCGTGTGTGTACACTGGGGGCTTGCTTCTTGATGGGGTGTGGGGAGGTGGATGCCCAATGTCCTGGGGCTTGTGCACAGGGAACTCAGATGCCTCCTCTCCCCCTCCCACTGCTGACCTGCTGCTGGCAGATGGCCAGAGGCAAGTGTGGGGAGAAGCTTTGCACTGGCTTGGCTCTGGGAGAACTTGGCAGCAGGGGCTTGCTGAGCACTCAACTGGAGCAGGCTGACTGCTAAAGCAACTGCCTACAAGTGGTGTGGTGTTGCAGAAGGCTGTAAAGAAGGTTGGGATGTCAGAGAACAGCAATCAAACTTGAATCAATAGTTTCAGCATAGACAACATTTTAATACTGCTATTCACTGGCTCTTAACTTACCAGCCTTTGAGTAATTTGCTTTTTTTCCCCTTTTAATGATAGTACAAAAGACAAAGTCCCTCTTTGCGTGCCAGCGAGCTAGCCTTTGGTTTCCTGACATGCTTGAGTCTCGTTTAAATGCTCTTCTTGTTGATTCTTTTCTTCCCTTTTTAAATACATGAAATAGTGTTTTAATATTTTGTTTGAATGCTACATGACCCATCTAAATCCAGTCTGTCTAACTTCTAAATAACGTCACCAACAAAATACTTGATCTTATCCATAAATTTATGTCCATGAATAGTTCTACTAACTTGGGCAAATTTAGTGTCAAAGTTAAGGGGAGACGTGTGCTAAATTACATAGGAAGTGCAAAGCCTATGCACATTTCTTTTCCTTCATGAAAGTATTCAGAGTTTCAGTTTCTGTTACTGTAGTTGATAGTCAGTTTCAGATATTAATCTCTGAAAAAATAGTTTAATGTAAGAGTATAATAGTTATTCCAGTTTAGTTTAATACCAAGATAACATGCTTTTGTCCACTCTTACAGCGGTATAAATGGATCTAAGCCTCTGTAACTTTAAACTTGCATTTGTCCACTCTACATTGAAAAAAGTAACAGTTAAATAAGAAACGCTGTTGTGTACATAAAAGGGCAAGCCCCCTTCCCTCTTAAATGTGGCTTAAAATGTGATCTGTGCATAGCCTAAATAGTCTAGATGTCTAAGACTTCCTTAAGTTCATTGCAGTTTCTTTTATTTGTAAGTACAATATAAAACTATGCATTTCAGTGGGGTTTTTAAAATCCCCTTTCTGTAATGAGTATAAACTTATTTTCTAATATTTTCACAGTTAAAGTGATCTCAAAACCCATGGTATCATTTTGTGCTTTGACAGTACCTTTACTTTTCAATATACTTTTCAGTATATTTCGTGGAATGACGTCTTGTCTAGTCTAGACTCCAGAAATAGATTGGCCCTTTGCAAAGTGTCCTCAATTGTATTTTTTGATACGTGTTGATTTCCCTCCTGTATTTATAAATCTGCACTCTACTTTCCCAGCTGAAGCTAGATATAGATCTGATTGTTATAGATTTTTTCTTTTCTACCATTTATGGACCATTTTCTGCCAGTGACTTACAGATTCTTCAGAGTTAGGTCAAAAGATATTTTTTCCTCCCTTTTTTGCAGCATACAACAATACTATGTCGGCTCATGCTACCTCATTTCTTTCTGCATCAGCCCCTTCATTTTTTGGTATTGGTAGATCATAGCTGAAAATGCCACTTGGCATGTTCAAACCTGTTTTGCATGTCTCCTAAGCCACAAAAAATGTATGAGCTCAAAGGACTACAAGGTTCTTTGGGTGAATCTGATATCTTTTATTGGACCAACTAAAATAGTACAGAAAAAGATTTCTTAGCAAACTTTCAGGTTTAAAAACCCTTCATCACGCTGAGGAAGACTGTGCAGTTGGTGTGTGCTCTTCCTGGATGGAATGAATAGTAAGGAGGCCAGAGGCTGGGTTGGTATGCATGCAAGACAGGCAGTCAGTGAAGACGTTAATTGATTAGTCAGTGAGTGAGAGACAGGCTGGGAGTGGGGGAAGAAGGGAGATGAATGTAGCAGGTAAATAATGAAGAGGTACCTGGGGAGTCAGATGTCAAGCCGGTTATAATGCACCATAAATCCAGTGTCTGTTTTTAGTTCGTGGTTTTTTTGGTTGATGAAGTGAAGTGAAGTTCATAGGTTTATCTGTGAAAAGTGTTTTGTAAGTTCCATTTGAGGCTTAGCGCTGAGAGATTGGAGAGAGAGAGAGAGAGAGAGAGAGAGAGAGAGAGTGGTTTTCTTGTGTGAAATGTGCCCCACAGGTAATTGGGTATTCTTTTCTTTGATAGATTTCCAGTGTGCGTTCATTCTGGTGCACAGTTGCTGTTTGGTCTTTCCTATGTATATTCCATCAGGGCATTTGGTGCATTGGATGAGAAGTATTACATTTCTGGAGGTGCAGCTACAAGATCCAGGAATGATGATGGCTCTGTTGTGGGGTGTAGTAATTGTGGGGATTGTGGAGATCTGTTGGAAGGTTTTGCATTTCTTGTCATGGCATAGTCAAAACACCTTTCAGAGAAGCCCACAAACTTCTCTTCATTGGACTCCTGGATACAGAAAGTCATGAACTAAATATAGACATTGGATTTATGATGCATTATAACCTGCCTGACATATGATTCTTCAGCTACCTCTTCATTATTTACCTGCTACATGCATCCCCCTTGTCTCTCCCTCCCCCCACTCAGTTGGTCTCTTACCCACTGACTCCTCAATTTACATCTTCACTGACTGCATGTCTTGCATGCATACCACCCCAGCAGCTGGCTTCTTTACTACTCATTTCATCCAGGAAGAGCACACACCAACTTAAGAGGCTTCCTCAGCCTGATGAAGGGTTTTTAAACCCAAAAGGTTACCCAAAAAGAAAATTTTTTCCAACTATTTCAGTTGGTCTAGTAAAAAAAATATCAGATTCACCCAAAGAACCTTGTCTGCCTATGTCCTTAAAGCAACATAGCTGCAACCTATACTCCTATGGGCAAAAAAGTGAGTCTTGTGGTGGTATCCTACATGTTCACATTAACAGTGATCTTATGAACATTTTCAGTGTTTTGTTTAGCAAAACTTTTATCCAGTTGAGTATTTGACTTTCTGCTACATTTTTTATGTCATCTTGATTCTGCAACTCTTCCTCATGCCAAGAAGTGCTTTTTGATGTGAAGATTTCCATAAATCAATAGAATTATATAGTCCTTCCAGAATCCAGTGTAAATAGTTAATTTCTTCTTCACTTGCTCTTTACAGTGCTATGGGAGTCAGCATAGAAACGTGACAGCAAGTTCACACTTAGTTGAGCTGGCTTGTCAGGTATGATTTGATCTCATAAAGACTATCCAAGACAGTTCTCAAATAAAAAAAAATCTAGGAAATCTTTAAAGCTGATGTAGACTATCTTTTTATGTATATAAAAAATAAACTTGAATATTAATTAATTAGCAAAATACAGGGAATATATTCACTTCACAACATTTGTTACTAGTTTTCATTTATAAACAGCAGCAGAGAAAAACAAACTAGTCTGTTGTCCCTAATCGGAATCACAACCGTCTCATTTTTTTTATCAGTGTATTTGATGTTTTTCATGCTGTATTTAAAAAAAAATAATATACAGTCATCTGTATGGAAAGTTTTACATCAAATTAAGAATATCATATTTAAAACTATAGCTAGCTTTTAAAATCCTTTGAATTCAATGGGATTTCAGAATCTGGCCTATCATGTCTTAGGTTTTTTTTTTCCCAACAAAGAACCTTTTAAAGGTGTAAAAGAATAATGCTTATTTCTACTTTTTTTGCTGCTTCTTATATTTGCATCTTTAAAAATTTATAGTTTTGTTAATCCATTTTTCTCTTAAGTCTGCCCCAGCCATATGTTCTGTTTTGTTCTTAATCAATAAGGTTTTTCTTTCTTTTAAGATTTATATTGAGACCCAATATCTCAAATGTCCTCTGATTTAATAAAATCATATTAAACCTGAAGATCAAATATATAGTATTTGTTACCTTTTATAATTTTATCACATCAGAAACCATATTTCAAATTTTGGCCATCAATATAACTCTTAAAAATAAAAGAAGTATATGCTTGTATATCTAATGTTGTTATGCCTTCTACTTCAGAGTTTCCAACCAGGTTGATGCAGATTAAATATGCATAAGATATACATATCTACCATAACATTAACTTTGGGGGGAGCATGAGCTGCAGTTTTATGGGATACTAGGAAATTACCAAACACAGGGACCTTTTTCACTTGTTTTATTTTTTTTTACTATTATAATTTAAATGCACGTAATAAAGGAATCACTGCCTTTTGCAGAAATTTTACATAGCATGCATGATGTGCAAATGAACAACTCTGAAACAGGTGAATGTGCAGTATCTAATGGAATTAACAATATGGACTTCCATGACGTGTGCCATATTGTCACAGTGTGGGGTCCCCAGGGATAGCCGTGATACCCCTAGGGTTCCTTGACCATGCCAATCCTGCCCCATGGGCACCCTCTTTCTCGCCTGCCACCTCTTGCTGGTAATTTTAAGAAAATCAGGAAGCTGCCCCTGAGTTTGTGCACTGGATACGGTCTTTCATAGACATTAGGGCTGGAAGGGGCCTTGGAAGATCACTGAGTCCAGCCCCCTGCCCCAGGGGCAGGAAGTCAGCAGGGATCCTAGGATCCCAGCAAGATAAACATCCAAATTTCTCTTGAAGGCATTCAAAGTACGTGCTTGAACCACCTCTGGTGGCAGGCTATTCCAGACCTTGGGGGCTTGGACTGTAAAAAAAGTCTTCCTTATGTCCAGCCTGAAACAGCCCTGAAGGAGTCTGTGACTGTTTGACCTTGTCATCCCTTGGGGCACTCTGGTGAATAGATGTTCCCCGAGATCCTGGTGAGCACCCCTTATATACTTATAGGCAGGCATCAGATTACCCCTGAGCCTGTGCTTTTCCAGGCTGAAGAGTTCCACAGCTCTCAGCCTCTCATCATAAGGTCTGCTTTCCTGACCTCTGATGATGTGTAGGGCTCTTCTCTGTACTCTCTCAAGCTTCTCCATATCCTTTTTGAATTGCGGAGCCCAAAACTGAATGCAGTACTCCAGCTGCGGCCTCACCAAGGCTGATTACAACAGGAGAATGACGTCCTGGGATTTGCTTGAGAAGCATTTATGGATGCAAGCCAGCATTTTGCTCACTTTACTAGCTGCATTGAAGGCTCATGTTCATCTTGTGGTTAGTCATGACCCCTGAGTCCTTTTCATCTGTAGTGCTAGCCAGCATAGCACTGCTGAGCCTATAAGCATGCTGTGGGTTTTTCTTCCCAAGGTGGAGAACCTTGCATTTTTCACTGTTAAATACCATCAGGTTCGCCTCCGCCCATTTCCTGAGCCTGTCAAGGTCGGCCTAGATCGCCCTCCTATTCTTAGGTGTGGATGCTTTACCTCATTGTTTGGTGTTGTCAGCGAACTTGGCCAGTTCACTTCTGATACCAGTGTCAACATGAAGATGTTAAGCAGTGTTGGCCCAAGGACAGAACCTTGAGGGACCCCACTGGTCACAGGGCACCTCGACAATTGACTTCCATCAACCACGACCGTCTGGGTCTGAACACGGAGCCAATTCCCCAGCCAGCAGATCATGGTGAAGCTGAGGCCACACTTGGCCAGTTTTGCCAAAAGGTGATCATGGGATACCAGACTGAAGGCTTTTTTAAAGTCACGATATACAACATCCATCTCTTCTCCCTTGTCCAGGTGATATTTCCTATTACAACGAAGTAAACTAAGATTGGTCAAACAAGACCTATGTGCAGCAAACCCATGCTGGCTATCCCTCAGGATGCGGCCAGTCTGTTAAGAATGGACTCTTTGATAATCTTTTCTAAGACCTTCCCTAGAATAGTGGTCAGGCTGATGGGCCTGAAGTTTACCAGATCCACTTTCCTCCCCTTCTTGAAGATAAGGATGGTTTTGATGGACCCCACTAAGCCCTGTGGGTTCTTAGACCCCTTTTGGGTCCCACTTCAAAATAGATGCCTCACAGGACACCCTCAGCCTTATGGGCTATATACATGGCTCCAAAACCACCCCTTTACCACGATCCAAGCCTCACAGATGGTCTTTAAATATTATCTCTCCTGTGGCCTTGCTATAGCTTGGCCTCTTGTCCTCACTGGGCTCTCCACAGCTGTGCCCCACACTGGCCCTAGGGTCTGTTCACCCCCCTGTTGCTGTGCCCTACACTGGCACTGGGGTCTACTCATGACCCCCAGTTGTTGCACCCCACACTGGCTCTGGGGTTCCCACACCATAGTGGGCCCCCAATGAGGCCTTCTCCTTCCCCCAATAGCCTCAGCCCGATCTACCGGCCTATAAACAGCAAATAAAATATGAGCCCCTGGCCTATGTCATAATACAGGGAGTTCAGGGGTACTCTGTCCCTTTAACAAAATCAAACTTCTCCCAGCATTAAGTGCCTTGTAGACCAGGGTCTCTGGTGAGCTTAATCCTACTTGGAGTAGAACAGGCAGTCAAGCCTCCCTGGTGAGCTTCTTCTCTGGGAGCTCCTTCCCCCTTGGCTGCTGACAGAGAACTCAGCCTCTAGTCCCAGCCCTGGGGTTTATATATGTGCAGGGCCCTGCCTTTTCTGGTCAACTGACTGTGTGCAGGTGCAGGAGAATTTACTTGTTAGCCTGTTGCCATAGTAACCTGCACCCAATGGACTTCTATCTGGCTTTTAGGGCCCTCTCCCTAGGTAGTTTCTGCTCTTAAAGGAACAGGCACCTTAGTGCCCTGCAACACAGATAAATCAGTATTACACACACTTCATTCTCATGAAAAGAAAAAAAAATAAAATTGGGGTTAGTCATTCTTTGTTGTTATAGAAATGTTTCCTTAGCTCATTAAAAGATCTTCTTCTCTTTTCTTTCTTTGGTTGTATGTTGCAGAGACATCTTCAAATACTAGAATACCAGAAGCATAAATATCACTAAATGAGCACATTAGTTACCTTTGTAAATAATTTCAACTGCTGGAAAAAACAAAGAAATTGTACACATAGATATAAGATATTTTTGTATGTATTACTGAAAATTATTGCATCTGTATACATATGTGAATTATATGCATCTACATCTATAGATATACCTATAGATAGACACATACACACATAGATTAAAAAATGTAATTTAGGGTGTGCTTACTCATCACAAGTGTCACATGATAACTTTAAAGAATATTAGGTTATGATTAAAGTTAGCACCTCCTGGGTGCACATTCAGGGTTAAAAACATTTGTAACTTGAATAGCTCTGACCTGTTACTAGAGGCCTGGCAGGCAAGGGCATGTCTAGGAGCTGACAAGTGTACTCTGTTCCTGTCCTGCCCACCAGATCTCTAGCAGAAACAAACACTCCCCAACTCCTGACTCAACTCCAGCCCCTAGCACCTGAGTGTGAACACACACATGGCTGTGTGCATATATGTACAATCAGACCTAGACAGGTTACAAGGGTGGGCAGATGAGAATAGGATGGGTTTCAGCACAGACAAGTGCAGGTGATGCACCTCAGGAGGAACAACTGGCACCATACCTACAGGTTAGGGAACTCCCCTCTTGTCAGCACGGAGGCAGAAAAGGATCTTGGGGTCATCATTGACTCCAAGATGAACATGGGCTGGCAGTGTGGAGAGGCAGTTAGGAAGGCCAATCTTACCTTGTCATGCATCCACAGATGCATCTCGAGCAGGTCCAAAGAGGTGATCCTCCCCATCTATGTAGCACTGGTCAGGCCGCAGTTGGAGTACTGCCTCCAGTTCTGGGTGCCACACTTCAAGAGGGATGTCGACGGCATCGAGAGGGTCCAGAGGAGGGCCACTCGTATGATCGGGGGACAACAGGGCAGGCCCTATGAGGAGAGGCTACGGGACCTGAACCTGTTCAGCCTCCAAAAGAGAAGGCTGAGGGGGGATCTTGTGGCCTGTTATAAACTAGTCAGGGGGGATCAGCAGGCATTGGGGGAGTCACTGTTCCCCCGAGCACTGCCAGGAGTGACCAGGAATAACGGTCACAAGCTGGCAGAGGGTAGGTTTAGGTTAGATATCAGGAGGCGCTACTTCACGGTCAGGGCGGCTAGGGTCTGGAACCAACTTCCAAGAGAAGTGGTGCAGGCTCCTACCCTGGGTGTTTTTAAGAGGAGGTTAGATGAACATCTTGCTGGGGTCATTTGACCCCAGTATTCTTTCCTGCCGTGGCAGGGGGTCGGACTAGAAGATCTGCTCAGATCCCTTCTGACCCTAGAAACTATGAAATTATGTGTGCTGGCATATGTAATTATAAATGCATATGTGTGTGTATTTGGTTTGAGGAAAAATAATTGGTGTATTTGTAAATCAGATTTGGAGAGTATAGTTATATATACATTTTCCTACCTTGGTCAAATCTGCTTGGTAACATATGTTCAATATTAAAATATACCATTGGGAATGTAGATGGTGTAAATCAGAGTTGGATATTCCATAATATCCAACAATAAATAGGCATCAAATAGATTATGGACTTTAGTATCTTATTTAACCTATATTTTTATTTTGATGGGCATTCTTTGAGTAGCATTATGAGTAATGCAAATAAAAGGTTTCCATCTTAGAAGAACTCAATATTGATTTGCTTGATCAACTGCTGTTCAAATTAGTCTTCTTTGTCAAAGTGTAAACAAATAGTATGATGGATTGCCCTGTCATAGCCAAATTTAAATAAATGAAATGAGATGGTATGAAAGAATCCAGCATGAGGCATTACTTTTTTTTACTCAATACTGTGCAGGAATCTGCACAGACAGGATAGTGGGTTCAGATTTAGTTGTGGTTGCTGGAAAAAAAGGGTGTATCTATCATGCCATTAAGGCAGTGATAAACTCCAGCAGTTTTCACCAGGGTTTATCACAGTGCTTTAATGACATATGTCAATACTCAAACTTTTGTAGTCCAGGGTCATGTGCAGATACTGTGCCCAGCACTACAGCACTTTAAGCTGGGGTGGAGCAGCCATGGGCTGGCAGGGGCCCTGGAGGTGGTGTTGGGGGTGGGGATCAGCTCCAGGAGGCGGCCTCAGGGCTGGCTGGGGCAGGAGAGTGTCCCAGCATCTGGAGCCCTGTGGTTAGGCAGCAGACAGGTGCCTAGTTCCCTGCTGCCTGGGCTAACCAGGTGCAATGTACACCTGGGTCAGCATTTACAGGTTCAGTTATTTTTGCCACTGTAGTGGCAAACATTAGTTTGCTGCAATACAATAGCATCTAATTTCTAGATTGTTACAATTTCCACTGCAGCAAATTAACCTACTGTGCAGTTAAGCACATGTGCAGATCCACCAAGACAGTCCTAGGAAGGACTGCTCCAGAGTAGTGCATTCAGTGAAAATATATGGTATGGATGGTAAAGGAAACAACAACAAAACAATATCTGTGTTTGAGGGCTGAAGTTTAATACCTTGTGTATGAAGTCCCAGTTACAGTAAAAGAAATCCTGCTCTCATTGATGTGTATGGTTAAAATTTTCTTGGTGCTCAATGGCCCATAATTTCAGTGATTAAGTACAACTTAATAAATGGTCCCATTGACTTTAAGTGGGGTTATTTGTGGAATAAAACACTCATTTTGAAGACTGATATTAGAATCTAATTCTAATTCAAGAGATCAAATTACTAGTGTTTGTCAGAACTTATTTTCACTACTACTACTTTTAAATGTAAGATACACCACTATAGGGAATAACAAGTTTTTGTTTGCTTGTTTTGAATAACTTTTCTTATTGGTTTACCTGTTTTCTTCTTTGGTAAAACGTTGTTTCATGAAAGGCATTACTCCTAGTCATATCTTGAAAGTTCTTAGCATTTAAAATGCTATTTCAGCTGCGGTAATGGTAACCGTTAGAGAAATATTAGCATAGGCCAGCAGATCTTGAAAAATCTCTCTAAAATTAGTACTGTTTGGGTTCTTCTACATGAGACACTTTACTGCACAGTAGCGTAGTTTACTACACAGTAAGCGTGTGCATCTACATGTGCACATGGTTACTGTGGAATAAACTTTGCTTATCACGAGTAAATTTACTACCTGCAAATGCTAGTAGCAAATTTACTTGTGATTACTTACTATGCAGTAACACCCATGTAGTTGCTTGATAGAACAGGCTTGGGAGCCTGCTGTTCGCTCAGCTCCCTGATGGCGGAACTGAGCAGGGAATGGCATCTCCAGCTCCTGCCCTGCAGTCATGGAACAGGGGCTGGGAACTGTCCCAGTCAGGGGCAGGTCCCAGCCCCATGCACCAAGTGGGTGATCAAGGCATGGGGCTTATAAAGAGTTTCAGGGGTGAGGTAGGTCCCAGTCCCTCCACTTCCTCTCTCTCCAAGTCCCCTACCCCCAACTCGGGAACCAGAGGCAGGAGCTCCCTGATGCCAGGGCAGGGGGACATTGTCCCCACCCCAGCAGCAGGCAACCCTTGGGGTAGTTGTCTCCTGGCCTGGTGCTCTCTGGCAGCCCATGGGCTAGCACCCAGGGGGAGCTTAGAGCACTCCCTGGTGGTGGCAGGCAAATGGTCTCCCACTTCCCTGGATATGTAGATGCCGGGCTGGGAGTGGTTACTTGTGAATAGTTTACCCAGAAGTAAATTGCTCCTACATAAAACACATGTGTAAACACACCTTAATCATGTACTGTGGTATGCAAGCACTTCTTTTTAAAGATATATAAGTATTATCTTTTAAAATTACACTGATTAGAAAAAGTCTTTATTTAGCTTAACACAGAGACCATTTAAACATGAGTAGATTCTGGTCTGTCTCTTAAAACTGTCTCTTGAACCTCAGAACATATCTATTTTACTCTGTATTGCAGAACAAGGCATGCAAATCAGATGATTTGTTTGTTTGGTTTTTTGTAGAAGCTATATTTCTGTTTAATAGCATAGTACCGCTCTAACTGTTATTTAATATGTGAACAAGTATGTTTTATGAATTTGCTTTACATGTTTCAGCATGTATTATATGAGAAACATTTTCTTCTTGCAGTAAAGACTTGTGGATCTAATCTTCAGGGACCCAGTGGAACTTTCACATCCCCGAATTTTCCATTCCAGTATGACAGTAATGCCCAGTGTGTCTGGGTCATCACAGCCATCAACAACAACAAGGTAAGCTTAAAACTCAGAACTATTTTTAAAAAAAATCCATAGTGTAATAGCATACACAGATTGTAATGTTTAATATTAATATGATTTATTTCAATTGATCTTCATAGTGCTTTACAGATATTTAAAAATTGCTTATTATTAATTATGTAAAGACAGATTAGTTAACGCCTCAGTAAAGCGCATATGTAGATGCACCCTCTGTGTTATTATTTCAGGCCCATTCCATGGTCCTCACATAGATCCTTCTGGGAACTTAATGATCTACATTCTAGGAGAAGAATAAAACTAAAGAAGGTGGGGAGAAGTGTGAGCAGTCCAAATATTGGAACCGTGCTGAGTTTCAGTTCTTAGGGTAGATGATAAAAGCTGGATCTATGTTAATTGAAATGTGGAAACACATCACACTGTGGAATCCATATTTAAGTGGGTCCTGTGGCTGTAGTGGGAATGAAAGTCCTTTTCAGAACATTTCTAGTGAAGCATTGCCATCAAAAACCCCCACATGGAATGAGACTTCTGGAGCTGAATTGAAAAAAAAAGGTTTGTTTTTGTTTTTCAAATATGGTCTTTGTTGTTAGTGGATCCATGGATAAAGACTTTGTTCATGCATGCAGGAGAAACACTGATGCCTGATAAATTCAAGATAAATGCTTTGGAGGCAGTGCAGAGTGTTCTTTAATGCTGCTTCTTTTCTGAGGTACTCTTTAGTGTCCACTGGAATTTTGGGTGGATGAAAATAAGACATTTTAGTTTTCTCCTATGAAATGATTTTTACTCAAAATGTTTAGTCCTCTCCCTGTTAAATGAACTCCTAATTCAGCTAATTTACATTCACACAATTAATATTCCTTAGACTTAATGAAAATTTCTAGGAAACAAAGCCTTTCATTATTAAACATAATTTTTTCTCTGTATTATATTGCAGTTTTATTTTGAGTAGTTGTGTTTTAGATTATCCTGTAGTTACACTGTATTGACTTGTTCTTTGCAGGGTCAAAACCAAGCAGTGTTTTGTATTGAGAATTATATATTTACATAATGGGGAGGAATGATAAGAGAAACACATCTTTATTTAAAAATGCAATGAATTCATTTTTCATTTTAACTAGGGGATATAATTTTTAATGTTCCTTTTTTGGCATTTCATCACCCTTATTATCCTGTTCAAATGGCTTCTCTCTGTTTTGTGTTAAAGGGCTGTGTGTTTCTGAGAGCAGAATTTGAAATGTATGAAATAAGCTTAGCAATGAATCATTGATTTTTTTGACTCAGGAGCAATCTTGCATTACTCATTAACTGTGCGGCTGCTGCTTTGGCTATCACAGAGGTGATTCGTTTGGCCTCCAAGGAGGGAGAAATGGCTGTTAACTGTATAACTGGACTGCTTCAAAGCTGTTTTTTCCAGTTGTCATAGTTGTCCCCTTATGATCTCTCTACCTATTTACTGTTGAAGCATGCAAATTTAATGTTGTCTTGTTAGTGTACTTTCATTTCATAATAAGGTGTGCACAGTTAACCTAGACTGAAAATTAATGTACACTGTTCATATTACTAGAGATGGTTGAAAAACTTAAATGGATTAGTTTTCCAGCAGAAAAAATGCACTACCAAGGAAACCAAAATGCTTAGTGACACCTTATTTTGGAGGGAAAAACGGTGTGTATCTGGGGG
>NW_017728886.1:244629613-244656510 GCF_001723895.1 Crocodylus porosus | reverse complement strand
TCCTTGTGTCACATGAGTTGTACATATAAGCTTCTCTGGCTTTATATCAGTGTCTTGGGAACCTCAGAATTGGATTAACCACAGTGAACCTGTTTGAGCTCACTAACATGACATGGTGAGTTGGTACCCCTGTGAGGTGTCAGGACCTAGACTCTTGGTTGCCTAGTGACATCCAGATCAGATTTGGATTCATAAACCCGATCTCTCCACCTCTCCCTTGGGGTTAGATGCTGAATGTATTCCTTTAAAAATGGGACAGAGGTCTCTGATTTTAAAACATGGTTGGAGCTACAAGGTATGAAGCAGTTCAGTTGAGCTGCCCCCCACTATTTTACAACCATTCATGGTTTAGTCAGGTGGTTGAGGCACTCTCCTGTGTGGTGGCACATGAAGGTGTCTTAGTCACTTGACTACAGGCTGTCCCAAGATATGGGGTCCTCTCCACCCTTCCTATGGAAGCTTTGACATGGGAGAATGGGTAGAGAGAGAGAGATACTTTTGACAAGGAGAAGTAGCACAACTTTGGCCCAGTCTTGAAACTGCTCACTTGAAAGAGGGGGAACCCCAGTTCTGGATATCCAGTCTAAGTCTCATTTAGGGATTTTAGAGTTAACACTCATTGGACAACATGCATGAGCAGTTCTTGGACCCAGGGATCATTGCCCCAATCTCCTCTCACCCAGGCAAGTGTTTTACTCACTGAGTTAAGAGTCATACTTTTGATCTCTGGCCCAATTAATCTTGAATTCTTTTCTACATAGTGGCACAGCTTCAAAAGGAATCATGAGGAGTGTTGTTCCACCTCCAAATGGATGATGAAAAGTGGTGAGGGCACTCTCCTGAGGGACAGTTGATCTGAGTTTACTTCTTTTTAGGCTGACATGGGCCTAGAACTCATAATTCAAGTTCCACTGAGTTGTTTGAGCCATATAGTGGAGCTCTGCCTTGGTCCTGTTGTCTTTCAAAGATTACTCTTTGCATAAAATATAATTTCCAAAACCTTATAACTCATTCAAACCAAAACCATTTTATCAATTTAGCTGGAACTAGTAAGCAATGGTTTCAGCAATGGTTAACTGTTCTGATACTAGCTTTGCAAGAAAATTGGCTTTAGTGAGAGTTTATGTCTGAGAACTTTCAGATTAAAAATTGAAATATAAAGGAAAACAGGTGCTTTTACAATGCAAACAGTCTGCAGCCTTAAATATGTCACTGGTACTTGTGCTATGATCCCGACTGAGTAACGTACGTAAGCATTTGTGTACATTTTATATTGATCTCCCTGTTCCACAAACAGCTAAGGTCAAGATCCATAGATTTGAAATGCTTACCATTTAAGCATACATTTAATCTTCTGGTGAATAGAAATAGGGTTATTGATGCTAAAAAGTAACTATGTATAGAAGTGTTTTATTGGGTTGTTATATGTGTTAAGGCATGTTTGGAATAACAGTGTTGTGGGAAAAATAATGGTCATGATTCTAAAATGTGGGATAATGTTGTGTCCAAATACAAAGCAGGCAAGTTGAGTAACCTAGGTCACCTTAGCCAAAAGCCTGATACAGGATTCAGTTAATAAGTTGAACATGAGCCACCAATGCAATGCTGTAGCCAGAAAAGGAAACCAAACTCTGGCATACATTCATTGGTGCATCTCAAGCAAAACCAGGGATGTCATCCTCCCACTTTACTCAGCCTTAGAGAGGCCACAGCCAGAGTACTGCAGCCAGTTTTGGGCCCCCCACTTCAGGAGGGACATGGATTGAGAGAGACCAGAGAACAGCCACCCACATGATCAAAGGCCAAGAGAGAAAGCCTTATGAGGAGAGGATGAGAGACATGGGACTCTTCAGCCTGGAGAAGAGAAGGCTCAGGGAGGACTTGGTGGCAGCCTATACATATATAAAGGGTATGCTCCAAGATCTGGGAGAACAGAGTTGTTTATCAGGGCTCCCCAAGGGATAACAAGATTTAACAGCCACAAATGTCTGGAAAGCCGATTTAGACTGGACATACGAAAAACTCCTTTACAGTCCGAGTGTCCAGGGTCTGGAACTGACTTCCCCCAGAGGTGGTGGAAGCACCTACTCTGGACTGATTCAAAAGGTGTTTGGATACATATCTTGCTGGGATTTGACCCCAGCAGAGTTCCTTCCCATGGCAGTGGGGCTGGACTCCATGATCTTGCAAGGTCTCTTCTGGAAAAGTCCCTAATGTCTATGAAATCTATGAAATAAAGAATCGGTTAATAGAATGTAATTAATGCCATCCATTAATAAATAATTAAATAAAATTAATGCCAGTCAGGCTTTATGAAAAATGGATCTTGTCAAACAAACCTGAGTTCATTCTTTGAAACAGCAAGTTTGGTTGATAAAGATAACTGCATACTTAGAAGCATAAGACATGAACATTTGTAAGGCTTTTGATGCTGTATTGCCTGCTGGTATCTGATTAAAACATTAGTGCAATATCATATCAATTATGTTAATGTTAAATGGATTAAGATCTAGTTCACTGACAGAGCTAAAGAGAAAAATTAAAGAGACTAGTCAATGATGGGAAAATCACTGGAGGGAGGTGATTCTAATGAAGTTCCATAGGGAGGGGTCGCAGCATTCTTTGACATTTTCTTCCAGTACATTGATTATCATATAAAATCACTGCTGATCACATTTGCAGTTGACACAAGAATGGTAAAATGACAAATAATATTAAGTTGAAGGAAGACAGAGCATTTGTGGGATAAACTGGGGCTTCTTCCAACACAAAACTTCAATACAACAGAATGCAAAGTTACATATCTAGGTAGAAGGAATTTGTATATGTCATGCCTACAGACTAAAACAGTATACCTGGAAAGTAGAGAATCTGAATAGGATCCAGGGATCATTGTGGACAAGCTACTTGTTATGAATCCTAATGCAATTGTATGATGCAGTACCGTTTCAAGGAAGATGGGCACCTGGGGCAAAGCCTGCAGCAGCAGCCCGCCCTTGCCCTGCGCACAGATCTGGGGTGCACATGCCCCCCAAGCTTGCCTGTGAGTGCACAGAGCAGTCCCACCCTCCCCCCATCTCCGTGCCCCCCCCATGAGCATTCTCAGCTCCATCCCATGCCCTGCCCTGCCCCAGCTGGGCAAAACTTGTTGGCTCCTCTTCTCTTCAGTCCCTGGGGTGGTTGCCCTGCTGCTCCCCTCCACCCCCATTTGCTATGGCACTGATATGACAAATGGGGATAAAGGGATTCTTGGGTGACAAACAGGTGGAGGGGATGGGCAGTGAAATTATTTTTAATTCTCTATATGACCATGTTACAAGTAATACTGAATACAGTTTTTGATGCCACATTAAAAAAGGATATGGTAAAATTGGAAAGAGTACCGACAAGTCTTAAATATGCAAAACTGGAGAAGAAATCTTACAAAAAGAGACCCAAAGACTTAGCTTATTAAAAAATAGTATTTAGTGTTGCCTTGATTACCTTGTATAAGTACTTTCACAAGGAGAAAAATAGGATACTCAAGAGTTCTTTAATCTAGAAGAGAAGGGTATAACAAGAACAACTAGCTGGAAGATGAAGCTAGAGAAATTCCAACTGGGAACAACCCCCTCCCCCCCTTTTTTTAAAAATTATTGGAGCAAACTACTGATGAGGTGGTGGATTCTCCATTTCTTAATGGAGCAAGAATGTCCTTAGAGCGTCCTGGGAAATACGTTTTAGTAAAACATAAGATATGATCTGGTTAAAAGTTACTAGGAAGTTTTTGGTCTCAGTATAAGGGTAACTATGTAAATTGCAATAACCTGTAATATACAAGAAATCCAATTTTAAGATCTAATGGAACTTTCTGTTCTTAAACTCTATGAATATATGTAGAGTGTTCTTAATGTCCTGATGAAAGTACCCTTTACAGTCTAAGCTGTCTCTCTCTTATAGCAATGAGAAGTAAAAGGTCAAAAAGAAGATTTTTTTTCCCACAGGGACCTAGCTGGGATTAGGAAAATCCAGATAGATGACTGAATAGGACCTGACTTCCAGTCACATATGCTTTATCCCTTTGTCTCTCTGCCATTTTTAGGAGCTTCTTGATTCTTCAGCAACACAAGTTGAAAATGGAGATGAACTCTGAGGTTATTATTTGAATTGTAGATGCAGCATTGTCTGAGTTCTCAAATATATATTTAAATAATTTATTTCACAGTGCTTTCTCCTGAACATCTGAGTGCAGCAATTGATCTAGTTTTGCTGACTGCATCAATATGTCTTTTAATGGGAGAGGATACTTATGCTATTATTCAGTTTTCTGCTCCAAGATGGTCCCATCAAAGTTACTTTAATTTATTTTTTGAATGGCAATATATATTCCTAGTAAGAAAATTAGAGAGAACTAGGACACTATCAAAAAATTACAACTTCAACCATTAAACTAGCCTTAGCCAGTTACACCTTTCTTGATCCATTGTTCATGCAAAAAATTCTGCAAAGTACTGCAGTAGTAACACTGACAGGGCATATTAAGGAGTAGGTAGGATTCCCACCCTCCCCACTCCCCAAGAAAAGCCCAGAAAATCACAACTTGCCTGGCATTAGAACATTACTTGCTGACCCAGGAGTATTATTGCAACATATATATGCTTAGCAGTGCACAAAATAAGAAGTTATTTTTCACAAAGTGGAATGAAGAAATGAAGAAATTGCCATAAAATAGGGTGATTGGGAATGGGGCAGTTTTACTACGTATGCCAAGATGTTGGGGGATGATGGGGTTACGTTTGTTTAGCTTATTTTGCCTCTGCTTTGGGCAACTATCCAATTCTGAATTGTCTTTCACTGCTTGCTGGAAACATTTTCCTTTTGTTTTGGAGGTAATAAGCAATGATACTATATTTACTCAAATCCAAAACAAGAATGTTTTTCCCAGTCAACATGGGTGGGTGGTGGTGGGGATCTCATCTTGGATATTCATCAGGGCTGAAACTGAAGCTGAACTGCCACCTCCCCTGGGCTGGGATGGCTCATTTGGTAGTTAAGGAGTCTCACAGTGCCGGGGTGGGAGGTGGGGAGGGTATAATGGGGGAGATCTGCATGTGCAGCTAAAGGGGAGCACAGGGGAGACCACACAGTCTGTCCCCAACTTCCCCAGTTGTGCTCTCTCCCCACTTACCTTCAACTTTGGCTCCTGTTGCTCCAGCCCCAACCTGGCCTGGCTGGGAACTGCCACCTCTTCTCATTGCTTGGTCTGGGCTGGGGCTGAGCCTGGGCCTCTGTTGTTGCTGGCTGCCCTGGAGCCATAACCAAACTGCATGAGTAGTGCATACTGGAGGAGGGCAAGCAAGGTGTGGGAGTAGCATAGGGATGGGAGTGAGGGGTTGGAGGGAAGGCAGTAGTGGGCAGACAAAGGCATCAAAAGGGAAGCAGTAGGGGAACACATGGTGGGACCATAGGGAATAAATAGTACATCTGCAATAAGTGCTGTTCAACATGCACACGAGTGAAAGGACCTGACTCTTGGGGCTCACTTACACTACTTCTCATTACTGCTTAGATGCCCATTTTCTTCCATTTGGCTCGCACCAAAGCCCGGAAATTAGACAGTAGTTTTTAGAGCAGCTCTGCTCCTGTGCTCTAGTACAACTCTGGGTACATGCAGACGTTCCAAGCACCCACTCTACAATCACATGTTTTGCTTTTAGCTACATGATCATAGATCAGATCCTGCTTGACTAGACATTCAGAAGGAACATAATCTAAGTAAAATGGGTTGGTGAGAGGGCAGGGTGGGGTTGGAGGGGCTTAGTTAGTCCACAGGGTGCTTTGGTGGGACTGGGTGGGGGGAGGTTGATGGGATGGGTAGGGACTAGCAAGTCCATAGGGGGGTTAGAGGGTCTGTGGCTGGGTGTGGGGGAATTCTCCATTCTGGGATGGGGAAGTTAGAAGGCTAAAAATAGCTTGGTCAAGATTGGGATCAGGAAAAGTACAACCCTGAGGCTGGGGTGAATGGCTGGACTTCCTGAGCCTGTATGTACAGATGTTCTGTAGAACAGGATAACCTCTTTCCAATCTAATTTAGTGTACCTCCTCAGGTGAACTAAGATTGGGGTGGCATTTTAGCCTGATCTAATCTCCCTGAACATCTGTATAATTTGGCACTTAAATTGATTTAACCCCAGTTAGGTCAATCTTACTGTAAAATGTGCACCTACCCTGTCAAGCTGCATCTTGGGCATGATTCTTAGTGTGTTCTCAAGACCACTCTAAGCCAGATGCACTATCTAATTTCTGTGCTTTGGCATGTGCTGAGCATTAGCAAGTGTGCAGGACACATTTCTTGAAGGCAGTTCTCAGTTCAGTACAGAGGTAGTGTACACATAGCTGTAGCCCACATCTTCGCTTTAGTGCTTAAATTCATATTAAGCAAAAAGAGAGATCTCTATGAATTGTGTTTGATATGGTATTTCCTTCCTTATAAAGCACAGAAATAGAAACTACAGTGAGGGGAAAAACACCTGTCCCAAAGCATCTCTGACAGTTTAAATGATGTGTCCAATGTTTATCAGATTTTAAAACAAAATTGTCAGTCTCAAGGATTTAGATTCTTTGAGTATTTTAAGGTCTCTTCTGTTTTGTCATTTGTAACTAGTTCCCCAAAATATACAATATTCTGAGGGAAAGAGGGTTGATGTGCAAGTCTAAAAGACACAATCATCAGCAGTGTAAATGGTTATGATTCCCATTGATCTCATTCTTATGCCACAGTTGAATTTGGCTCTAAGAATCTATTTCTCTCTGGACTATCTTCAGTATCAATTTATATCAGTGCAACACAGACTGGAGAAATATCTTTGGTCCCAGTAAGCCATCTGCCTCCTGAGTTACTGAATAACAATTGGCCCCTAGTACCACACTGTTAAGCAGATGTGCCATTCATTTCCAAGCCTTATTTGCAGTGGAGTAGAACTGTGCCTTTTGATAATCTGAGAGCAGTATGGACCTATCCATGCAAAAATGAAATTTAAGGCTGTGAGAAAAGCATCTAATTTCTTTTGGGCTGCATTGTCACGACCATTTCTGGTCCAGTCTTCAATTGTGTTAATGTCTGTTTCTAATGAAAAGAAATTTCTCAAAAGAAAACAAAAATCCTCTGTTTTAATGGGAATGCAGGACACTATTGATCCTCAGTAAGTATTTATAGTATTGCCAAGGATAGCAATGCCTGTAATAACAGATTTTATGGTTCATGTGGCAGAGTTTGAGGAATTAAATACAAATCAATTGTGTAGGGAGGATCATGTGGCTAGAAGTCAAATGTTAAAACTCATTGATCAGGGAGCATAAGGGGCTGCTATCTTTGAGGCCTGCATCTTTGTATTGTTGTTGTACAGATTTGTATATTAGCATTCTCATTAAACTGTGCAGTAGGAACTTTATCTCTTCAGTTATTAAGAATATAATTAAAGTCACTGCCTGGGGGTAGGGAACTGTGATGTATCAGAGCTACAAACAAGACTCAAGAAAAATATGAATCAAGAGCATTTGGAGATTAAGAACTAAATATAAGATTCTCCAAATAAAGTTGTCTTGGATGATAACATACCTGGCTCCCAAATTAGAAATGATTTTATCAGTTTGGAAATGAATGGGTCTGTGAATCATGGATGCTATTCCATATATTTTTAATCTTCATAAAACAAAGTAAATGCTTGCCCCTTTGTGCTCCAACTAAATTTCAAATGTTTCATGTCAGTTAGGTTAAAGTTTTCTGTAAGAGAGTTGCAACCAATTTGTGATAATTTAGATGGTAAGAATTTTTTGGCCCTGACATTTTGAAAAGGGAATGATTTAAATAATGAAGTAATAGTGATGGTAACATTAGTTTACATTTTGTTGTGATTGCTTGAACATCAAAGAGAAACCCATGAATGTAGCCTAATCTAAAAATAAAAGCAAAAAATGATGCAGCTCAAAGCAGTCAAAACATTTGTGTATGGGATGCAGCGAGAGTAAATTGAGGAATGAAAAAATGAACAGGAACCTTGAATTCTGTGTCCACAGAAAAAACCTAACTGCCCATCTTTCTGATAAGGACAATGCCAGGGATTTGTCTCTGACAAAAGATAGTGCCTACTATAAATAAACATGCAAACCATCTCAATGTTTTACACAACGAGTGAGAAAATACTGATCCAAAGAGGACATTTTTGATTTTTTGTTTTTGTCCAAAAGGCCTCTATAATATTAGGGGGGTGGGTATTGTGTTTCAGCTTTGAATGGCTAAGCAATTCCATGTTTTTATTGTGGTTTTTTTGTTTGTTTGTTTGCTACATTGAAAACCTAATTACATTAGCCTTTTAAAAATCATTGTACTTATGTTCCTTTCTTCTTTAATTATCATTGTAAATTAAAGTTAGTGAAATCTAAAGGGTTTACCTCAGGTAAAATGATACAGTTGGGGAATGCAGGGGGAGAGAGAGAGAAAAATGTATCTCTCTCAACTGCATCCTGCTTATAGCCTTTTGTCATATATACCATATTAAATAGTCCCTACATAATAGCAGTGTCATGTGGGTCTAATCTGGAATGCTGATATCTGACCAGTTATTTGAAGTTTGGTATTGATGCTGACACAAAACCATATAGAGATATGTTAAAAATATTGCTTTTTTTTTTTAACATCATCACATCCTTTATTTCCTTTTTCACTGATTCCAGTTTGTTTGCTAATTCAAATCTTCAGCATATACAGGGAATTTTGGTTTTTCATCATTTCATTAGGAAGGCAAAAAATCATGAATTATTCAGTGTTTCATCAGTTACTCGTCATTGTTAAGACGATGAGGGGAGAAGGGTGTGCTGATGGGGAATCAGAATAACAGAGAATTAAACCATAATGATGAATTATCCCATAGGCAAATTATCCAGTTTACTGCAAGATTAAATGCTATCTTTGTAGAAGTCAGTAGAAAAACTCCAGCTGACTTCAGTGAGATTAATATTTCACCTATGGTATTCTGGTCTGGTGTATCCTGGAGACAGATTGTGTTTGCAACATGCTTTCTTTGTATCCTAAAGCTGTTACAGCAGGTCCTAGGAGGACCATTTTATTTAAGGAAACTATCAAAAGCAGACAGCCGGGATATCAGCTCTTTCCCTACTTTTTTCCTGGCAGGAGGTAAGGCCAAAGAAAGATACATGTCCAGGGCTTCAGTAGAGCCTGCTAATCCCAACCCGCTCTATTGGACAGTCAACCAAAGTTAGAAACTCAACAGATTTTGTTAGGGTGGAAACAGACATTGCTTTTTGAAAAAAAATGTTATGGTGGCACAAAGTGAAAGCAAATAATATCCATACCCTTTGTCATACAACAATGTGGTCATGACAAAAGATAGTAATAATTTGTACCATTTCATTGCAGTGGATATCTGTTGCCCCATATTTAAAAGACCCCTTTCTGAGCTGTGCAGTATATTTCCCTGCTACAGCTGAAGGTCTGCATGGCTGTCTTGAGGTAATTTACAACTATCCGTTCAATTTTCAGGACATCATTTTGACTTACCCTCAGTCACTTACTGAACTTTATTTATTATTAAAGTATTTATAAATATATGCCATTTTTTCATTTGCTTTGGAATAATTATTAAGAATGTTTAATCTTCAAATATGGTAACATCTGACCAACATGTACAAAAATGTACATATGTTAGGTATAATAATATATCTATACCTATGAGCTGAAAGCAGAAACTGTGACGTGCTCTGGTCTGAAACAATTTCCGAATCGGCTTGTTTCAGTTACATATTTACAAGGTCCATTCATCAGTTTCTTGCACATCACACTGTATCACTCTCCCCATTACTTTTTGGGTCCCAAAAAGTATCTCAGCTAAAAACCATGCTACATGTATAAGCAGAAGTATGATATACCAATGCAAATATCTTCAGTGACTTTTTCATTATGAATAATTTAAACTGCTATTCATATTTTATACCAATGAAACACAAGCCTAAAGGATTATTTATTTAGGGGATTGAAGAAGAAGAAAAACCTGCTGGGTGAAGATAAAGAATTGGCATATTTTATTAATATTTCATACTAGGAGGATGAGACAAACTCATTTATTAACACATAAGGCAAGATAGATATCACTTAAGTGGTGCAAAGTGGCCAAATCAGGACAATAAAATATAAATGTTTAACATCTTGAGAGGGAAGTTGAAAACAACATGAAATATTTTTTGGAAATATCCATATATACCGGTTAATGGGTTTTTACCCTCCATAGTTTCTCCAAAATTGTTCTTTTTTCTTGACAATTTCATGTATGTGTGTCAATCTGAGAAAATGTGCATATCAGGTAATAAAATACATTGTCAAATCTAAAACCTCTTTGTAAATGCCTTTGGATTCTCCTTGATAATACTTTGGTTCTGAAATTGTCCAGCATCTCTCTAATGGAATGTATGCATTTACAATTTTTGGCATTGTGATAGCCTCATGATACACATCTCTTTTCTACAAGAGTCCCGGGGGTAGAGTAGTCACACAGTGTAACAGCAGCATACTTCAGTGTAACTCAACCAATATATTGCAGCACAGTGTCTAAAATAGCAGATAACAGTGAGCAACTACAGTTTGTCTTTTTACACTGACAAGGTGTCTGTGACATGCAATTAAGTAACTCTTACCATTCAGTTCACAGCTACAGGATGCCTTTTTTGGACACAGTACTTCAGAAAATTTGATCTGAAATGTCAGAACTAGAGTTTCAAAGGACTGTTTGAAATATCATTCCAGAAAATACCACCTTTTTTTACAGTCCCACTAGTATTCTGCACCTTGAAGTAGTGAGTTGAACAGAATTCTGCCTCTGTTGTTTTGGACCACATTGTGAGCCTTTGACCCATATCACTTAGCAGTTCCTCACAGGAGTAGTCTTTTCAAATTGATGAAAATAGAGGCTTCACAGTTTAGACTTTAAACTTATTCCATCTGTTTCTCCATTTTTAAAATAACGAAAGCAATGCTTAAAATAAATATCTCTCTGCGTGTTGTAAGGATTCATTAATTAATGTCGGCAAATTGCACTGAAAATACAAAATGTTGCATTTTCAATAGAATTAGTAGTGAGACTTAGCAAATTGGCATTTAAGTGCCTTATGATTGTAAAATCGATATTGTGCTTTGCGGGTATAATTTATGATTATTGGTCATAATTATTCATACTAAAAATTCATATTCTTTTGGTTTTGGAGGATACTTCTCTTGACAGCTGATTACTTAAAGAGGTTTTAAAGAAAGGGTGGTGGGGGGGGTAGATGGGAGACAATATTTTGGCCAGATACAGACATGACACTTATTCCATGGAAACCATACAGTGCTCTATAACTATAACCAAATAGACAGTCAGGGCACATAAATCACTGTAAAAATGGCGACTCCCACTCTAAGATAACCTTGGATGGGTATGGTATCCCAGTTCAGTGTAGTAGGTTAGAGGGCTGTGATGCATCTCATAGTAGGCCACATTCTGCTGGTATCCCATGGGGCTTTGCGGCACCCTGCTGACCCCTCCCTCCCCCCCTTTCCTTCTGAACCCAGTAGATTTCTTAAAATCTGTACAGAATTTTGGAAGCCAAGAGACAAACAGGGCCACCCTCCTGACTCCTTAGAGAGTAGAGGCAGTCAGGTTGTCCCATTTGCCAGCTCATGTCCCAGAAAAGATGACTTACAATTATCAGATCAGTAGTCCATCAGTTCTTTTTTAATTGATTAATTAGTTGGTACCCTAATGTTATCAGATAATATGATTGGCATTGTGTATCTGAAGGACTGGCACTGTACCGCTACCTGCCAGTACAATAAATTGCTTACCAAGAACTTTTTGAAGGTTTTCAAAGGCACTGGTATTTGCACTCAGGGTAGTAACACTCCCATTGTGTGTTTTCTGAAGTGGTTTAATAGTGTAGTGAATTTGGGGGTTTGGAGGGTTTTTTAATGTTTATCACAAGGTTTTTCAGTAACATGCAAGTTGTCGAAATGTAGTAATATTTAAATCTGAAATTGGGCTTGCCATTTTTCAAGGATTTATGGCCTGATCCTGTATTCACTGAAGTCAGGGCTAATGTTCCCTTGATTTCAACTGAACCAGGAATGGGTCATTTCGCTATACTGTTTAGTCTATAATGTACACCTCTAACCTGCCTTTGTGACTTGGCAGTGAATTAAAGAACTGCCCTGGCCTGGGGAAAGTCCCACCTGCAGCTGAGTAATCATTTTAAGAGCAGTGACAAATAATACAAAAAAATCTACAGAATTCTACGGTTTGGAGGAAGCGGGAGAAAAGATAGCAAATTCAGGGATATTTACTGTGTCAGATTTCAAACAAACAGGAATAAAACAGGTAGCATTTCCATGGTAGACGTTTCTGTACTAATCACAGTGGAAGCTGTGCAACTACAGTCCTGGCTGGAGCAAACCCAGTATGGTTAATACATTTGAACCTGATTTCAAAGCTAAAGTTGAGGAGGGTGAAGGAAGCAACTAAGGTTATCAGGTGAAGCTGCTGAGCTCTACACAGCTGTAAAGAAAATAATTATAAGAGCCAGGTATGTACGTATGTGGTTCTAATCAGGAAGGAAATTATTGCCTGAACTATTTTAATAGCACTTCACTTTCTTTGAAGCCTTTTGTGGGGAAAAAATAACCACAAAGTAAACTGTATTTCTTGTTTTTGGTATCTACAATCCACAGCATCTACTCTCTCCATCATGCATTCTGCAAAGTGATTTCAGATGCATCTGATGTAGTAAGCAGCTGCTTACTTAATAGGTCATCTATAAGAAGCAAATCTACCCTGCCTTCTGTCTGTCTTGAGACACACATGACTAAATACCTCTCTCCAAAGAATTTTGTAATTGTCTGATGCAAACAGAGTCAAGTTCAAACCAAGTTTGTGTTTGGTTGAGATTTAGGTTAGATCTGAACCCTGAACCAAAACTTCTCTGAATTTGCCTAGTACATGCAAAATCACTTTCATGTAGAGAAGGGATAAAACCTTAAATATGAAATTTCAATGTAGGTGAGTAGGGGAAGGTTTGCATTAGAGTCTTAGATCTGAACCTGGCATATGGTTTTGGCTACAACACTAGAATAGTTCTGCTTAGGTCTGTTCTTGAAAGGTTACAGCTCTGTATGATGGGAAGTAACAAGAGGAGATGATTTCTCATTATCTCTATCTCCTACCTCCTTCATGATCACCTTTCTTTTAAAATCTCATACTTCTCCATACCATATCTATCACCATGATTTAGCCCAACTTTCTGCCTTGCTCAGGTTTATAAACTACATAGCTAAATGTTTTTATTTACATGTCTAGATATGTTTGTTTATTTTTAAATAGCAAAATTAATTTGTAATAACACAACACACTTGTCACTTCTGTATTAATATTGGAATCTCCCCAAAAGAAGCCTTCAAGCCAGGATGAGCAAATAGGCACCTCTGGGACATACAGGGCCATGTGGGGTGTGGGCAGGCAGCTCCTTGATTGAGGGCCAAGGACCCTTTAATTTTACAGCCTAGGTAGGGCATGTGGCATTGCCATAATCACAGGGCATCTTCTGAAAGCCCTTAGATGTTTTCAGACTGTGGGAGTGACCTCAGCAGTGGAGCCCAAGTGAAACAGAAGCATAGGCCCCAAGCCTCTGAAGTGAGAGAACCACCTTTGTGCTGCACCTTTGTGTGTCTGCCACTGTTTCCATCCATCCATCCACCCATCCATCCACCCACCCCCTCACAGCTAGGCTTTCACCCACCCATGGAAACAAGACCCCATAGGCACTGCCTCAGACCATGGATGAACCTGCCTCATGCACCACCACCAGCCAAACCCAGGCACACAGTTGGAAGCTCATAGAAATAAAGGATATCATCACAATCTTGGCCAAGGATTCAGTGCTAGCTCCAGATAGGGCATCAAATCAGAGATGTCTTCAAACACATCATCCAACAGATGCAGGCACATGGATACAATAGGGACTGGTTGCAGTGTCTTTCCAAGACAGTGCATGCTTGATGCTAAAAAACAGATTGTGGGCTAGAGGCAGAGCAAGCCATGCTACAAGGACCTGTGCCATTTCCTCACCCAAAACAGGCCAGTTGACACCCCCCCTCCCACCCCAACACACAGGGCCAGGCATATTTTGAAAAGTCAGGCCCCGTATGAGGATGCCATGCAACCTGCGATTGTAAAGTGTGCTTCAACTCCATGTGACCATGATGGGGACACAGGCCCCAGGGGAAATGCAGAGCACCCGGGGGTGGGGTTAGAGTGTGGGGCGGGGGCAGGAGGTAAGGGACAGTGTGGGGAGCTGAAGCCACCACAGGCACTGTAGTCATAGACCTCTCTCAGGCCATTATAGCCGAAAAGCCCACAAAAGGGTTGGGGCCAGGGGGAAGGAGTGCTGTGGTATAGGAGGAGGATGAAACATCCACTTTCTCCCCTACCCCAGCCTGGAGCCTAGCCAAGGCACCAAGTTATGCCCTTCCCCCCCCCACACACACTCTTGGGTGCTTAAGAGAGCAAATCCCATTGAATGGGACCATAAATCTGCATAATTGACATGCCCTTGCTGTTTCTCTTAGGACCATGCTGCACTTTATGAGAGATCAGAGCTTAAGCACAGATATCCCAAGCACTTGCTCATAAACAGCTCCTCCTCCATGCAAAGCATTCATGGAAAGGCATGGATGGCATTCATTGACTTTAGCAGGCAAGGGCAGACAGCAGGTTTGGCAGAGTACACCCCCAGGTCAGAGACAGGAGAATACCACAAAGCTATGTCTGAGAACTGCTGCAGTCATGGTGCAGTGGGAATAAGAAAAAATCTCCCATGTCAAAAAACCCTATACTTCCCTCTTTCCCTGTCCAGGAAAGGACACATCTGATGGAAGGATTCCCATGTGGGAACCATTATCTCAGCCACTTGGCTCTTGCTGCCAGGGTGACTCCTGGGTTTTGTATTTGCATAAGCTAGCAAGTGGCCCAACAGCGCTTTTTCCCCCTCCCATGTATTCTGATCTATGGGTAAAGTCCAATGGGTTCTGGCTGACTCTGATTTTCATGGTGCAAGCACTCACTGCATTGACCCCTCAGAGCAACCCCCAACTCCCCTCCTGCAATTGCAGTCCAATCCTGGGCCTGGATCTACCACCCTATCCAACCACCTCAACTCCTGAAAGCTAAGCAACCCCTCCCCCTTGTCTGCAGACTCCACATCTGTGTGCAGAAGGCCAGCTCTTGGTGGTTGGCATGGTAAGTCCAGGATGGATGGTTGAACACCTGCAGAGCACATGAAAGATGTGTGTATGAGGTTATCATGGCCATCCAACATCTTGACAGATGAAAGGAGATGTGACAAAGTCATTCAGTCAGTGGTGCTTGGCAGTGGTGTGGGAAAGGAGCCTGGTGTGTGAGTGGCAAGCCTTCCCAAAATGGCTATAGGTCCATTCATCAGATAGAGGTTGAAACATACTCTGTTTCCTGTCTCCTCAGCCTGGACTGTCTGATAGCTCTCTGTGATGGCTGCAGCAACTTTGACCTGGCTCTTCCAGACTGAGCATTTGTGGACAAGTTTCTCCCAGTTGTCAGGGGGAATGATGAATTTCTTGACACTTTGCTTGACTTAATTATTGTATTGGAGCTTTGGCCTTCCTCTTTGGCTTTGGCCATTGTAGGTAGTTCTTGAGTTGGCCATACAGCACAGCCTTCAGCAGACTTTCTGTTGCATCTTGAGGCATGTGCTTCAGGTGTTGCAGCCAGTGAAGCCTGCAAGTATCCATAATAGTCTGCATTGACCATAGGACATTTCTCTCAAGGATCTTGTTGTTGGTGATCCATTAGTCTGAAGTGATTCCAAGGACTTTTTCTGAGACAACGAAGGTGGAAGCTGTTCAGTCTCCACTCTTGCTTGGAATTGTGTGACCCACAGCCAAAAAGGAGGGCACTGAGGATACAAGCTTGATAGAGGGACACATTTGTGTTCAGGGTTAGTAGCTTTTTGTTCCAGACACATACAGTAAGTTTGCCAAAGATAACAGAGGTTTTCCCGATTCTATCATCAAGTTCTTTATCAAGGCTAAGTGAGCTGGTAAGAGTTGAGCCAAGATAATGGAAGTGGTCTACACTGTCCAGAGCTTCATTATTAATATCGATTTTGTGAGGGAATGTTAGTGGCCTGCAACGTGACAACCATTTTCTTGATACTGATTGCCATGCCAAACTTGATGCATGCATCGGAGAACTTGTTCATCATGATCTGCAGTTCATCAGGTGAGTTAGAGACAAATACAGTATCATCTGCAAAGAGTGGATCCTGAATAGTGAGCTGGGTGACATGCCTTTTGTTTTGAAATTGTCTGATGTTGAACAAGAGACCATTAGTCCTTGATTCAATTAGTACACTAGATTGATTGTTTCCAAAAGTGTACTTAAGGAAGATGGAGGAGAAAATGCCAAAGCTAGTAGGTGCCAGTATCAATGCTAAACTCAGATGATGTCTCATTTTCATACTGTATGATTGCCTTCATTCCCTCATGGAACTCCTTGAATAGGGAAAGCACCTTTTGGGAAAAAACAGTTTTTGACAGGATCTTGTAGATGCCATCCCTGCTAATCGTGCCAAAGACCTTTTGTAGGTGAACAAACATTACATAGAGAGGTGCCTGTTGTTCACAGTTTTTTTTCTTGTGACAGATGGAGTGTGAAGGACATGTTAGTTGTAAGTGTCCAGCTCTGAACCCACACTGGCTCTCAGGGTAGACTTTCTCAGCAAGGACTTGGAGTCTTTTCAGCAGGACCCTTTCAAGCACCTTGCCAACCATGCTGAGGAGAGATACCCCTCAGTAGTTGTTACAGTTTTCTCTGTCTCCTTTATTTTTGTATAGATAATTATATTTGCATCTTTCTGACCCTGGGGTATATGACTTTGTTCCCAGCAGGCACAGAGAAGTGCATGGATACTGCTTGCAAGCTTTCTCCCCCTTGCCTTTAGGAGCTCCAGAGGTATATGATCATTGCTTGGTGCTTTCCCAGGCACAATCTCTTTAATAGCTTTCCCTACATCATCACGAGTTGGTGTTTGGTTCAGGTCCTACATCATTGGAAGGTGGAGAATGGCAGCTAAGGCAGTATCATAGATAATGGCATCCTTTGAGTTCTTTGTAATGTTCAGTCCCTCAGTCAAGTTGGTCTTTCCTGTCAGTCAGGATGGTACCATGTTTCACTTTCAGGTTTGCAGTCTTTTCATGAGTTGGACCAAGTGCCTCTTTAATGCCATCAAAGGTACCATGAAGGCCCCCTCTTTCAAAACAGATCTAAATCTTTTTGCACAGGTTTTTCCAATGCTTCTGAGCACATTCTCTGGTGGTTTTCTAGACCACAGCCTTAGCTTCTTTGAACTTGAGATTTCTGAACTTAGTTGTTGAAGTGGAGTTAAGTGGGTTTGCTTTTTCTTTTCTATGAGTGGGAGCAGCAGATGTTTAGGTGCTCCAAACCGATAAGGTTGTTTTTTACTTTGTTGTTTCAAAGACATCCTGGCAGTAGCCAGTGTCTTGTTTCTGAAGTTTTCCCACAAGGTATCAGAATCAGGGGAATCAGGCTGATCACTTTCAGAAACACTGAAACGAGACTGTCAGAGTTCTTCATTTTAGTGATGTTGAGGTGAGGTTTGCCTTTTGGCCTCACATGATGGATCTTTTTAGGATGTGATTGGAGTTTGTCCCTGACAAGGGAATCAGCACTATCATGGATTGAGCATGCAGTATATTGGCAAATGTTTCTGTGGTACATCAGGATGCAGTCAAGCTGATGCCAGTGTCCTGAGTGGGGGTGCTTCCATGTGACCTTGCTATAGCTGCTGCCAGCAAAATAGGTGTCTGAGACTATCAGCTTACAAGAGGTACAAAGACACACTGGCCATTTTAATTAAGGCAACTTGTACTATGTTAGCCAGTGATGTGTCCCCAGTGCATCCAGTCCTTACCCACGCAGACACTGAAATCACTGAGGGCAGTGAGTCTGTTCCTTGCAGGGATATTCTTGATGATTTGTTCCAGTTGCTGTCATCTATGCTGGTGAAAAAAAGAGGAGAATATTACAAGCTGTCATGCAGCCTCTGAGCTTGGGCTGTGCACTGTGGACTTCAGGCTGTGAGACCAGGTGGAGGAAGAAATCAGGTCATGTACAGGGGAAATGGACAGTCTGGGGAGTGCGTAAAAGTGTGCTTCCAAATAGCATGACTAGGATCTCCAGGTGGACACCTGCTGTTTGGAGGAGACACCCCATGCCATAGCAGAGCTGAGAGTTACAATGCCAGGGTAGGGAGTTAATGCACACAGTCGTGGACCACCGGCAATTACCCAATATAAACTGGCCCCCCAAGTGGTTCCAGGCCAGTTCTGAAGGGGTGCAGGAGGACTCAAACCAAAGTGGAGAGAGCAGCCCACCAGCCCAAGTGGTCTTTGGGGCAGCTTCTGGCAGCAGAGAATGGTGGCCCAGCTCATTCACCCACCATCTGAAAGGCCTGCAGAGGAGCATTTTTACTCTCTGTGGCCTCACTCCTGACCTGGGTTCTGGTGTTGGGGAGTGGCACAGCCTTGGTGGAGATAGGCAGGCCCCTGCTCAGACCAGCTCCCTTATGTGAGCCCCAGGCACTGGCAAGGGCCTCAGGTATGTGGTCCTCCAAGGGCAAGTCATAGATTCATTGACTGGAAGACTGGAACATCATCGGGTTTCTGAACCCCTTAAAGCAGGGTGACAGGTCAAAAGCCCCCTACCCTATTCCTCCTCATCCAAGGTTTCCTGTTTGAATTCAGGCCCTGTTGCATTCCCCTTGACCCCAGACCTCCAGGTTCTGTTGCCTTTTTCTCAGTCTCCCACCCTGCTCACTTCAAAGGTTTGCTATTTTGCGTTAATTGAGAGAAGGGAGCAAGCTGAGACACCAGCAATGTGCAATAGGTTTTTTCTTATTAAACACAGGAATAGTTTGGCAACCACAGAATTTTAAACTGGGGTAAGTCTCTTCCTCATCGTGCATTCTCCCACATCCTGATGTGTGCCCCTGGGGTGGGGGATAAGGAGGAAGAGGGTAAGAGGAATAGTATCCGGGCAGCCTGAGTTGTGATGCCTGTGATGCAAAGCCAGAGCATCCTGGGCCAGGAGACCCATGGCTCAGTGTCAAGGCCAGGGCACTTGAAGCCCTCCAGCCATACTCATCCAGTAAGGACTTCTCATCCACATGGGTAAGAAGTTAGTGAGTCAAGGATTTGCAGTTCTATACATCCTGTCATTGTGTGGGGCTGGAGCCACCAAAATAGGTGGGGGGCTTGTCCTCTCCCCCATCCCTGCTCAGTGTGTGCTTACAGTGCCAGGCCCAGTTTGTAGCTGAAATGCACCTTCTAGCAGTCCAACTGCCCCACAGAGAGTTTCATAAGGCAGGGTAGGAAGGGATATGCCGGGATCCCAGCAAGGCTTTAGGACATGGTGACATCACTGATAATGAAACTGGGGGCCCTGGGAGTGTAGCTCCCACTCTCCATTAGCTCAGGGAATGGGAAATTGTGCAAGATGAAGGCATAGTCCTCATCATAAAAGTTGGTGCCCCAGCTGTGCCCCAGATGCCTGTGTCCTGTGTGTGTGCACACCCCAAGTGCCTGGGTTATGTATGTGTGTATGTGTACACGCACGCACTCCCCAGATAGTTGGGTTCTGTGTGTGTGGATGGGGATGAGGCATGCAGGATAGACGTGCACACACAAAACCCAGGCATCCAGGACAGACCTAATTAAGCCCATTGACTACTATTCCATGATCCAGGACAGACTCTCTCACACACACACACACAGAACCCAGGGATTCAGGACACACACACACACACACACACACACACAGGCATGCGGGACATATGGACACATACACATATGGACACACAAGCCAGACATCCAGGACATGCACACACAGACAGGTGAGGCATCCAGGACACACACACCCAACCCAGGCATCCAGGACAGACATACACATGTACACAGAATCCAGGGATCCAGAACATGCACACACACGCAGAAATACCCCAGGCATCCAGGACACATACACGCCAAGCATTCAGGACACACAAACACGTGGCAAGTGCAGGGTGCGCTGGGTGGTCACATGTGGGATGGACAGCTAGTGGGTCATGGCCATGAGGGTGTGTGCTATGAGGAGCCGCTACCACATCAGATCTCACAGCCTCCAGTAAGACTCAAAACTGGCAGGGTTTGGCAGAACTCCTGGGTCTCCCTGCTTGGGTGTGCAGGCTGAGAAATGAAGACATGTGCAAGTTACGATGTCAAGGTTTGGGGGGCATGATAACCCATGCCCAGCAGCCAGTCAGGAGTGGCTTGGCCATTTGGCTGTTTTAGAGTCTTCAGGAGCCTGGGGAGCCTGCAGGGCACAGTGGAAGGCATGTGAGAGCCCCACACCTGCTGAGCTTGGTCTGTGCATGCAGGCTCCAAGCCCCACCCCACCACAGGGCTCACGTTTGTTCTGTTTGTTCCTGACCTTACCTTGGGCACTTAGAGTAAAGCTCAAAAGTTGAAGCACTTCTGCCTTTGGCTTCTTGAATGCCTGTATTTAGCCTCCATGCTGAGGAAAGACCCAACCACACCTTTGATTTAAACATCATCTGAAGTTAAGGTGCTAAGAGCTTCTGTAATTGTCAAGGATCCTGCTTTTCTCCATTTAAAAATTGCAAAATCTCTGGTAAAAAAATTGCTAATTCTCTGATTAACGCCCCCCAAATCCACGATTAAAATGAAACACCACTATAAATATATATAAGTATCATGTGAACACGATATTTTATCGATATATTTACAATTTTAAAGCAAATTGGAAGCCCATCAGTGTCTCAATCACTGTAATAAAATACATTCTAACTACCTATACATTTTGATATTTGATGTTGGGTTTTTTATCATGGAAAAACAGAGCTCCCCCTGTCCCCTTTGCTTACCAAGATTCTGGTCGAGACCCCTCACTCCACACCCACAGCCCCCTTGCCCTGCTGGTGGCCCTTACTCCCCAACCACAGCCCCTCCATCCCCTTGACCCTGCTGGAGGGGGCCCCAGATGCCAGGGCTAATAGGCCAGGGACCCAGCTCTACAGCACCGAAGCCCTGGCTGCTGCCTGTGGGAGGTGGTGACTGTTCCCATGAAGCAGAGTGCAGAGCCTGGCACCCTGCCCTTCTGCCCTCCCCCAGAGCCTCCATGGCCTAGTGGGCAGGACCTGGTGTGGCAGGGCAAAGCAGAGCCAAGTGGGGACACTCCTTCCTGCTGCAAGTCCTGTGCCACCCTGGGAGGTGTTCCTTGCCTGCCTGGGCACAGCTCTACACTGTCACCCCTGCTGCTGCCAGGTGGGCAGGAGTGTCTCGCCAGGGCAGTATGGGGTTTGCAGCAGGAAGGAGTTTTCCTGCCCAGCCCCGTTCTGCCCTGCTGCACTGGGTCCTGCCTGCTGGGTTGGAGGCCTCAGGGTGGGCAGGAAGGTGGGGAACCCAAGCCCATAGTAGGCAGCTTGCACCCAACCCCACCCCTACCCTGCATACAAATCTGGGGGCACCTGCCCCTGCTGGGAGCTCACACAGCGTTGGGGAACCAGACCTCCCCTGCCCCCCGGGTAAGCTGTCGACACATTCCCTGGTGTCACGCATTTTGACCCTGAGCCCCAAGCCCCACAAACCACCCAGGCTGGGCAGCAATCCCAGCCACAGCCCTGCCCAACTCCCTCCCTCCTTCCTACTGCCAATCTTACCTGCAGGAGCTGCTGTCTAGGCTGCCTGGCAGCTATGTACATATATGTGTACATGGTGCCCCCTGCATGACTGCCCTCCTCCCATTCCCCCCAGCCCCATGCAGGCTCGAACTCTGCCAGCCTGCAGAGAGCTCTTTGCAAAAGTGGAAAATACATATGTTTCTCTGTTGCAATGAAAAATCCATGATTATTCTTGGTCAAAAGGGAAAATCCATGTTTTTTTTCTGTTTTTCTGTGGGAAATGGAAAACCCAGATACCTGCTGATTAAGGACCCTGTACATACCACAGAATCTCTCAAGAAGTCTTGTCCCAGGGTCAGATGACATATTTGCTGCTAAATTCAAGAGTTGACCTAACACAGTGGACCCAAGATCCCAAGCTTATAGAGATGCACAGAACAGGAAAAAATAAATTATGGGTGTATCCCTTCTGGCTTCCCACAAATATGCAAAAGGAAAAATGAGTTTTTTCCTAGCAATTGAGCTTCACACAGAAAGAAAGATATATTGCATGATTTCAATCACAGGAAGTAGAAAGGTTCTCATTCTTTAAAAAAAGAAAATCGCCACACCCCACATGGCTTCTTACAGAACGTCTTTTTTCCCCATTGAAGTTTGACTTGGGTAGTGCATCGCAGACAAACATTTAAAGACAGAAACTTCTTTAGTGAACCATGTGTTCCTTGTTTCAGTATTCTAATCAGTGCTTATCAGTATACAAAATAGGAACCATTCACCAACTTGTTTTAAGGAAAGGGAGAATTTTAGTTGTCCTGCAACAAATAGGTGCAGCAGCTAGTGCTAGAATAGCTTGTATTTACATAATCTATTGGGTAAATGCAGGTCACACACTATATCATATTTTCTCTCTCTCTATTTTTTTGGCTAAAGCTAATTACAGACACAGTTTCATGCCCTAAGAAATTAAATTATCATTTCTTGAACTTCTAGAATTATTATCATCATGAAAGCATTTTTATACTGTTAGAAATGTTGATAGACTTTTTGTACTGCACTGGCTGATGAACAAAGCCCATTCCATATGTTCTGTTGCTTCCATAAATGGGGGCTAACTGTGTTGACTGCTGTTCCTGGTGTCATAGCTGCAGCATCTGTTCTTTAAACTTCTTCATTTTTACACCATAAAGTGAATAGAGCAAAATCTCAGGCATTGTAATAATCTACTATACATTATTAATATATAGGAGATATATCAACCAAGAAAAAAGAAACAAAAAGGAAAAACTAGAAATTATAGAGAGCATTGCACATTGTGACTTTGTCTGAAAGGTGAACATATGTCATAATCACTAGTAACATTTCCATATAAATGCACTTCATCTATGTTGTGCTTCTGACATCCCCACCATTTCGTTATCAACATGTATACCTTTACTTAAACCATTTTATTCCTGGTTTACATTCAGATAAGTTTAACAGGATTGCATATTTTAAGAACTTACATGGGTATGGTCAATTCCTTTACATCACCTTGAAAATATATAGCTCCCATTGCGTTGTAGCAATGCATAAGTATAATCCTATTTTAGAGAAGTTATCTGCTATGTACTTACCCTATCAAGATAATTATAAAACTGTGAGGGACAATATGCTATTACATTGGTGATTGTATGAAGTCTGTTGTGATATCTAAATAAATTAAAATGCAATAATGTAGATTTCTTCCACAATCTTAAGTGAAGTCTCATTAATTCCTCCTTTATACATGTAAACATTCCTCTCACATAATTTTGTGGGCTGCATTATTTGTTTTGCTTGTGTATATTTTATCTGCTTGATAAACTTTATAATTGGTTTATGCAATTTCACAAATATTTCAATTATAGGAAAAAGCAAGAATTATTGAAAATTCTAACATTATCTCAAGGCATAGAGACTGGATATGACTAAAATATTTTTTACTTTTCTTTAACCAAGGGATGAATTATTGCTATCTGGTATTTCATACAAGAAGAGTTGATCATTGAAAAATCTGGAATCACTTGATTTTTTGGTTGTAAAAGAGGAAAAAAGGAAAATATGTTAATAAAAATTTAAATATGAGTCAGTACATTCATTTGATTAAACAAAATAACACTTTGTATTATTCTAAATACCTGTCTTAACTTGTCTGAAGGCTTCCATTAGAGCTGCACTAACTTTGAATTTGATTAATTTGTGAATAATTAGAATGCATTTTAGTCTGTTGTATGTGAAGAACTGACAGTGGCTCAGCTGCATTCTAATGGCTTTGCCACCTTCCTCTGCATGCATTGTTCTTATGAGTGATTTTTAATAGTAAATTTTCTGCTGATGTTATACCTTTCTTTGACATCTATCTTAGTTTGCTGGGAAAAGAAAATACCTGTAATGTATGTGTCCCCACCACCCTTCTGAAATGACTTTTTCCAAAGGACATTATGTAATTGACCGTCGTAATCACTGAGTAGGGTGCCAACAGGAAGCACAGTGTGGATTGTATCTACAAAATCCCCTCAAGTTGCAGGAGAGAAAGAAAATGGTTCACCATTCTGGCTCCCTTTAGTGTGTCTGGCTAGCATTACAGCAGTGGAATGGACAGTTGTTCTTCAGAGAGTCTGGATCAGTCTAGTCTCTGTGCTCTTGCTGCAGGGAGCGCTATAACCTGGGCTCATGTGTGGGGCCCAAATGGGGTAGAGCTTGCTTGTTTTCTCATTCTCTTGCATCTCTGTGAAGGCTGTGTGTCATGTAGTCCATGAAGGGCTGTGGTTTTGTCCTCTTGGCATGCATGATATTATTCTTATCTAGAAGACAGATAATGTTGTTATTTTTTGACATATTTTATCTTTTTCATTACTGTTTAGAACATCCCTATCGCTATTCGTCTAGTCTGGATTTTGGTAATCACACTTTTCATGATCTCTGGAGCAAACCCTTGTCATTTTATCTATGGAATTCAATAAGTTGTCATTTTCAGCAAAACATCCCAGTACATTGTACACAGAGATATGCATTTTGTTAGAAAATTCCCCTTCAGAGTAGGAAATTGGATTAATAGATTTTGCTATAAACTCTCCTTGCAAACCTGGGTGGATGGGAACTGTGAGATTCCGGAAGTGTTTTAGACAGTTTTGGTAAATGTTAGGGCTGTGCAAAACAGCACCATTTTGTTTCAACTTCCCTTTCACCATTTTGAAGGGATGGTATTTTGTTTTGTCATTTCATTTCATTTCAAAGTACTATTCTATTTCGTTTCATTGAAACTGTTTCACTGTTTGTTTCAACACGTTTTGACATTTTGCCCATGGGCTATAATGAGGAATCATGAAAATGCCTATAACATTATCATTTCATGCCTTATTTCGATGGACATTGCAGGAATAGTAGCCCTTTCTGAGGGCATGAAGTCTGCCAAGGAGATAGGTGCAGGGGTTTCTGGGAAACTGCACCTTAAACTGCTGACAAGAAAAACTCATATCACTTGCCAGCAGTGGTAGCCTGCTGTCATCCCATGTACAAATCAGGGGGCTCGTGCCACCCAGGAGGGCTGCAGGGCTGTGCTGGACTTTTCCCAGGGGGCATGGGCCCCCAGATCTGCATGCAGGATGACAGCAGGCTGCTGCTGCCAGCTGGGGCCAGTGCCAGTGCCTTAGTCTGCCTGGCACAGCCTGCGCAGAACGCCAGGAAGAACCCAGTGCTGGCGCTGGCCCAAGCTAGCAGTGGCAGCCTGCTGTCATCCCCTATGCAGATCCAGGAGCCCGCACCCCCAGGAGGTTTGTAAGGCTGTGCCAGACTCCTCCCAGGGGGGGCGTGGGCCCCCAGATCTGCATGCAGGATGATTTTAGGAAGCCTGGTGCTGCTGCTGGCCCCAGCTGGCAGCAGCAGCATGCTGTCATTCCTCAATTCCCCAGCCTGCTGAAATCCTGCATGCAGGCTGGGGGCCCATGCCCACAGGGAACGGCTGAGGAAATGATCAGAGAGTGGGGGTAAGCAATCAGAGAGCTGGGGAATTGAACAGGAAGCTAGATGTCAATATCAGAGAGAAGTCCTTCCCCCTCCCTCTCCTTAATTTTTGTTTAGTTGCAGCAAGTCCGGCTTCGAAATTCAAAATGTTTAGAAACTTCTGAAACATTTCTAGTGCCCTCATTTCATTTCAAAGATGTTTTAAGCTTTTGGTTTCATTCATTTAGATTTTGCTGTTTTGAGCTTGAAATGTGTCAAAACATCTTCAAAATGAAACACCCATCAAAATTTTGCACAGCCCTGGTAAATGCTAGCGAAATAAGATATTTAATCCAGAAGGTCCTGATTATAATGGATCTTAATTCTGAAGACCATTGTTTCAGATTAATGCAATTAATGTAAACTAGCACGGGTTCTTTGATGTTCATGGAGTTCTGCCATTACATATTTGTTGGATATCTTAAGAAAGTGAGTAATTTTAGGGTGTCATTTGATAAAATTATTAATGGGATTTTGTGTTGTGATTGCCTGTGGTATCCTGACCTAAACCCAGGAGCTTGCTTCTGTGTCTGTTTTTTCTATTTGTCCCCATGTTCCTAGAGTGAAAGTAAGCACATGAGGGGTATGGTCTTCCATAGCTCAAAATTTTATATGGATTGTAACAAATTCACTCTGGTGGGAAAATGCAAAATGGATATGAATTCAATAATAGTTGTTGGTACTGGATTTACAACCCAGTTCTCATACCTTGTTCCAGATGAGCCCAACCTTTCTTTAGACCAACCATGACCCTTCTGTTTGATAATAGGCAAATTGTATTGGTATGCAGTTATAGAAAATAATAGTAATACAGGCAAAGAAAACAAAATGACTACCCAATATTCCTTATTTACCAGTCCTAGGGTTTCACAGGGAGATGGTACATCTGGCCAGTGTGTGAGCACCACTTCGTGGTTCTTGCTTGAAGGATGTCAGCAATCTTGGAGTTCATGGCCAATACCAACTTGCTGTTCTGGAAACTCCTCCTTTTTTATTCTTTATTCACCTGATAACTCTTCAGTTTCTGGGTACAATTGATTGGTTTCCCTGTGGTCATCTTTTTGTCCATG
>NW_017728886.1:244621576-244629158 GCF_001723895.1 Crocodylus porosus | reverse complement strand
AGGATAAGAGGTGATATAGGTACTAGAAAGTAAGGAAGAAAGGAGACAAAACTGTAAAAGTAAAGTCTGGAAGGACAGCGGAAGTAGAAGGAATATTGGGAGGTGATTGCAGCAGAAGTTCATGTAGCCCCAAATTCTGAATTTAACTGAGCATTTTGTTATTGAAGGCTAAGATCCTGAAAAGTGCTCTGCCTGATACATTCATATTTCATTTTTTTAATACAATTTTATTTTTAGACAACTTTTCTCTTGTTTTGCTTTAGAAAACCTCTTTGATTTCTGTCTTGGTTTGGTGGTATTTTGTAGTAACAAACTTTTAATGCAGTCTTATACCTTTTGTTTCTTTGCTGTTTACCAGTATAATGTTACTAGTGAAATGCACCTATCAATCTCCATCATAATGTCAAAAAATTCCAGTTGCTACAAAATCTTATCTTATCAAACTTCTCGATCTTTCCTGATAATTTCACCTCTAGTAATATAATGTATCATCCTTATGATTATTTATGTATTTATTTTATTTAGCAGCAGTGTTTAAAATATATAGACCGAAATGGTTGTAGACTTCAGAGATTCTTCAGCAGAAGCCGCCATATCTCTTTTGTGGTTTGTATTCTGCAGCTCCTTTTATTTTTGAAAGAGACTCTTTCATACGTGTGATTCTTTGCTTCAACACTTATTATTTACATTTAATTGCATTCCCTTCCTATTAACCTAGGTAATTAAATAGCCTAAGTCCTTCAGATGTAAGCATACCTGTCAGTTCTCTGATAGAAAAACAATGAACAAAGTCAGTCGCAAATGTCTAATATTAAGGGCAGAGTGTCTTGTTGAAAAGAAGGAATAAAATGCTAAGTATATTCTGTACATTCAAGTAATGCTTCGGTTTTTAAAATACTTTCCTTGGGTAAATGATCAATTAGTAATTTAGATGTAGAATAATATACCACATAATTAACATAATATTATAACACAGGATGCATTTTGAGCTCAAATAAAGTACATAAGGATCTAAGCAGATTAATAATGAATTACAGAGAAGGCAATACTCTAAAAGTATTATAAATTCCACAGTAAATTTGAGCAGAGTTCTGTTGTAAATGTACCCCTAAGCCAAATGCATCAATAAAAAACAATGAACAAATACAGACATTTTCAAAGGGAAGGAAGAGAGTTCAGGGCCCAAAATCCCACTTAAAATTAATGGGGAGTTGTGTTCCTTTAATCCTTTGAAAATGTCCTTTGAAAATTCTACCCTGGAAAAAGGGATTCATTCTATACAGAAATAAAAGATTGCTATCTTCATAACACTTTTGTGCTCTTCAGAATTGTGAGGTATCTCAGTTTTGTGCATTCTTGCACTTTTTAGATATGGCATTTATGACACATGAAACATAAATATTACATCTCTAAGTTTCTCCTAATTATCTCTTTCTGAGGTTTAAGAAACATAAATGGTGGATTAAGATATAAAGGGAAAATCAAGACTTAGGTCTGAATTTGAAATACTAGATGCTATTTTTAAGACATTTTCAGTTAAAAGAAAAACAGTTATGAGACTGTGTTCTGATTGTTGGGAATTTCAATGGCATGCTAATGGTTAACCTTGATCATGTAAACATATATAGGAATATCCTCATTCAAGTCATATGGATAATTCATTTGAATAAAGGTTAGACAAATATTGCAGAATCAATTCCTGTGTCTTTTTTTGTTGTTGTTAGGTTTCTAAACTCCTAGTTTCAGTTCCCGCTGCTTTGATGTCCAGATATTAAAAGTATCATTTATGTATCTTCTAAATTATACTATTAAAGATGGATAGGAAAAATATTTTCTTCTTTGTGTTCAGTTGCTTTGATTGACATACTGGGTGCATCTACATGAGGTTCTTAACTTTGTATTACCGTAGTTTACAGCAAAGTAAGTTTGTACATCTACACATGCATACACTTACTTTTCAGTAAACCTCCGTAATCCTGAGTAAATTTGCCACGTGAAAATGCAAGTAGCAAATTTACTCAGGATTAGTAATGGCAGTAGATGCTTGACCAGGAGCAAAATCTGCCCCCAGTCAGCCATCCACCAGAGGGCAGGAGATAGTAGGAGATAAAGGTCTCCCAGCCCAAGCTCTGTGACTGCAGAACTCAGCCTGTGAGTTAAGCATCTTCCAGCAGGAGCCCCGTGGTTGCAGAGCTGCTGCTGAGAGATGAAGGTTTCTCAGACCTGTGAGCATGGAGCTGTAGGTGAACAAGCTGTGACCAGAGAGCTTGGGCTGGTAGATAAGCATCTCCCAGCAGTGGCCTTGCAGCCACAGAAACGCTGCAGGGAGATAAGAGTCTCCCAGCCTGAGCCCTGTGACCATGGAGCCAGCCTTGTTCGCAGAGGCAAGGGAGTCTGCTCCTCCCTCCACTCTCAGTGCCATGCATGTGGAGCTGAGGGAAACAGGCTGAGGAGCTTGTTCACCTCCAGCTCCATTCTCACAGATTTAGGTGGGGACCAAGCTCCCCAGCCCCTGTCCTTTGTGCCCAGGTCGGGACAGTGTCCCCCTGCCCCAGCAGCAGGGAGCTTCCAAACCCCACTTCTTGGCTGCAGTCATGGAGTGGAGGCTGAGAGCCTGTTCCCAGCCCCCCACTCTATGCACCAGTTGTGATCATGGAGAAGTTGCTGGGACCTGCCTGCACGGAGACATTTCCCCACCCAGCCTGGAACTGGCTGTGTCAGGAAGCATGTGCAGCCTGGAGGTGGCTGGGAATTGTCCTGTTTCAGGCAGTCCCCAGCCAGCTCTGTGCTGCACATATAGACTTCACCATGCAACCTGGGGCTGGCTGGAAGCTGTCATGGCCAGGGGCAGGTCCTGGCCCTGTGTCCCAATTAGGTGATGAAGCATCGGACTTGGAAAGAGCTGCAGAGATAGGGTAGTTCCAAGCTCCCTGTCCCAGTCTGCCGGTGGGGCAGCTAGCAACAAGGTAGCTGCTAGCTGTCCCACTGGTGAATCAGGGCAGTGGACTTGGACCTGCCCCTCCCCTGCAGCTCTTTCCAAGTTTCATGCCCTTGACTGGCGAGCCAGAGCCAGGAGCTCCCTGCTGCTGGGGCAGGGACAATGTCCTGCTCCAGGGCCAAGAGACTGGGCCAGCTATCTCCTGGCCCAGTGCTCCCTGCTACTTCCTGGACTAGCACCCAGGGAGAGCCTGGAGCTCCCTCTAGTGACAGCAGGGTCCCATTGCAGAGCTGCAGGGAACTGGTTGCAAATTGTCTCCCTAATCCTCATGTATGTAGGCATCTTCCCCAAAAGCCTTACTCCTGAGTATCTTACACCAGAGTAAATTTGGGCTGGAGTAAATGCATGCATAGATGCACCCACTGAGTCTTGGTATCTTCAAAGCCCAAATATTGTGATAGGTAAGATACTAGGGCTATGCAAAATGACAGTGTCCTGTTTCAACCAGCGCTTTAATGTTTCAATGGAACACTGTTCCATTTTGAATTTTGTTTCAGTTCAGCATGGCTGGCCCGTTCTGTTCCATCAAAACAGTTTTGCCATTTTGACCCTGTTTCGACATTTCACCCATAGGATATAGCGGGGAAGGTTGAAACAGCCTATAACTATAAAAGCTAGAGGTGCAGGGCCCCAGAACCCAGAAGCCCCTGCACCTATCTCCTTGACAGCTGGAAGCTTCATAGCCTAAGCAGGGGCTAACAGGCCTCCAGCTTTCACCTTGCTGCCTCTTAACACACACAGTGTCACCCATGTCACAAGTTTTACTTGTCCACAGCTTGAGGTGCAGTTTCCCCCAAACCCCTCCACTTACCTCCTTGAAACGTGGCAGGTTTTGTGGCTTCCACAGGGGCTAGGACTCCTGCAGTTTTGACCCCACTGTGACTTAACACATATACGTGACATGAGTTTTGCTTTCAAGATTTTGGGGTGCAGTTTCTCTGAACTCCCTGCCCCTATCTCCTTCAAACTTGCCAGACTTCATGCCCTCAGAAGGTGCTATGAGTTCTGAAAGTTGTGTCCAAATCAGGCCAGAAATGAAAAGTTATAGGCTGTTTCATCCTTCCCCATTATAGCCTATGGGCACAATTCAAAAAAGTGTTGAAACGACAGCATGATCCACTTGCCTCGTTTTGTTTTGAGGCTGTTTTGACTTTATCTGTTTCATTTTGATTTAGCTGTTGAAACAAGTCAAATGATTGTTGAAACAAAACTGGCGGTGAAATTTCACACAGCCCTATTGCCTATGTTCAATCTCTCTTACTTGCTTAAAAAAGATTTGAGTTGCATCTGAGTGCAGTTCTTTATTCTGTTAACTATAGGAAATATTTCCATAGATAGTCACCTTCCACCTGGAATCTAACCTATCTTTATTTCACTCACCATCCTACCATTTCACATTCTACCTGCATATTCCTAAACAAGAAAATATTAAACTAGAAGTAGCAAAGTGTATAAACCTATGCTAGGCTAAGGAAGTGTTAAAATCAATGAGGTCAGTTAACTCCAAATTCTTACAGTTAAGGTAGGTGTCCCTTGGAAGGAAGGGTTAAATTAACATGCTTCAGTTCAGCTGAACATGGGTTGGGAGAGAGAGTAGACCATCAGTTTTCATTTTGTATTTAAAGCTTGGCTGGGATGAGCAATAAGTAAGAGCCAATTGCTTTCCAGAACCTTCTGGAAGGAAGGCTTGAAGGTAGCCTTGATACAGGGTAAATGTCCTGTTGTTGTCAAGTAAGGGCTTTATAACACAGTAACTGTAGGCAGCTCAGGGAGCTCCTAACCTCTGGACTGTCCACCCATGAAGACTTATAAACTAATTTTAAGCACACTTTGGGTGACTTAAAGTTACAGCACTTCAGGGCAGGTTTATCTCTGTTCAGTTTTACCCATCGTGTGTTCCACAAATGTGTGGCTAGTCCCCAGAGATAAGCTGCCCAATTTTCAGTCCTTCAGCATCCCAGGATATAGTGTCCCCTCCCCACCGTCCTGTTCTGTGTGGACAATTCACAGCTCTGTAATGCCTAGTTAGGCCTCTGCTCACCAGCTGTCTAGTGGCAAGTCATAACTGTTGCAGGGGGTGGACAGTCAAAGAAGGTTTTTAGGTTGCATGTGTAACTACACTTAACTCCAGCTAACGCTAACACTGATCAATATTTGAGAAGCTTAAAGTGCAAGGCCCAAATCTAGTGACAACATATTAACCCTCTCTTTTCTTTCGCACCTGGATGTGGACCTGGTAGCAGTATGTTATGATGCCCCAGCTGATGCTGAGAATTAAAACTGGGACCACATTTCAGCAATTGGAAAATAACAATAATTAATAAAGCTTGTAATTATCACAATAACAAAGAATACAATGCTAAGGAATTTTAGGGTTGGGACTAAACATATAAAGACATTCATTAATTTTAAAGTCTTGATACGTTTAATTAATTAGCTTTTATTTTACCTTTAACAACAAAATCCAATCTGCCTGTTGCAGTCATATATAGATTTTTTTTTTACTCCACATCAAAGTGGACCATATTTCTGGTACCAGTTTCCTACATTCTGTGGCATAATAATTTAAATTGTAAAATAGTCATGCGTTATAGACTCAGAATTGTAGAGCATATGCTATTTGTATCAACATTAAAGGCAATGTATTAGTTTTTCCTGTCATTATTTTTCAATATACCAGGGAAGTTTATTTTCCTGTTTCATAATTGGATCACAGAATTTGTCTCGGGGAGTAAAACTAAATTGAGAATTGTTTACGTTACTGGCACTGGGAACCTTTGGAGACAGTTTTGGGGTGTAGGCTTGTAAGCATATTAGTTGGATATTTCTCCTAAAAAAAACATCAGCAAAGTTAGTAGGTATTGACCTTTCAAATATCAGGTTTATATACCAGAGTAATACTCTGTTGCCAAAAATGAAGGAGCCTCTGCTGTCTTAGGAAGATAACACTGCATCATTTATAGAAACACAAAGGCTAGCTACAGTGTTGGTAAAATGGATACTTTTATTCAAGGTCAAAGGGTTGCTGTATTTTTTTAAGTTTGGGGAGAGGGAGAAGAAGACATTTTGTCTTTTGCCTAGTTTCAAATGACCAAAAATGAAAATACAATAGGTTTTGCAATGCACAAAGATCATTCAATTTGATTTCATTGTGGCTTTAACTGTTAAAAAAATTAGTTTCCATAGAAGTCCATGTGCTGAGGCTAAGATCCTGATTCTGAAATCTCATTGTAGAGCCTGGCAAGAGGCTTACATGTTTTTTTCTGTGTCCAGAACAACTGAAAGCTTTAAAGTAGAAATTGAATTCAGTAAGACTAAGACTGAGCACATAATAAATGATAGGGACAACTACTAACTGGGACTAACTGGTTTGTTTTAACTAACATGAATGCACAGGTTTCAAGTAAAATGTGACCTTGGTCTGAACCATTCTGGCTTTTGGTGTAGCCAACAAAAAATAAGTTATGCAAAACTAGCCCCTACATTTTCTACTGAATTTTACTGTCAATAATTCATCAACTGAAACTGTTATTTTACAGTAATCATATATACTATTAATACAATTGGTTTGATAGTGGGAACTATGATTCTATGGAAAATTGCTACTGAGTTAATGTATATCCATCAGACTGTAGGATTTCATTAGACTCCATAATCCAACATAAATACACATAATCTTCTAACTGGGAAGCAGTCAGTCATCCTCAGCACAAAGCAATTAGCCATTCTGAGAAGATATGAGGAATATAAATATAAGAAGGACATTTTCCTTTTCTTATCTTGTCTCTCTTCTCTAGGAAGCAGACAACCAGAAAATTCCCTTTGACTGACAACTAGAGGGTGGGTTGACAACTAGAGGGTGGGCTTCAGACTGTCAGCCAATTTTCTTAAAGTGATTCTGTTAACTAAAGTTAACAGCTACAACTAGTGATATTAGCCATCAAGTTAAGTTGGTCTACTTTTTCTGGGACTGAGTTTCTGCTGTCCCTGCTACGTTTGGTCTGGCTCATCTAATGTTCCAAGAAACAATCTCACTTATAAATCCAGCAGGCACAAGAAGTATCCCTGCCACAAATTTCACTGCAGCCAGACTGTGGCCTCCTGTTCACAGACCCATCTCCATATCACCTTGAACTGCAAGAATTCCTTGACTATCTCCTCAAGTTGCCTTCCAGCAGGAAGGTTTATGTCTCCCTTTAAAGCTAGGTATTGCCCTAAAGCATTTTGACACCAAATCACATTAGAAATGAATATTGCTTGTTATGTTACTGTCTAGGAGCAGCATTACTCATTGACCCCATTGTTTAAGTGCTGTGAAAAAAGTTCCTGCCACAAGCAGCGTATCCAATTTACAACAGCCAAGAATATCCAAGGAAAATATCCAATATACATATTTAAGGGGAAATTACTATTTATAAGTATTGCTTTAAAAAAAAATCACTGGGATCATTGATATCATATGTGTTTATCAGCAAAAATAATCTTTTCCAGTGTATCCTATGGAAGGAGTGAGGGCTGAGGGAGATTTATAGACTCCTGTATATGACTATGTAGGAACTAGCCAATTGCCCATCAAGAATGACA
>NW_017728886.1:244617578-244621472 GCF_001723895.1 Crocodylus porosus | reverse complement strand
TGGCTGTTTCCATTAGCCAATCAGAACGTGAATACAGCATTATGGACAGACAGACTGACAGACAGACTTAGGCTTTTACAATATTAGAATGCATGGGGTTGTAGTTGTTTATTTGGAGAAAGCCTTATATAGGATAATCTGTTTTGTAGAATACAAAAGATTAGATGGTTACAGAGACAGATTAATTATCTCAGCTTCACTTCTCTGATTAATTAATTTCAAAAGCTCTTATTGTGAATTCAATACAAAGTAATAGAAATTGCTGTTATTATACAAACAATCACCATAGCATGAAAAAAATGCATACGGTCTCTCATTTCTTTCTTTCTCTAAAAATACATTATGAGACTTTCAAGTGTTCATCCTTCAAATGAAGCAGGACTATAGATTTTCTGGTTTTCCAAAAACATTTTTTTGAGTAGCATGCCTCTTTAAACTGAAGGGTTGACTGAAAGTGCTTGGTTTGTTTAGCTTAACAAATAAGAGGCTGATTGGGAGTGTGGTTACCATCTATAAAGGCATCACAGAGATCAACAGCAAGGGGGTGGGCGGAGGGACTATTTAAGACAAGTGTTAATGTTGACACAGGAACTTCATGTTTGAAGATGGAGATTAGAAGAATGCCCCCAATTACCAAAACAATGAAGTTTTGGAGTAACTCACCAATAGAACTAATGGGGAAAAAGAAACCTAATTGGTTTAAGAAATTTATCAAAGTAATTATATCATGTCATTTTCTTTGATAGGGATCTGAATTCCATGACCCAAGAAATCTTTCCCCATCCTGTGTTTCTGTGGACTTTAGTAGGGGCCTTATTTTCAGAGACACTGAACACATCTACACTTGAGCTTTAATGCACATTAGGCCATTTTATTGTGTAGTAAGGCATCACAAAAAATTGCACTTTTGTAATGCACATTAAAATAAGCTAATGTACCTTTTCCTGGTACCTCACAATGGAGGTACTAAATGTAATGCACATTAGCAAAAGCACGTTAATGAACAAGTAGATGCACCCACTAACTATTTGCTATGCCCAATTCTTATCTTAAAATGATTGGTATATTATAGATTAATTATAGATCAACTGCCCAAACACTGTTTTCATAATAAGTTGTAGCCTGGGTACACCCAGGGGTGTGTCCTTTCCAGGACGGGGTGGTCAGGTAAGAGTGCTGTGAGAGGGGCCTGCTATCTGGGAGCACTTCCCTCTCTTCTCTATAGAGCCAAGCCGAGACAAAGTGCTTAACTATATGCAAATTTATTACTACACTAAATAAATATGAATGAGACATTAAATATTTACAGCAAAATTAGTATGTGGCACCATATAAAATAACCCGCAATAAACATATTGCACCACTTTGAGGGACTGCAAAAATCATAAACTGGGTGATTCACAGCATAGGCAATAATTAACCCCCCTGTACAGTATAAGCATTAACACTTTGGAACAGGTAAGTCAAAGTATCAACCAATAACACATATAAGCATCAACTTAGATAAACCCAGGTAAGATGAAGTAGCAATACCATATACGTACACAGGCAACAATACAGATAAGTTCTGATAATAGGTAGTAAATACATCTAGGCAATGAAGACAGATAAACCCATATAAACTCCCTTTAGGAGTACCCATAACTATATTAACCTCTACAGTATAAAACAAGAAGAATCACAACATATAGGGGTGCACTCAGCACCCGATGGGGTGTTCCCTGGAGCCAACTCACCCCCACTTTAGGGCCCTGGGATGTGGACATGCACCCTTACACAATGGAGGAGAGTGGAGGCTGCAGACCCCTCTTCTCCCAAGCCAACCTCCCCTGTGGGACCCGCTTCCCCAGGAACTCACGCTCCCTCTCTGAAGCAGCCAAGGCTTGTCCCCTGGTAACCAGTCCCATGAAAGCCTCCCTCTGGTGGTGCCTCCAGCTCCTCTCAGGGGCCTGGTGCCCTACACTGGGCAGCCAGGGCGCTCCCATGGGAGCCAAGCCCTTACTGCCTCTGGTTCCCGGCCTCAACCTTCCCTTTTCTGGGCTCTGCTTTGGGCACCGGGGCTCTTTTAGTTTAATGTGGAGCTACACTGTGGGGTTCCAGCTACTTGGCTTGGATCCGGGCTAACTTGAGTATCCTTGAGCTGCTGCCAGGGCCAGCTCTCCGTGCACCGACCTGCGCACTGTGTGGGGCCTGAGCAGCCTCAAACCACTCCCAGGGCTGGTTTCCATGTCCTGGTGTGTACACTGGGTGAGGCCCAAGCAGCCTCAAGCTACTCCCAGGGCTGGCTCTCCATGTGCCAATCCATATGCCTCCTACCCAGCCACTTGCTGGGTTTGCTGGCTCAAACTGCCTTGAGCAGTTAGTAGAGCCTGAGCACCATGCGCCAATCTGTGCACCATTAAGGCTTAGGCAGGGTCCTGAGGATAGTTGTCTCTGGAACTCTTCACTCCTTGCTGTCCCTCACTGCATCTTTCCTCCAGCATGCCGAGCACACTCTCCTTTTATATGCTTTGGTGGGTTCTGCCCCTGAAGTCCAGTGGACCTGCCATGCTGCAGTCCACAATCTGGTCTGGGAAACTCTCTTGCCCTCCCTTTGGGAAAGGGGCAGTGCCAGCTTTCCCACAGCTTCTTTCTGATTGGTGGATTGGATTTTTTCCCTTGGTTTCTTACATTCCCTCAAACAAAACCAAAAGTAGAGAGCACGCTCTGGGATCTGTTTGCTGTTAAAAAAATGCTATTTTTTAGGCCTTCTCTTGCATTTTATGAATCACACTGAAATCCATGCAACACATACAAATATAAAGAAGAATGCTGCACAGGGTTTCTAGAACCTTTTAATTCATTTTTCCTTTCATATTCATACTTTGAAGGGTTATCTAATATACTTCAGCAATTTCAGAGTACTTATTGGAGGATAATAGATATGCAGTTCCTTTTTTTAAAAGCATGATGCCTGATAGCATGGAATGATTAATGTCAAATTTTAAGAAACTAAACTAAAATATTTGAAAGCATCCATACACTGTTTTCAAGTCAATGTTTGACTGGAGACTTTGCATTAGCAGATTCAGGTATGAAAATTTATGGAAGTTGATATCTTTCTAGTGCTTCTGCTTCACAAGGAACTCAGAAGCTCAAGTTACTGAATTTTATGCTGGTAAAAATGTTACACTTGATTAGTATAGGTGTAGTTTGGAATTTAAGAAGTTGGGCATTTTGCCTGGAACACCACTCTTCCCCATAAATTCATGTTGCCTTTCAGAGATTTCAGCACAAATCTGTCAGGCATGCACAGAATTAGACTCAATGTAGCATGCAACCACATCAAACAGTTGCTTGGAAAGATTGCTGTCTGGAACAGAATCACCTGAAAACAGACTCCTTCTGGAGACCTGCACTGTAGTTCTCACTGTAAAACTTAGTTCTTCTATTTTCTATAAAGCTTTTCTTTTTTCCATTTTTTTTTTTTTGTTTGTGAAGGGACAGTGTATCATTTTTCTGCCTCAGGGTAGGACCAAAGCGGGGAGAGTTGGGCATTCTACTATCATGTTTTTGTTCAGAAAATCTACTCTAAAATTATTACTTGCTAAAGGCTTCATTTGTTAAGAGGGCAAAACTCCTCATCAAATCAATAGGATTTTTACAGAGTATGGATGAATGAGTAGTGGGATTTGGCCTTCAACTTTCAGTTTGTTTATTAATTCTAGAGAGGGTCATAGTGTCTTTTCCCTTGCCTCTTGCCAATGTCATTGTTGCCTTCTTTTTAGATGCTAAACAAGCATTATTTAGCAAGGAGGATTTCATAGTTTCATAGTTTCTAGGGTCAGAAGGGACCTGAGCAGATCATCAAGTCCGACCCCCTGCCATGGCAGGAAAGAGTACTGGGGTCAAACG
>NW_017728886.1:244545591-244616949 GCF_001723895.1 Crocodylus porosus | reverse complement strand
CCCTTGGTTGGGGGGTCTGTAGTAGACCCCCACCATTAAATCCCTCTCCCCACAGCCCCCTTGTATCTTGACCCAGAGCACTTCAGCTTGCCCCTCTTCTGACCCCATTTTGCTGGCAGAGGATATGTGTTGCTCCTTGACATAGAGCACTACACTCCCGCCTTTCCTTCCTTCTCTATCCTGCCTGTAAAGCCTACAGCCCCTAATGCTAACTGCCCAGTCATGGGATGAATCCCACCACGTTTATGTTAACCTTATTATGTCTTGGTCTGAACTGGCTATTCTGCGGGCAAGTTCCTTCTGTTTATTCCCCATACTACGAGCCATCATTACATGAAGGCTCAGGTGAAGATGCTCCAAAGCAGAGCACCTTCATTAACTTGTGTCTGCATGCCTGGGAACAGGGTTGGGCTGATGCAGCCCAGCCCTGCTCCTGGTGCCTTTTTTAGAGTGGGATGTGGGGAAAGAAGTGGAGGGAGCTGTTTCTGGGGGTTGTCCAGCTGGTGCTGGATTGTGGAGTAGGTGGATTGGCTCTCCCACCCCTAAGATAGGGGAGGTTCCAATCCACACTTCTCCCCTCCAGCATAGGCTGGGAAAACTTCACAACAGACCTCCCTTCCCTGCCTTCTTGCCTTCCCATCCTGAGACAGAACTAGGGACTGGGAGGGAGAGGGGAGCAGAGCTAGGGGAATAAGCTGCAGAGATGGATCCTCTTTTCCTGGACTAGCTCCAAATTGGAGCTCAATTTCTTTACCCTCCCAACCCAACAGCTAATGTCTGTTGGGTCAGGAGGATCGGTCTAACTCACGGCATTTTCTGTGAAGTGCCATGTGTTAGACTGAGAAGCTGCACTTCTGGGTGTGCCTTTAGTTGTGTGAGGTTAGTGGTAATGGACTCTCAGTGAAAAGTCCACACCTTTGAATGTTGCTCCCTGTAAGGGTCTCTCAGCACCTTTTTTTTCTCACTTCCCGTTGGCTGATGTGTGTATCTCTTGTTTTGAGTGCTGGCTGCTGTGAATCTTGACCAAGAGACATTTTAATGGCTTCCATTTGTGGTATGGAGACACAAGATAACTTTTGGACACACAAAACTAAATTTTAGGGTAGGCTATATACAGTATTGCTGCAGCCAGGTTCCTTTTAAATCTGCACCCTCCCTTTTTTACACATGGAATAGTCCTGTTTATTTCAAGGAATCTCATTGAGTTGACATTAAATCATATATACGTCTGTAGGTTTGGAGACAAGGCAGGCCCATTTTGTGCCCAACAGCAACCCGTACTTTTAATTATACAAAACATGTCATAGTTTCATAGATGTTAGGGTCAGAAGGAACCTATTAGATCATTGAGTTTGACCCCCTGCCCTGGGCAGGAACGAGTGCTGGGGTCAGATGACCCCAGCCAGGTGTCTGTCCAATCTCCTTTTAAACACCTCCTAGGAAGGGGACAGCACCACCTCTTTTTGAAGCTTTTCCCACATTTTGGCAACCTTCACTGTGAAGAATATTTTCCATATTTCCAATCTGAATTTGTTGTTTTCCAGTTTGTGGCCATTATTTCTAGTTGCCCAGACAGGTGCCCTGGTAAATATTGTATCCCCTATTTCTTGCTGTCCCACCCTGATGAGTTTGTAGGTGGCCACAAGATCACGTCTCAGCCTCCTCTTGTAGAGGCTGAAGAGGTTCAGGTCTCCCAATCGGTCTGCATAGGATTTTTTCTGTAGGCCTTTAACCAGATGAGCAGCCCTCCTCCGAACCCTCTCCAGGCCATCCACATACCTCCCAAAATGGAGCACCCAATACTGGACGCAGTATTCCAGCTGCAGCCTAACCAATGCTGCATAGAGGGGAAGTATCACCTCCCTAGGCCTGTTTGTGATGTACCTGCTTATGCAAAAAAGGGTGCTGTTAGCTTTACTTATTACCTCTTCACACTGATGATTCATGTTCATTTTGGAGTGGGCTATGACTCTGAGATCCCTTTTCGCAGTTGTGCTACTTAGAGCGGTACCTCCCAGGCTATAGGTGTGCTGGTGATTCTTTCTCCCCAGGTGCAACACATGACACTTATCCTTATTAAACTGCATCCTATTCTGTTTGGCCCATTTCCCTGCCTGTCCAAACCAGCCTATATTTGCTCCTTCCTGTCTAGTTTGTGTACCTCCCCCTATAGTTTGGTGTCATCAGCAAACTTGGACAGGGTGCTTTCTACTCCCTCGTCCAAGTCACTGATGAAGATATTGAATAGTACTGGTTCCAGCACAGAGCCTTGGGGGACTCTCCTGCCCATATTTCTCCAGGTAGAAACCAACCTGTCCACCACCACTCTCTGGGTGCGTCCAATAAGTGAATTTTCTACCCACTGAACTGTGTAATAATCTACATTGCAACTGTTTATTTATAAAAATTGGGTGTGACACTGTGTCAAAGGCCTTTTTAAAATCTAAGCAAATAACATTTACCTCTATTCCTTCATCCAAGCATTTTGTGACCTGGTCGTAAAATGAAACCAGGTTAGTCAGGCAGGATCTGCCTGTTACGAACCTATGCTTATTGCCCCTTAGTATCATTTTACCCATTGGTCCCCCACAGATGTGATCCTTAAAAATTTTCTCAAAGGTCTTGCCAAGGACAGAGGTGAGACTAAGTAGCCTATAGTTCCTCCTTCCTCCCCTTTTTGAAAATAAGGACCACATTGGTCCTTTTCCAATCCTCCGGGACCTGTCCTGAGCACCATGAGTGCTCAAACAGTTGTGCCAGGGGCTCCGTTATGACTCCATCGAATTCCCTAAGTGTAAATGTTAAATTAGAGGTATCAGTAGTATACTACTGGTACTTTGTTCTGATAATGTCCTAAAACTGGATTTATTTGTAATTTATGCATAGAATAAATGTGAACTTGACCTGTTAACATGATCTGGCTTAGCAATAGATACAATACAGATAAGGATGTCTTCCATAGAATCTTTATTTGCTTTTGGTGTTCTTCTGACTTGGGATATCATTCTGTCAAAACCTAGAACTAATCTGATTTTTATAGTCATCTTGTATCCTTTTTCATTTAGGGTATGTATAGGTGTTACATTTAGATTGACCTAACTAGAGTTTATTTGATCCAAATGCCCACACATGCAGGTGTTTGGAGGGTTTAATTCAGCAAAAAAGGTGTGCCTGATCTAAGTTAGTTCATGTTAGGAGGTGCACTAACTTAAATCAAGAAAGGGTTAATCTGATCTAGCAAACACATGCATGTGTTCCCAGTGTGTCCCCAGGTCTGGGAAAGCCCAGCCCCATGCCTCAGCCCCAGGGCTGTGATATTCTTACCCCCTTAATCCTTATTGGACTGACAATTTGGAGATATGAAATACAACATTTTCATTTTCACTCTGATATGACTGAAGCAGCTCATCGTAGCATTTCCCACCAAGAGGCATGGGTTGTATTGGATAGAGCTTGTTGACTCTAAGTACCATCTTTATATTTTTTTCTATTCATAAAATATAATGTAACGTAGTGGTTACTGCTGCATTTTTTTTAATACCGGCAGTTGTGGAGGAAGTAGTCACATTTTTCTAATTTTGAGTTGATTCAGAATTTTTGAAGAGAAGAAATCATGGTAATAGAGACCACAGTGATTAACATTATATATTCAGTTTTAATGCTTCCAGAATTTTACTGTCCGTTACTATAAAATACAGTTTTCTTTTTAATATACTCTGGTTTGTGACAGTAATGAAGTGCTTTGCAGCCACCAATAGTGCTCAAAAACTAACTTTTTCAAATGGTCTGGTACACTACAGGCAGGTTTATCTGTATGTATAGGTGAGTATATATGGTAAATGCTTTGTAGTAAAATCTTTCTATTAACACAAGGTTAGAATGACTGTTATCCAATGACAAGAATATGAGTGAATTCTTTGGAAATTTCTTGATTAAAACATTTTATTAGAAAATGCCAAGTCAAATACATCACAGCTATTTAGTGAAAGTGTATTTGTTCTGACAACACATCCACTTGAAATAAATCTTAAATTTTGGGTAGAATTTCAGACAGAAAGAGGAAGAGAGACCAAGCCAGAGCAACCAGTATCTGAGTGACAGGGGCATCTAACTAGGATTTGGGGAAACCAGATACAAGTCTTGGCTACTAGTCAGAAACAGAGAATTAAAACTGAGGGCATTTATACACATACCTTTTTGTCCTGTGATGCACGGGAGATCTGGCAGGTTGGTTAATAGATTAATCAGATCTGCTCCGCACATGAGCTGATGCACACTGCACTGCATTGCAGTTCTATAAATGGCAAACTGCACCCCAAAAATGGAGGCAGCGTTTTAGTTAAAAATGGAGGCAAATTTCAGGTGTTTCAGTTCAAAAGCATGCCGCTAACATTTTCTCAGCATTGACATGCATTTTGCCACATAAACAATTGTGTGTGCCGCAGTGCTGAGCACTTCCAGAAGTGCAAGCACCTGTACAAATGCCCTGTGTGCTCTGCCTCCTAAGAGAGAGCTCCAAGCACTTGGCTATTCAAGGCTGAGTCTCTCCTCCCTTCTGTTTTTGCTTTGAAAAACAAAGCAAACAAGAGGTTTTGCTTTTGTTTCACATTTGAAAGAAAACAAATTCTAAAATCCTGGCATTTACTGTGAAAAACTGTTCTTGTTTTCTCACTCACTATAATTACCCAAGCATTCCAAAACAATTAAAAATGCAATCTTAATGCTACATATTCACACATGGTGATGGATTTATTTATATAGTAATTGAATATTGTATACTACGCCTGTGTGAAGCAGAAAGTATTCACTTCAGATTCGGATTTGGATATTTGGAAAGACAGTGGTTAGATTTGGTGATTTGAATCACTGTCCTGATTTGATTCGGCTGAATCCAAATCCAAAGATATTCGGCACCGAATCTTATTCAGCCATAGACTATACAGGCAGGCAGTGCTGGCAGGAGCAGCAGCTGGACAAGCCCTAGCTTGAGCCGGCAGCCCCAGAAGAAGCAATCCCACCCCCTGGGGTGAGGCAGGCAGTGCTGGCAGCCCCAGGGCCTGGAGGGAATGGTTGGGAGCTAGGAAATCAGACTGAGAGCTAGGGAAAAGCCCCAGTTTTTTTCCCTCAGCCCCTGACCATTCCCCCAGCTCTTGGTTCAGTTCCCCAGCTCCCCATCATTCCTCCAGCTCCCCCAGTGCCAGGGCAAGGCAGGCAGTGCTGGCAGCCCTGGGAGAAGCCTCAGGGGCTAGGGGGAATGATTGGGGAGCTAGAGGGAATGATCAGGGAGCTGGAGACTTGAACTGGGAACAGCGGGGAAGCTGTTCCCGGTCATTCCCCCCACCTCCTGGTTTGATTCCCCAGCTCCCAATCATTCCCCCATCCCCTGCTGCTTCTCCCAGGCCTACCATTGCTGCCTGCCTCACCCCAGCAGGGGGGCAGTCAGGGGAGCAGCTGGAAGAACCACAGCATGAGCTGGCAGCCCTGAGAGAAGCCACTGGGGCTGGAGCGAATGACTGGGGAGCTGGTGAAATGATTGGGAGCTGGGAGAATAATCGGGGACTGAGGGCATGAACAGGGACTTCCCTCCAGCTCCCTGTTTGATTCACCAGTTCCCAGTTCAGTGCCCTGCTCCCAATCATTCCCCCAGCCCCTGCAACTTCTTCTAGGGTTGCCATCACTCCCTGCCTTGCCTCAGTGGGGGAGCAGCTGGATGAGCCATGGCTTCTCCCGCGGCTGTCGGCTCAAACCAGGTCTTGTCTGGCTGCTGCCCTAGCTGCTTCCGCTGGCACTACCTAGTGAATCTCTGAATCAATTTGAAGGCTTCTGATTAGATTCAGAGAAATTAGTGGGTCTCCTGATTCAATTCGGATTTGGAGTTTTGGCTGCCAAATCGGGCCAAATCGAATCAGCTACCAAAGCTTCACACAGCCCTGTTGTATACACCACAGAAGATTTGGAATCATAAAGGGTTTGGGTTTTCTCTCTCTGTTTTGGAACTTCCTCGTTACCTTGTTTCCAGCAGCTTTGCTGGAGGCTGAAGACATGAAATGGTTGTAAATTCAAATGAAATCTTTATTGTTGTTTTTTAATTGAAAACGGCAAGGTAGATGTTAAAATGATACAAGGTGGCCCCTATGGTTACAGTTTAGAACAGTGGGTCTCAACCTTTTGCACCTTACGTCCCACCAACCATTTTGTTAACAAAGCCTAGTCCCACCATGATAAAAACAAAACCCCACTTCTGCACATTTCTAGATGTCTGTTGACTCGTTTATTTGAAGTGCAAACAACCTTGCTTTTTTCAATCGGGCAATGAGTTGAAGTCCCACCTACACAACCTTCACATTGGAAAACAATGGTTTAGAAGAACTACATGATGATAATTATAACGTTTCTGTGGTGGCATGTCAAATTAAACTGATTTTCAAAAATGTTTCTCTGTGTCTTCTTTCTCATGAGGGCACTGTAGTATAACATTAAGATAAGATTGCTGGGTGCTGTAATGGTGAATTTCTTTCCCTTCACATGTTTGTATTCTTTATTTTAACCATAAATCTGAATGTATGACTTTGATACAGACTTTGATACATGGATTCCAAATAGTTGTAACATGCATATAATATATTACAAGTTACTGATACACACTTAAGTAAAATCTAAAGCAAAATATTACTTTTGTCCAGAAGTATTTTTTGTAACAAAAGTACCTTTGTAATAAAACTTTTTATTGCAAATATAATCATGAATGATCTCTAAGGGGAAAAAAAATGAGCGTGAAGACATGAAATCCTAACCTCAATTTTAATTTTACTTTTAAACATCAATGTGCATGTTCATGTTTTATGTACTTTTCTCTTCTCTGATGCAGTACAATGTCATCAGAGTTTACTGGCCAATTAAATGGATGTACATCTGCTTTGCTTAACAGAGCAGTATAAAATGGGTGGGACTGTATCACATTTTCTCTCACTTTTGGCAGGCTAATTTCTCTTGCTGCTTGTACCTTACTATTGTCACCTTCATTCCCTCCTAATTTTTCATCCCTATGTCTCTTTCCTTTCCATATGTATAAACTCCAGCATGTGTCCTTCTCTTTTGTACTTCCATAAATCCTTGCACATGTACACCAGTTTCCCCTCCCATCTGGCTTACCTGCATTGTATTGCACATGAACTCAAACCCATTTTCCTCCTTCCTCCTGTATGAGTTATACTCACCTTTGATACGCAAAAATGTCTTCAACTCTCATTGAGCGGCAGATCATTTTTAAGTGAATTCTTTGTAATAAAATAACATTTATCACCTGCAGCTGTGAAGGAGAAACTTTCAGTTCTGACAAAGACCAAAAAGAAATGAGTATTAATTAAAAAAGGAATCGATTAATCTGCAAGTGTAACCTATAATCAAGAATTCATTGCTTGTTAACTGTATGAGAAGTTTGAAAAATCTGGGAAAATATGGTATATTTTTTATATTTAGTAAAGTAGTTGAATCCAGTTTTAAATGCAAAGCTCAACTCATCCTAACTGAAGCTGTCTTCATAATGTAAAATATGTGTACTGTATATTGTTCAATACATATGATAATACATGCTAAAGTATAGGCCCATAACATAATTCTTCTCTCTGGAAGTTGAAACTGCTTTTATCTATAGGCTGAGGGACTACTTTGTATCACCTGAGCCTCCTTATGCATTTGAGGAGTACCGTATGTCCTCACTTCCACAGAATTTACAAAGCTAAATAATTATTAATTTTTCAAATAAGCAGAAGTGAATTGCAACCACAGTGTACGGAAGAGGGGGAAGCCACATGACATGTTATGTAGACTGTATGGCATTCTGTCCAAAAATCAAATGAACCCCAGCTACACAGAAGCTGGACAACCCTGTTTTAACAAATCCTATCAGTGAACCAAATGGCCTTCAATAAAATGCTATTGATGTATGTACTTATTACTTCTTTTTTGTTGTTTTTTTGAGCTTGTATGTTGTACTGAATCACTTCACAAGGAAGTATCTTTATTTCTAAGGCCTTTTTTTTTTTTTTTTTTTTACTAGGTCATCCAGATAAATTTTGAAGAATTTGACCTGGAGATTGGCTATGACACATTGACAATTGGTGATGGAGGAGAAGTGGGTGATCCCAAAACTGTGCTGCAAGTGTAAGTCTGATTTGTTATTCTCTGTAGAACATAACATAGTATAGGCTTATATGCCTGTATAAATACAATATTTTGGTGATGATGATAAAGATGAAGCTCTTCAGATTGGTAAAGCTGCTATATATGATAAACTATGTTAATACATGGGAGATAAACCTGGAAAACATGCTAGATTCTTTGTGCTAGATCAGAGGTTTTCAACGTTTTTTGGTTGGTGTACCCCTGGCAACTGGTTAAGAAGCAGGGAGTCCTCTGGCCAGTCAATGAGGTGGGGGGGTTGTCCCCTGGTGGCCAGTCGACAAGTGTGCGTGGGGGGGGGGCATGCCCTGTGGGAAAGTCAGAAGCACTGGTGGCAAAACTGGAAGCACTGGCAGCAAAACTGGAAGTGCTGTCACTTCTCCACACTGCAGCTGCATACCCCTGGGGCCTTCCCAAGTACCCCCACGGGTACACATACCCCGGTTGACAACCCCTGTGCTAGATATTTCTATTAGTTAAGCTATATACCACTAAAACTTGGTTCTTTTGTAACCAATACAGTTTACTTGTTGAGCAAAGATGATGTATGTTAGTATTTCATACAGATATGCATCACCATCTCAAACACATTTCTAATAAGAATCAGCGTGACAAGTGGAACTCTTCCCTTAACCAGCCACAGTGCTGGCCATCCACCTGTCTTTGGGCAAGACACCTGACTGCTACACTGTGTTGGTAAATAATGAAGTTGTTAGTTAGGTGGGAGGCTGCCCTTTGAATGCCCAGCTTGCATGCTCCAATCTTCCCTTACATGTGTCCCGTGCCTTGCAGATGTTTTCCATGGCTGTGCAATGAGCCAGCCTGAGGTTTGGCCCAACTTGGCACAGTGTTGTGCCTCTTCCATTCTGCCCTATTACAGGCCGCACACGTACCACTCCTCTCTCACTGGGGCCTCTCTTGCAGTCTCTATCCCGTGACCCTCTTTAGGGACATACTCATGCACCCTACTCATGGAGATCCTCAGGCTTCATTCTTCACCCTTTGGTCAGCTCTGGTGCAGTCTTTGGGCCCCTCCCGTGGCCCTCACCTGAATGGGACTGAGTGATTCACAAAACACTAACCCAACTCCATCCCTGTCTCATGCCAGAAATTACACCCCAGCTGTTTCAGTCATGGTCAGATGACACCCCTGTTTACTAGCAGCTCTCACTCTGATACCTCTACTGACCTTAGGCCCATTTGTGACCTCAGGTACCATAGGGCTCAGGCTTACCTGGACCAAGCCACCCCTTCTCCTCAGGGCTACAACTTGCTCGCCGGTCTCACTGGGGCCTCAGCTATTGCCCCCTCTCAGAGCCTCAACTTGCTTGCCCCACTCCTGGGTTCACAGCTCTCTTGGCCAAGCACCCAGCCCCCTAATCTGGAGGCACACACTGGGCCTAATTCCCTTGGCCTAGCACCCAGCCTCCTATCTGGAGGCACACACCAGGCCTTTCAACTCTCAGCCCTCTTCTTGACCTTTCTTGGAGCTCACAAGGTCTTTCACCCAATGGGCTCAGGTGCCCCTTGCATGGGTGTGCATGGTCCCTACTACCCTCTCTCCAGGGTCTTACATCCCTAACAGGCTTAGGTGTTCCACATGGGCATGCCTGGCCCTTCTTCCCTCTAATATTATAATAACCCACTGGATGGGGGTGGCTGGGGTTATTGAGGTGCCCTCATCCACTTCTCACTGGGGAGGCTAGCAGTCCTTGTATTTACATGGGGCTGCCACATCACCGGCAGTCTCACCAGGCCTCCCTTCCACAGCAAGGTGCAGCTTTCAGTTATGCTTAGGATCAAGAGGTCTCCTCCTTCCCCATAACCTCCCCCTTACCTCTGAGATCACCCTGAGCAGCAAGAGAGCTGGGTGATGCTGCTCCTTTGGCTGCTGGAAGCTGGCTGGCCTTTGTTTGAAAATGGCCACCCACATCAGGCACCTGCCGGGTGCCTGCTTCAGCCCTTAAAGTGACCAAAATCAGTTACTCCTGAATTTAGGTTTCTCATTTATTTAACCTGCTGCTGGCACCTGGCTGTATAGCAGTGGCCATATCCAGGATGCCAACTGAAGAAAAGTAGAATTTGTTAGTATTTTTTTTAAAACACAGTATTAACAAATTATTGTGTGTTCAATTCCCACCCATTTTTTAAATGTCCAGAAGGCTAACATAATGAACCAATATGCTTCTTTTCATTACTCCAAACTTTTTGTAGCCTTCTTTTTTTTCCAGTTTAAGTAATCCTGTAGATAAAATTGTGTGCAGTTTTTGTATGGTCAGTGGGTGCCTCTTCAGATTAAATTTTACATTCCATATCTAATTCAATATTTTTCCTATAAAATAATGGAAAATTGCTTAGAAAAAAAATATTTATTCATAAGAGACTGAACATTGCTTAGGTATGTATGTACTTGGCAGAAGAAGAAAAAGGACCAAATAAGTTTTATTTAGTATTTTAATAACTTTTTTTATTAAAATGACTTCACAATAAAGATTTTTTTAGTTTTCATTGTGTTTTCAAAACTGAAATATAAATATATGAAAGTAGGAGGAATGAAAAAGGAACTGCGTAAGAAAAACGAAATGAAACTGTAGCATCTTAATTGGGTCTAACATGTCTGTTTATTACTAAATGTAATGAATCGAGCAGAAATGTGACAATGATAAATACTTAGAAGTAGAAATTACAGTGTGAATGAGGTGCCCTTTCAAAACTTCGGTAAGCACCCTTACAGTGCATTGGATGAAGTAAACCACTTTCTGGGATAAATGTGTAGGATCTACAAATTTTGGTGATTTCATTATGGGGGTGTTAATTCTGGAGCTGTGTTGACACATTTTGCATCTGTTATTAAAGCAGGGTTGTGATCCACTTGGTGTCTGTTGACAAAAAGCAGGGACTCTGCCTCTTATAATTTGCTGATCAAGGTTTGGGCATTGTTTGAAAACCAGGAGTGGGATGGTTGATTGGGAATATTTCTTACAGGGTCCAGTCTTCAAATATAAACTGTACTTGTTTGATAATCTTTCTTATAAGTTCTGGTGTGGGATGATGTGACAATGAGGGTTGTGCAGTGAGTAGGATTTTTCTTTTCATATTGTAGTTAGTTATTGTGGAGTATTTGGGTGGCTTGTGAAACAGAGAGGGCTCCACATAGACATTTCTATGCATCTTTTGGTACCAAAATAACATGCAAACTGATTTACTTGGAGAGACTTGTATGTTCCTTGATTAGTAACTAGCAATGGCCGGTCGTTTCACTCCAGTACTGTTTCCTGCCGTGGCAGGGAGTCGGACTTGATGATCTGCTCAGGTCCCTTCCGACCTTACCACCTATGAAACTATGAAAATACTTTATTAAGACATCTATTCCACACCCTGCTGATGCAGAATTAGTCCCTCTAAGTACATTTTTTAGCCATTTTTCAACTTTTTTTTATGTTCGAAAGTAATAACAGTTCCACCGCATCACTAATGTGTCTATTTCACAATTCAATAGATCATACCTCCTCCTGTCAGGTGGCACTGGTACTGGTGTTCATGTTATATTTCTTAATTCCATTGTATTATACCTGTTTGTAAAACGTTAAACTTGCTGCTTCTCTTTGACATTTATATCTGTCAAGTATGTTCTCACTTGTATCCCATAATTAGATAGATAGATCGATCGATCGATCTACACATGCTTTTGATGTAAGGATGAGATTACATGTTACAATTAGACCAGGTTTGGAGCTGTGCTACCTAGTTCAAGTTAAGTGAACTTGCTGTTCACCTGAGATAAATCACCAGTCTGCAGTCTTTTGGTATCTCAGGAGGCACTGCTTCCAGGTGGACTAGCTATCATCCAGGACTCTACGGCCCTGGAGTGACAGCTGGCAAAACAGTTGGGCAGCAGGTGTGTAAACAGGGAAGGGAAAGAGATTAAAGGATTCAGTGGAGCCAAGAGAAGTGGGGAATGAGAAGGAGAGGAGGGGAAGGGACAGAAGGATGGAAAAGGGAGGGGCATCGGGGGGAAATGCGTGGGTGGGTAGCTGCCAGGCTGATGCCTGCTCTATATCCCTTGAATTGCCCCTCAACCTCCCATTACCTCCCTGCTGTCACCAATTGGGCACTCAATCCTGATCCACCTGGCAGGGGCTAGATCTGTGCACATGGAGGCAGTCTGGACTGCAGGGAGCCCAGCAGCAGGCAGGGGACTCCCACCTGCCCCCCACCCCCCCACTTCTGCTACTGCTGCATATCCACATATCTCTTCATACTGGGCATGTTTTCTGTCTGACTGGGGTGGCAGGGCAACAAGCCAGGGATCACTGGGGGTGGGGGGGGCAAGGGAGAAATTCAGGTGGGGGTGGGGGTGGTGATTCAAGCAGCACAGGTTACCCATCTTCCTATTTACTCCCTCTCTCCCCAACCTATACTGAGGCTAGAGAGCTGGTGAATGGTGCAGGCATGGAGCAGACTTGCTCTATTGCAGCCCCTAGCCACATCCCTGCTTGCCAGCTCTCTAGCTGTGGTCTGAGCAGTGCATGTTAGAGAAGGTATTAGTGCTTAACCAACCAGCATTCCATACAATTTACACTTGCTAAGTCTAACATGTAACTTCACCCTAAAAAGCAGAAATAGTGATTGGAAGAGACATCTTCCTCCCAGGTGAATCCTGATCACTAGGACACAGAACCGCATCCTTTCTTATGCTCTCTTTCTCTATCCTCATGAGTCTGCAGAGTTGCTGAACTTTAGTAGCAGGCATGGATATTGCCTCCTGGGAGACTGGAGCCCACCCAGGTATACCACTTCATGATCAGTACTTTAATCACTAGGTTATTATATGATGGATGGAAACTACAGTTATAAAAATAAAACAACTGTGTGAGCTTTATGTGACAGCCTCTGTCCAACTGGGGTGTGCTAGGGTATACTCTGGTCATACTTCGAGTCAGGCTCCTCTGCCTAGCTTTGGGATTGTAGTGGGGCTTAGACTTGAGGTAGGGTCCTAGCCACTCAGGCTTGGACAGTAATGTGCATGAATAGAACTATAACTGATGATAACTTAGGAACTTACAAAGCAAATAGGGAAGGGCCTAATGAGTTTTAGGTGCTTCCAAGATAGGTACCTGCTGAATACCGATTTTTTTATCATAGTTTGAGGTTTGAGCACCTAAAGTCCTTCTAAGTCTTCCTTTTGGTTCTGGCCCTAAGCATTGCAGGTTCTCTCACATTTGGATAGCACTATAGAACCATGACGGATTATATATATATTTACTATTACTATTCCATTCTTTGAAAAGTAAGTATGCATTAATTATTCCCATTATGAATATAAGGAAAATGACACATGGGTATTAAGACCAAATCTCATAGAGGTAGCAGTGATTTTTTTTCTTTTATCCCATGACCATTTTAACTTTTCTAATGAAATAACATTTCTTAGCCATAAGTTCCTCAAGTTTTACTGATATTTAAATAACGTGTTGAAATAATATTTTGCCACTTAAATTACTGTAATACATTCAGATACAGAGTAGCAATATTTTACATTTTAACAAATGTAAGCCTATCTGTACAAGTTTGGCTTTATCAAAGGGGTTCATATTTTATAAGAACATATTTGATGATGAGGCATATATTGGAAAAACATGATAAAATTATAATATTAAATTTGTCATGAATATGAATGAACCCCATATCATTTTCTCTTATCATTGCATTACTTAAATTGTCATGAGATTCTATTAAGTAAGAATTAACATACAGTACAATAGGGAAGTTGGGCTGAGTGGTTCCAAGCAAATAATTTGAAGCAACTATTTTTGATTAATAGGAAGTCAGCAACCCGATCAGAGTTTCCATATTATTCCACATATTTACATTATATATATATATATATAATTGATCCTAAAAAGATTATAGCAAAAGTTCAGTACTTGGAATATGAAAAGTTATTTTGTTATGACTAGTCATATCAGACACTTAGGTATTACGTGTATTCTCCAAGTAGTTGAGAAAAAAATATTTAGTAATCAGGAAAAAGGTCTGATGAAGCCTCTGGGGCTAAATCTTTCTGAAATAATTAGCAATTTAAGTAAAAGGAGTGGAAAACTGTAAGCTTTTTCTTTGTATTTGACACCAATCCTTAAAAAAAAAAATAGGCAACTTGATGATTTAGTAAAAGGTGCTAAATTCATATTAATTCTTCCCCCCACTTCCATACCTTGAAAGCATTCAGTCCTTACATAGCAGATATCCTGGATGGTTAGGGCATTCCCAGAAGTGGAAAAATATGGGTTTGAATTCCTTTCAGCAGAAGGAATTGTTTTTAAAAAATGAACTATGGGCTTGTCTTGATATTTGAATGAATGTGGTGTGCATACATATGAATACGGGGTGGCACCTAAGTTCTGCAGAGGATGGGATTTAAAACATATCACTCTTCCCAGTGTTTTCCTCTTGACTAGATTAGGTGGCTTCCAATACCAGATGTTTATGTATTCCTGCCCGAGGCATCTAATTCTTACTATGTCTACGTGCTTTACTTGAGGTTTTGGATTACACAAAAAGGCCATGCATATAAGAGTTAGACATTTCAGTGTTCAGGGCTATAACACCAAGTCCCTTCTTGGATCTTGCCTTAAGCTTTTCAAGAGTTTAAACATTTCAATTATTGTTTGGCTATAGGCCGGAACCTAGCATGAGTAATTTTTTATAATTCATCTGAAACCAATAGAAGTATAATAATTAACAGTAGCTCAGGTTCTGACTTAATTTGAAATTATTAAGAGTACTGTTAGATGTAAGCCAATGTGCACCTTCAACATTTTTCATTTAATCCAGGAATGGGTTAAAACCCTCTGGAAAGGCATAGATATCCTTCCTATGGGACGTATAGCAGTATCTGTGCAAAATGGGGATTAAAAAAGACAGCGTGTTAAAAAAAATCTTCAGAATTAAACCTGTAAAACAGGAAACGTGCTGGCTTCTGTGGCCCAGCATTGTAAGAATTTTTGCCACTGACATTGCAGTGGTGGAAATTCCCAGTGACTGCTGCCAAAATCAAAGATTAGCTCAGGGTGACAAGTTCCAAATCTAAAAGTGGCCATTCCAGCCCTCCTTTTTCTTAGGGAAGGGACATCCTTTTAATCCATTGGCTTGGCAATATGTGAAAATTGCCAGTCACAGCAAGACACTTTCCTTTAGTGATAGGGATAAGCATTTAATGCATTTTTTAATTTCTGCCAGGCAGCTATTTGCTCAGTTCTGGCAATCATCTTTATAGTAGCTCCATCTGTGAACACAGATGTGGGAAATTGACATGGATTTCTCCCACAGCGGAGTATTTGAAACAGAAGCAACCTAAGAAGATCAGGGAAGAAGTCTAAAATTAGTGACAGTATGTATTTTAAATAATCCATTTTAAAGCACCAGCTCAGCTTTAATGATTGTCTTGAATTCGAGAATAAGTTCTGACTTCTCTTTTCAAGGGAAAAAATAATGCCCACACCACTGCCCAGTCTTCTCATGACCCTACTTTCATTTTCAAAAAGGGAAGCTAAGTTATTTTCAACCACTCTTTTGTTCTTGACAGACTCCTGTTAAATTCAAGAAAAGAATTGCTCAGTGCAGAGTGTATAAAAAGAAGTTATCATAAACAAAGTGCTGCAAATGAATCTACCAAGTGCAGTTTTCAGAGTGCTTCTCTTTCACTGTCATATTATTTAAAAAATAACCTGCAAACATAATAAGCTTCTGAGATTGGGGTAATTTATATATTTTTCTTGCTGGGATTTCAGTCACTTTTCTGTCTCAAGGGTTAAGGTTGCATTCTGTCATGGCTGAAGTATGCCTCCTGAATTCAAGAACTATCTGTTGTGTAATTCCACTTTGACTGCTGACAGGCATCCTCCAGATTTTGTAGCCCAAAAGAAGCACATAATAGAGTATCACTCCATGAATCACTCAATTTTAAGGAGGGCCTGCAAGAATCGACATGCATGGGTGAAGCTGTTACTGCTGCAAATGTCTTTGCAGCCTACAGTATTCACCCCCTGAGAAGTTAAAAAAAAAAAAAGAACAGTCATATTCTGGAAGCAGGTTCTCCAGAGCAGTCTTCCCACATTCATTAACAGCTTGCCACTATTCCAAAGCACTGTCATAAAAAAAAGGAGCATTGTCATAGCCAGAGCACCAATTAGGACGTCTCTGTTTCTCACTTGAAATAAAGTGACTTAAAATTCAGCACCAGCTCACCTCAGCCAGGAACCATTGCTCCAAGTCTCATTTAGAATCTGCAGGATGAAGAGAACCAGATAATTTCATCCCACAGGAATAGTACGGTCTCAGGAACGATATCAGCAAGGTAGCCTTTCAGCAGTATCCCTGGTATAGAGATCATTGGCATCCGCCAGCTTGTCTTCAAGATGGAGCACTGCCACCCAGCTTCAGTTTTCATTTCTGAACCAGATACCCTGGCTCTAGATAAGCTAGCACAAATGCCCTTGCTGGCACTGGCTGAGAGCTTCTGAAGTCTCCTGTACTGGAAAATTTGAGAGAAATTGTCTCCAAACAACTTAATGTTGTGGCTCTCCTTGACATGGTTCCAGGCATGAACCACTGGTTCTCTAGATTAAATCTGCTTCTTTTCATTTTCTTCTCCACAATTAGCACAATTAGTTTTATCTTTTTGCTTAAAACCAGTTCTCACCTAGGGTAGTGTAGTTGGAATTCAGTGGAGAGCAGAATACAGATAGGAGTACACTGGGGACCACAGAATAAGAGCAGGAGCCTTCAAACAATTACCATCCTGGTGTATTGTAGTGATTCTGCCTCTCTTCTGTGTCTACTAATCTTCAGTGCTCTATTTTCCTTGCAGGTTCCCTACTCTTAAGAATATTTTCAGTGGTAACCTTTTTGAACCCTCTTCTTCTGAGGAAATATAACTACCTCCAGCTCCTCCACTTGTAGATACTCTGGAAGGTAGGATCCAGGATCCATAATGACCTGGATACAGTGAAGAAATGATTCAAAATCAATCAAATGAAGTTCAACAAGGACACATGCAAAGTCTCGCACTTGGATGGAATAATTGTATGTGTTAATACACAGTGCGGAATGAGTGGCTAAGCTTCAGCAATGTAGAGAAAGTTCTGGGGGTCACTGTAGACCATAACCTGAATATGAGCAAACAATGTGGTCTTATTATTAAAAAAAAATCCAGAATCATACTAGGTTGCATTAACAAGAAAGTCTATTGCAAATAAGGGATGTGATTCTTCCATGCTTTTCAGTACTGCTGAGGCCTCACCTGGGCTACTGTGTCCAGTTTTTTGTCTCTGTGGGTGTTTATACACATACTCCAGGAGTGTGTGTGTGTGTGGGGGAGAGGGTGCTGCTTTAATTAGAGCGGCTCCAAGAGCCACTCTAATTAAGGTACCTGAAATGTCTTGTGTACCAGTGTCTCCATGCTGAAAAATTAAGTTAAATCACCCCTGTCACCATTTTGCAGCATGGGGATACTAATACGCAAGGTACTAGAGTTTCTTGGAGCAAGGTAATTACCACAATCCAGCAGACTTGATTAATCAAGTCTGCTCCAACACACAGTAATTACAGCGTGTCAGAGCAGCCTCACTGCATGTGCATAAGTGCCCTGTGTTTCAAGAGAGATGTAGGCTGATTAGAAAGAGCCCATTAGAGGGCCACAAACGTGATCAGGGGCATGGGAAATATGATTTAAATGGAAAGTCTGAAAAAAAATTTAGTCTTGAGAAGACTGAATGGGGGATCTAAGATCAGTCTTTAAATACCTGAAGGAAGATTACAAAGATGATGGAGATAGACTTTTCTGACTCCAGGGGATAGGACTAGGAACAATGGCCTTAAACTGCAGCAGAGAAAATTTGAATTGGACATTAGTAAGAACTTTCTGACTATGGGCATGGTTTATCATTGAAAAGACTACCTAGCTAAATTGTGCAATCATCATCTCTGGAAATTTTCAAGAGGACACTTGAATGGGTTAGCTGAGCCAGGGGGCTAGACTAGATGGCTTTGTAAGGTCACTTCTGACCCTACTTTCCAGTGATCCTGTGAACCTTGTGATCTGCATTTCTTAGAGAGGGGAGCATACTACAGAATGGACAAACAGCTTTCTTTGAGTTCAGAACATGTTCAGTACTCTTGAAAAGGATCTAAAGGGAATGTATCTTTTTAATCATGGGGTCTACAAATAAAAAAGGCTAACAATTAAGTTGTGCTGCTAAAATATGCCTCCCTCCTCTGGAATGGACTTTCAGGTATGATAGCAAGGTGAAGCAAGGATCAGCTGTAGAAATTGAATAGATTCACATTGGAAGAGATTCAGTGATTTGGCTGTAGACACAGCTTTATACGTTTTTTCTACATACCTCGAGGTACCAAGTGCAGCTCATGAACACTGGGGTGGTGGGGCAGATGGGGGGTTCCCTGCATGCTTGGCAGTGGACCTGGAAGTGAACCAGAAATACTTCTGATCCATTTCCATGTCTACCATGGAGTGCACCCCCGCCACCTCAGCGACTAGTGCCTCCTGAGTCTGGGAGGGCACCCAGGGTCTCCCCATGACCAATGAATGGGCCAGTACCCAATCACTGGGTCCACCACTGAGTACTTCTAGTCTACTTACAGGTTCACCATCAAGCTTGTGGGGTACCAAACCCCGTGCTCTCATGGGATGCTCCATCTGCCCCACCATTTCAGCATTCACGAGCCGTGCCTGGTACCTTAAGGCATGTAGAAAAAACATATTAAACTGTGTCTATGGCCGAATCATTGATTCTCCAAATCAGAATCTTATCTTCAGATTCAGCCAAATCAAATTAGGATGGTGATCTGAATCGGCAAATTGAATCACTGTCCCCCAAATTGGGCCAAGTCTGAATCCAAATCAAATACTACCCACTTTGCACACCCCTAGTATCCAATATAGTTTAATGTTTACTATCTCCTCCCCACTTCTATTTCCCCCAAAAGACATTTAGAATAGAAATATACTCCATAGTACAGAGCCATGAAAGAAGAAGTTTCTATTTCCATTATTTTCTAATTCTAAAGAGAAAAGTGGGGATTCCAGAACATGCTGGTCAACCCTATTAATCAGAGCTCTCATCTATTGGTTTCCTGCTGGCAGAGGAACTGAGTGGCAGTTGAAGACAGCACATCACTTATTCTTCAGTTCAGGGAGTTTATGTGTCATAGATGCTGACCTGGGCACAGCACACAGTATTATTATTGATACGGGTATCATTATTTTAAAAAATCCCTTTTCATATGCAGAAAGCATCCACCCCAATGGAATACAGTGAATTCCAGCAAAAGTAGAATATGTCTAGATAGCACACATCAAATAACCACAGTTATCAAAAGATGAATGACTGCTTTATATCTCTTCAGCTTTTCCAGTGACTTGGGCTAGGGACAGACATGACACATAAAATGGTTTAAGTGATCTTTAAAACTGTAAGAGAACAGACATTCAGTGCACATAAACCAGCCCTAAAATGGCTGAAATTAGTTTGATATAAACCTGGTTAAATGTAGTATCACACTTAACTGATTTAGGTCAAACCAGTTTATGCAATGTGTGTCCCAGACCCACCCCTTCCTGGTTTAAGTTAAATCAGATTCCCTCAGCATCCCAGCATGCATTCTGGGCTAGGCAGGGCAGGGCTTTCTGTTCCACAGCAGGGCTGGCTTTTCCCCTCTGCTCCCTAGCTGAAGCTCCAGCAGAGACTTGCAGGCATAGAAGAGTCCACCTGTCTTCCCCATGCCCCACTCCCCCCCCCCACTCACTACTTAAGCTGAGATCCCTTACTCTCACTCACAGCACTGACCATAGCCAGTATTTGGTATGCTAGCTAATGCTTTGTAAGGTACATAGGACAGTGTCTGCTTAGGTCTTTTTGGAGCTAATTAATAGCTCAGCTGGTAATGTCCCTCCATTTCTTCCTTTGGACAAAAGATGTTTAAGAAGAGCTTGAACTAATGAGTGAGGCTTTGTTTTGTGATGGGGTGCTAAATTCTGATAACAGAGCTGATAAATGCTCTGTTATCAAGTGGGGGTGGGGAGGCTAATTGGAGTGTCCTGCCAGGGCCTGGCCACATCCCCTTCAGCTCAGCCCTGTGGAAGGGAAGGGAGAACTGCTCTTGTGCCCCCCCAGCTTCTAACATGAGGCACTGCAGGCATGTGCTGGGATGTTTTCAGTCCAGAGGGAATGTCTTACAGTTACAAAGTGATTTAGCCCAACCAGGTTAGACTAACCTGCAAAGATTGAATCAATTCAGGCTCAGGTTTTCTGAATGTCTGTCCCTAGCCTTGATATATAACCATAAACATTCTCTATGTTCTCCCCCCTTATATAATGGAAAAAGTAAGTAGCATAGGAATTTGGTATTCATTAATCTTTGGAAAGTATTTTGTAAAGCCTCAGAGAGAAGTCTCTGTTATAATGCAACATGTCTCCCTGTCATGGTCTCTTTTTGTGGGGAAGGGAGGTTGAGCATAGCTATATGAGTTCTGCTTTGTCAGCTTGTAGTGACAACTATTTAAAATCTTCATTAACCATTCATATTTTTCTATTATTGTCCAGTTGTGAAAACAATTTTTATTGTCCAGGCATAACTGGGCAGCTTTGAGCTTTGGACACAGCAGTGCACAGGGCAGCAGCAGCTGGGCTGCTGACAGCAGTATGGCTCCTAAGAGAACAGTGGTGCTGGCTACTATTTTTGTACCCTTACTAAATCAGTGCCTGAGGCTACTGCTCACCTTGCCCTCCCCCGCCCCCCCCAACTTAGTTCTGTTACTGCCAATAGGGAAGCACTTACTAGCACAAGTAGTTGCATTTATTTCAGTAGACCACCTCACGTAACTGCTTACTCAGAAAAGTAAAATTCTCCATTTATGCCTTTATTCTTTTGCCTGTGTTTCAGTTCATTTTTATGGTTTATATTATCTCTAACAAGATAAGTTACAAGAACAAGAGCATTACAAAGTAGTAAACTTTCATGATAAAAAGAATTCTTCTTCCAAAAATTGCATAAAACCTCTCTCTCTCTCAGGTTTAAATGCCAGGAGCAGTGATGGCTTAAAATTAATCTTGTTTTATAACCTACTGTTACAAATCATGAACAGTGAAAAATTATTGCATTTCTTATGTTTTTTTATATGACTGTGGTATTGTGATTCTGAAACATTTCACCGCCTGGTTTTATATCTGTGATGGTTTATGCTTAATCTTTTCCTCTAGGTTAACTGGAAGTTTTGTACCAGATTTGATTGTGAGCATGAGCAGTCAAATGTGGTTGCACCTTCAAACGGATGAAAGCGTGGGCTCAATTGGCTTCAAGGTTAACTACAAAGGTAACAACAAGCTATGGAGATACATTTAGCAGTTCATCAATGTAAGGCAATCATTATAATTCATTTTATGCTCCCCGTTTCTTATTCTGTTACTTTAAAAGGAATTCAGAGAAGCAAGAGTGTGAAAGTTGTTTTGATTAAGGGATAATACTGAAAATTACATGCAGGCATTCATTAGGTCTTGAACTTGCATAGTACTGCAAGGTGGATTCCTGTGCCCTCGTAGAGCCCTCTAAGTATCTGTTTGTGTGTTTATAAGAATTATAATAGAATATAATTTAAATATAGATTTCTTTTTACTTCTTGCATGTTTTATGTAATATCAAAATAATGTGGATTTTTAAAATCCAGGCCCTAAATACATGCAACTGCATTTTACTTTCATTTTGAAAATTAACCCTACCAACTTCTATGTAGACACATAGGAATTTTTTTTTTAAATAAATATAAATGTGAATGTCTAGAGGCCATATTCAAAATCAGAGCACACACAATTTCTGCCCTCAAATGATCTATGCTAGCTCTTCCAATTATAGGGCCTCCATAAGGCTATCTCATGTTAAAAGGGGGTCAGCTCTTCAGAAGGTTAGAGCTGAACATATGCTGAGAGGAGCGGGGAAATGGTTTTTGTAAATATGCAAAAAAATAAAATAATATCTGAATATGTGCAGTTATCCATTCACAAAGTTTCAGAGGCAATTTGTGAATGCAACATACTTAGAACTGTAGGTAAGTCTGAGATGTGACCTTAAAAAAGTTTGCATAGCAGAAAGCCAATTTCATTACTTAAAGGATTACTTTTTAGTAGAATGAATGTCATTGTAAACAATAGCTTATTCGTGTTTACTACCTTACTATGGTACCAGTTTTATGCATGTGGTACTTTCATTCTTTCATAGGAACAATAATTCTTCAAATACTAAAATTAATGGTATGTGTGCTGGTAAAAGAGGCAGCACAAAAGATGAACATATTCACATTCATTTCCATGAACAACCTTTTTGTGTGTATTTAAAATCTCACTTACATACACCACCTAATTTTTTCTGTCTTCTCACATTGCTAGTTTTCCTAACCTTATCACATGATGTTTGATTGCCTATCTGTCTGATGGGTATTTTATTTAATCTGGAAACTGGAGTTTGATTTTGTTATTGCTGTGGTCCTTGAGGGAGCTTATTTATTCACTGGAGATGCCAAACATCTAGCCAGTATCCAATAAATAAACAGTTTTGTGCCAAGCCCTTTCTGGTAATGATGGTTGACTGTCAACAGAGAATCCAACTGGAAAGGATTTTAGATAAGAAACTGGCTTGCAAGTTAAAGCTGTCACTAAAGCTTTGGAATTGGTATATAACAACTGAAAAATATACACATTTATCTGATATAGGACAAAGAATAAATGTGGAAACCATTTCTGCACAGGTGCAGGAAGTAGAAACATAGACAGCTGAATTAGAAAATTGTGAATCCTGGCACATTTTGATTGCTTCATTTAAGGTTGGTGCATAGTAATAGAATGAATAGTTTCACTAAGGCTAAGTTAAAGTTCCTATCTGGTATGCAGTTGGCATTCTTGAAAGTACTGGGAACAGGGACATCTTGAACAGGGGAGGGGAAGGTACTTTAAAACAGTTGTGTGAGTTATTGACACTGCACATTCTACCTGGTTATATTTCTGTCTTCGATGCTAGAAGGTTATGTGTAAAGAAATTTATCCTTGCTCAAAGTGCAAAAAGCTATATAGATCTTCTGTGACAGAACTGAAGCAAGGAACACAATTTAAAGCAGCAAGACTTGAAAACAAGTTGAACTGTCAAGGGAACCATATTACCCAGCCTACACACCATCACTACTTAACAGAATAAAGCACTTTGATACTGAAAAGAGAATTTCAGAGAAGGACTTGAATGTTGTTTTGCCCCTTCTGGCCAGACTGAGGGTGAAATTTGGTAGACATATATATGCTTTTCAGTTTCCAGCTCATTTTTTGACTGCAAAGATTTACTGAGTTTGTGTAGAATGAGAGCAGGGATTTAATTCACAGGTTTATATATGGATAAATTCCTGACCTAGAAACTTTATAGGGGGATCTCCTTTAATAGTTTGACAGTCCTCTTTATTTAGATACTTTGTATTGTCATTTTTATGTTGTGAGATGTTTTGATGGGTATTGCGTTCCACTTGGGCAACTATGAATGTCAAGTCTCTACCTAGGGATTTTTGTCAGCAGCTGAATGACAGACAGTTGTTCCTTTATGAAACTAGTGTTGGGGAAATACCAAATTTCTACATTAAAAACTTTTTCAGTACTCCAAGACAAAATCTGTTCTTAATACTGAAAACAAAACAAAACAACCAACTTGGGTGCCTAACTACAACTGTTGACACTTAGGTTATACAGTCCCCTGTACTTTGCCTCAAAGCCCCTAGCTCAGCCACTGCCTCATTTTGAAAGAACCTAAACCAGGGGTGGGCAATGATTTCAGGCGGAAGGCCACTTACTGAGTTTTGGCAAGCTGTTGAGGGCCACATGGGTAGTCCCTCCCCTTGACAGGTGTCCCGCCCCCTGGTTACCATCTTGTGACTGGAAGTTCTGCCCCTTAACCCTTGACTTTTGCCACCTGAAGTCCCTCCCCTTGCCCCTTTCAGCAAGGGGTTTTGCCATGCTGGAACCAGAAAAATACCAAATTATATTCTAAAAAACAAACATCTACAGTATTCATTAGTTCAATTTCAAAAAATATTTTTCCTGATTTACATGTGTTTGTGTAGTGTACACACATGTGGTTGCACAATAGCTCAAAATGAAGTCTTATTCTTGTATACTGTGAGGGGTGGGCATAGGTTTGTGGGGGACTGTGGGTGTATGGATATGTGGATTATGGTTAGGTATGGGGTTTGTGGGGGGAAGTTTGTGGGGGGTGGCTGGCATGTGTGAGAGGGGTGGGTGTGGGGGCATGTGTATGGGGGAGTGTGGGACTCACCCTGTGAACACACACATGCACATACACATGCATTCACACACACTGCCCCTGCCTGAATGCACACATACATACACACACACTGCCCCTGCCTGGGCACACACGCTCACTCACACACACTGTTCCAGTGAAGTTCCCTTGGAACCTAACATTATGTTGATAGTGTCCCAACCTTTGCTGTGAGCTCAATTTCCCAAGCACGCCCTGACCTCTCATTCCCACTGAGATGCAACATCCAGAAACACGGTAGTGAAGCCATTCTAGAGGCACCTCTTTATGATTGTCCTCAAGAGCTCAGTCTCTGGCTTCCTTCTGAAAGCAGCCATGGTGGGTACCACTGAAGCAGCTTCACTCTCACATTTCTGGGCTTTGTGCTCATGAGACAGGAGCAGGTAGGTAGTGTGTGTGTGACTGAGTGCACCATTGATAATGGTGGTGTATGGTGTATACAGAACCTAAATATATACTGAGAACTTCCTAGGTCTTGACAGGGGTAACAGTAGGTATCCATCTTGTACTTACACCCCTTCAAGAACTACAAGTTAGGCACTCTTCCCCCTAGCTTGTTTCTGTGGCAAGATCTACTATATATTCCAGAGCAAGCCTGATCTTGATTGCTTCCTGTGTAGATCATAGAAGAAAGAAGAAATGATGGCAGTTCTGGTCCCCTTCCCTTCTTTACCCAATAGTCCAGTGGTTAGAACTGGGGTTACCATACATCCAGGTTTTCCCCTGTACTGCTTTTAGGACAGTTTTTAAAATAAGAGGAAATGTCCGGGTTTTCTGCTGTCCAAATCTGGCTGCTCTGGGATGAGAGCAGAAGGCAAGCTGTGGGCTGTTGGGGGTCACGTGCTCCCCATGCGGGCTGTGGTGAGAGACAGTGTAATAGAGAGCGGGTGGGCATGCAGTGTAGGAGCTCCTTGGCCTGGGCAGTAGGGCTGGGAGGGGGCAGGGGGCTATGGGTTGGGAATGAGGAACACCGACATGGCTGGGGGTCGGGGCCTGCAGATCTGGAGTGAGGGGCACCGGGAGGGATGGTAAGGGCCAGGGGCTGTGGGGGGGAGTGAGGGGCACTGCCAGGGCTGGGGGGGATGGGGACTGCAGGTTGGGAGTCAAGGGCACCTCCAGGGCTGGGGGGGCAGGGAGTGAGGGTCAGGAGTGAGGGGCACTGGCAGGGCTTGGGACAGTGGGTCTGGAATGAGGGGCAGCAGCAGGGCTGGGAATGGGATGCAGTGTGTCAGCGAGGAGCAACAGAATAGGCAGGAACAGGGCACCAGCATGTCACTGGCCCCTGCATCATCATCCCTCCCCACCCCCTTGCTGCCCCTAGTGACAGGTCCCCTCTTTTTTGGACCTGAAAATAAGGTAAACCTAGTAAGATCACTTACCAAGAGTGTATGAAAGTGAAGCTTAATCCATCTCCTGCTTGAAGGGAATGGAAATTACATCTCCCATTTTCTAAGAATGTGTTCTAATTGCCAAATATTGTTTTTTTCTCTTCTGTTTTGAATATATTTTATTTGAGTTAAATGGGAACAATGCCCACATAAATGAATTCACAAATAATCTTATTGTTGGTAGCAGGTTGTAAAATGAAACTGAAAACGTAGGAAAGACCTGAAGCTGTATTGAAAATGTCTTTGGACCTTTAAAGATTTTTTTTTGGCAAGAATCTTTTTGGTCTAATAAAAATATCATCTCTACTACAAGTCCTGATTGCCTTTGGATCTTTAAAGATTTAACAATAATAGATGTGGTGCTATCTTTATGTTCTTTCTTTTCTTTTCTTTTTTGAAAACATAAGTGATGAACATTGAAATTTAAGTAGTAATAAACACAGGTATGTAAAAAAAAAAGGTTTATACTTTGTGAAGTTCCGTTACCTATTGTCTTCTGTAGGTTAGAGAACTCCATTTAGATTATGGACTGGAAAGGATCACAACAACAACAATGCAATAAAAAGACTACGATTGAGGTGTCAGCAATGGAATGTTATATATGCAATATTTTATCTGTTCCTCCAGCAACCTCTTTCCAGTTTCCAAATATGTAAATCATGTAGTCTTTGTATTATATCAAGAAACACAAAGCATTTAACAGCTTGAAAACTTTTGCAATGTATTTTGAGGGACAGTGCTGAGGACTGTAAGATAAACAACACTACTTTGCTGCCCTGACAAATACAGATTCTAAAAAACTTGGGAACCAGTCTCTCTCTCAGTCACAGTTACAGGGCTCTGTTTTTCTGTTTACAATGATGTGACTTTTATGTTACAAAGTTCTTTGTCTTTCATTCTCACTTGCTTTTGCTGTCTCTCTCTCTCTCAGTTTCTACATTCACCTGCATTTTCTCTCTTAGGCATTTGGGACTCTTTTTATCCTCCTGCATAATAAAATGACTGTTTTTGGGGAGATGGTGGATTGCTTGCTACTCTTCTTGTGTCATGTTTGCCACTCTCCTCCCTTTGCACATAAATTACTTTTCTAGTATCCTTCCTAGTCTTTATTATTATTATTATTATCTCACCTATGTGATGATGCTGATCTAGAACCACTTATTTTTCTTTTCTAGAGACAAACTTTAGGAAAAAAACTTTTCTAGGGGATTGAAGAGGGAAATGTTCATACTGCTTGCTCTTTCACTACTTTTTAAAACAGTAATATTCAACATTAATAAGGACAAGAAGTCGTTCATCTTCGAAAGATATGGAGATTTTCACAGTTGAGTTTCATTTTAGCAAAAATGAATATTAATTTTAAGCAACAACCCTGCAATCTATGTGGCAGCTTTACAAAGGTGAATGAATGTATCTACTATGATGTAGGGAAGAAATGAAGCAGAGAAAAAATGCATTTATTTCCAGTCTAAGAAAACCCTCCAAAAACTCTATGTTAAAAGCCGCTTTCTCTCTCTCTCTTTCTCTCTGTCCTCCCCTCCCCCCATAGTCTTTGCATAAATGTTGTCTTTTTGGCTAGGTATAGATGTTACACATGATCTGGAGTAAGCAATCAGAAATTGAACCAAACTTGTAAGTGTACAAGACTGTGTGTTCAGGACACATAGTCTGGTTTAAAAATGGTGGGACATGGTCTAAGATAGTCCTGATAAATGTGCATTCATAATTATTTGAATTAGATTAGTCCAGTGCATCAAACCTCTGTACCAGATCCTCTATCAAATCATGTTAGGTCACTGTCCAGTGGCATCTCAGGTGTCTTCGTGGCCTTCTGCTCCCCCAGCCTCTCAGGGAGGTGCGCTCGGCTCGGCTCGGCCAGCTGAGGGCCCAACTGACCCCATCCCCAGGCTCTCTCAGAGAAGAGTCAGCAGAGTGGCTGATAGTGATGGGGGAAGGTGGGCTTTGCCATGCCCTTTATCTTGGTCAGGCTCCCTGGGTCAGCACCTGTTCAAAGAGGGACAGGGTGGAGGCATGGGTGGTGGTGCAGGAGCCCACTCAGGGACCCCATGCCTCCATGGGCAGGTGCAGGTGCGGTGGAAGGGGACAGCAGATGCATGTGACTGACACTGATAGGAGAGGAAAGGGAGGGGTGCTCCATCATGCCCTACAGTTTAGTTTGGCTCCCTGGGTCTGTGACCACTTGTGGGGAGCATGGAGGTACCTGGGTGAGGGTGCAGAAGCCCATCCAGCGACCCCATGTCTTCAAGAACAAGTGCAGTGTGAGGGAACAGGCCCATGCTTGCCCATCCCAGGCAGCTGGTTGCCTCCACTGCCTGCCTGCAGTTGACAGATGCCAGCTGTGGTAAGAGTTATGCTCACCTGTGCCCAGCAGCTAGTCAGGGATGGACTGGATGCTGGGTAGTACTTGGTAACCTCTGGCAGCCCAGGGAGCCTGCAGGGTATGCTGGGAGGTGTGCAGGAGTGTCTTCAACCTGCTAACCTCAGCTAGTGCAGGCAGCCTGTTTGTCCGTCCTCTCCCCCCTCAAAGTGCGAACATACGTTCTTTTCACTCCTGAGTTAACCTACACTGTTTACAGAAACCCACGTTAAGTTTGATTGACTCCATCTCTGTGCTTTTGAAGGTCTGTACCGACTCTTTGACTTTAAGGGAAATTTTTGTTTTTGTTTTGAATTCAGACTTGCTTTAAGGATCTATTTAATGATGTGTCTGACATTTTCCACCCATCAAACAATGATTCTTTATGTATTTAGAGACTGAAAAGATCAGGTGTAGACAGCTGCAGGTTGATATTATGAAATATCTATTTGAGAAAAAAAAAGTCTAATCTAAACCAACCCCCCCCGAAGTTTTGAGAATGTTTTTCCTAACAATTATTTTGTAGGATAAATGTCATAGCATTACATTTATGTTCTTATCTTGCCACTATATATTATTTTATAGACCTTGGAAGAATAGGTGTCTGCTACTTACTTGTTCATTATAGGATACAGGAACCTGTCATACTATGGTTATAAGCACATGAAATGTAGCAGATATCGTGTGGGGTTGTCCAAGCTCTAAGCAGCTGAGGTGCATATACCCAGTGGGCCACACCAGCACAGGCCACTGGCCTCCCATGCCTCACACATTTCCAGTGTATTGCAGCACATGGGTACTCTGGCCTCACTCTCACCTGCCTGGCCACAGGATCCCCTGGCACTGTGGGTGTGGAGTCTACACCCCACCAGCCCCTGGGGCAGGGCCAGGAAGTGGAATCTGGCAGAGGGAGAGAGAGGCAAGAGACTCTGCGAGAGACGATGGGGAATGCAGTAGCTGGGTGGAAGCACGGGGGGACACAAACTAACCCCTTCTGGGTCACATGTGCCAGTTGAACAGTGATCCTTAATTCATAGCCTTTTTTGTGTTGACAATGTTTGCTTAAAATTAGATTGTTCCATGATAGGGAAACTAATATCTGGGAAACTCTGCTGTTCTCAACAGCATGATTTTGTTTGCTTGAGACAGCCCATTATTTTACTGTTACCTTGAAGGGATATGTTGTATATGTATTTTCAAGCAATGACATGGGCATATCATATTACCCTGTCTCGGTTAATCTATTGGTGGCAGTTCTCTTTTGCATGTATGCATGATCCCAATGGAAATTAACCATATTTTGCTAAATGCTATTTGTGTTTTTAATAACAGCCCAAATGCTAAGCTATGTCCCATTACTCTGAAAAACCATCACCTTACCTAATGATATGTTTGTGATCCTCTCCCCTTCTATCAAGACAATCATGGGGTCTGGTCTTAGCTTCCTTGGGAATAGTCTTCATATTTTCGCTCTCCCCCCATGGCCCAAATCAGTCTACTTCTAAAAAGTCATCAGGTGCAAATGGCAGAGATTAGTATTCATCAACCAATCCGGTCTTGGACTACCTCCTTCAATCTGTTCAGACTGTTAACCGGATAGTTTTGGTCTTAAGACCTGAAAACACTGCAAAGGGTTCCTCTATATTAGCCTGTAAGGAGGTGCTCTGCCTACAGCTCAGCATGAGACCCCTTGCAGGCAGTCAGGAGTTAGTCTCTCTGGCTAGAATGCTGACAGCAGCTGCAGCTAATGAATGAATTAGGGTGGAGCCGCAACAAAGGGGTTTAAAAGCTTCAGGAGCACAGGAAAGGCTGTGGTGCTGAGGGAGAAGCAGTGTTTGTCTTAACCACTTCAGTCGCTATATCAGAATGCAGTCACCAGAGTTCTGGAAGGTGCTGTTTCATTAAGGAAGCTAATTAATGATACTCATCCAAGGTTTACATAGTCTTGTTTTTGAACTTATTAATTGTAAGACTTACAAGTCTTGTTTTTTTTAATCAGGCTATTACTCTCCGTATTTCTTTGTTTCTAGATCATCAGCAAAGTCCAGATCTCCAAGAACTTCAGCTTGTAATTATGATTTCCATACCCAAAGTCTGTCACACAGTAAAAGCAAGGGTGATATCTAATAATGGAAGAAAATACACTTTTTGTCTGACTTCATTTTTAATATCAAACCAGTTTCCAAGTTGGTGATCAAATCACGTTTGACTATCATTTAGTATTTTGCTCTATGGTATAAAGTAGTTGGAGATGTAATCAATACAGGGAGGGATGGAACAGAAATCAACATGCAATTTAATCTCTTGTTAAGGATTGTGCAGATTCTATTCTGAATACTTGTAGAAAGGAGTTTCTGTGGGACTGGTATTAATATGAGCCTCTGCCCCTTGTCATAGCTGCTTAAATCCCCTTTCTTAAGTAATTTTGCTTCTTCTTTTCCCCAATTCTCAGGGGTGATTTCTGTCTTTTCTACTTGGTTAAAGAGGTGTAGCAGCATTCTTATTGCTGCTTGCTTTGAGCAAATCTGCCTTTTTCAATCCTGTCTCACTGTCATTTAGTTCTCTAGCTTGTTGACAGCTGCTTTAAGCCTCTCAAGATGATCCCCTCACAATTAAGTTCCTTCATCTTAACTATGCTGTCAAAGTTAAATTTATTTCAGATGGAAAGCTGTTAATATTATAATGAAACTCTTCTGCCCATCATTTAATTTTTTTTATTTAGGGATGACGAAGATATATCCATGTTTGTGTTTTTACCGTTCCATTATGACCAGTCATTTGCAACTATTTCTAATTCTGTGTAGGGTTCTCACATCTCACATGGGTATCAAGATACGGTAATGTCAGAATGATATTTACAGCTATAAACAGATATTGTATATAGTTGGCCCAATAAAAAAAAATGTCACCCAAAAAATCCTTACCTCTCTTATTACTATTTGTTCATTTGTCTTCCTTTTAATTAATATGTTATTATTTTATTGCTCTATATTCCTTTTTTTACTTGTTAATTTCCTTTTGTTCATTAACATAGGGACAGCTTTAACTTTTTCATTTGTCTTTTGCCTCTGAGTGGCCCACTCTGCTTTCCTACTCCTGTAAAATCCAAATACAGTTTCAACTATATTACATATTCCTGAAGGTCCTCTGAGTCTTATCTGTATCATCAAAGAAAGATTGCAAAAGTGTCAAGATAGAAAGTGTTCATGGTTGGACTCCATTCCCATTTGGGTTCTCTAAGCCAGGGGGAATTTATTTGTTTCATTGCTTTCAACGAAAGCACTTTCTTTAATTTCATCTGCATGGTGGCAATGCACCCACATCTGCTCTTCCCTATGCTGAACGTCTCAAAGGGATAAACAAAACCAACTTTCTACAGATGCAAAAGTGATCTATTTGATTCTTTGTTGTGGCTGATACCCACGTTGTTTCTTGAGTCTCTTTGTGGGGAAAATGTTTCCTTCGCAAGAAGATTTCATTGGCAGACTTCCACAAGTCATTCTCCATTGACATTGGTGTGAACTAATTCCACATGTGCCAATAGCACCACCCAGTGCATGATTATCTGGCCCTTTTTTGCATTCATATTACAGCAATGGAAATATTGTGCCATAGGACACTGCTCATGAGATGCTGTAGATATTGCTGTCTTCGGTTTACTAATTTGTAGGGACACAGCACTGGTTGAGTGTTATCTTCATATTACCTCTGGAAGTTTAATCATAGTATCCCTCTGTGAACAGTTTCCCAGTGTAATATGGGAATTTTCAGTGTCACTTATTTTCAAGGCAATTCCTTTTCTTCCTCTAGTTCCAAGTTCCTGCATAAATTATCATTTTCTCATTATTTTTAACTTGATAAAATCTATTTTTGCCCATCTATGCTCATTTCCTCAATTCTCCAACAATGTCGATATCAGGATTTTTTCCCTCTTCCCATTTTTCTTTCTTTCCTTTTTACACCTTGCACTGATTTTTCCAATTTGCAACATTATGCATGCATTCCAGAGTCCTAAACCTACATAGGATCATCCTGGAGCAGAAGACTCTTCAACATACCAGCTGCTTGTTGAGGCAAGCTTTAGTTCATGTTTATCATATGGTTTACTCAGTCAAGACCCACAGATCAGAAAATCTGAGATTGAGGTTGGCAAGATTTTTCCTCTGTTTACATGCCATGAATACTGAATGGAGGTTGTCAGCCTCATATGCAGTCCCCAAAGCTGTACCCTTCTTAAAGAGCAGAGTCCAAATAGAAATGCATTCAATACAGGAAGCAGCCCTGCCTCCATTCCACCAGAATTTGGGGATTTAGAGTCTAAGTTTCTTTGGAACATGGGTAGTCAGCTGCTTTCATGAGTTCAGAAAGCAGTCTACCCAGTGACTAACTTGTACAACATAAGAATGCTGCTGTTGTTTTCAGATAAGAATTTTTTGCAGTAAGCATACTATTACCAGCAAACTACTGCTGTTTTGTCTTTTATTTTGCTATTTTTGAGCTTTCATAAATAGTTTCTAGTATACTTCCTAAAAATAGTCTTGATTTATTGACTACTATGGTAGTTCAGATGTTTTTTGACTCACATTTTTTTTTAACAAAGACGCTTTACTCATTGAAATCTTAAAACTGCATCTATTACAGCCAGTTTTGAAACGTTAAAGGCACAGGTAAATTGAATATATATTTTGTGCAAGACAGAGGGTATATATTTTTGCAGACCTTATGAAAAACAGTATAAGAGGAATGTATTTTGCTTTTCCTGATAAGGTGACAAGAAAAATGTTTTGCTCAAGATTTAAATTGATGAAATCAATGTATTGTAGGGTTCACATAAAAAAAAGAAAACATTAATACTTGTTGAGAGGGCTGTCTTAATAACCGCAGATTTCAGATGCTGTTCTTTTTTCAACAAAATCCATTATCTTTCATCCAGGCACATACTTATTTGCCCTCAACGCTTTCTTTGATTATAATTTTCCGTTCTACTACAATTTCTTTAAATTCTTCTACAACATAGCTGAAGCCTAAAATTACCTGATAAATGAAGCAATATTATGACTTTTAAAGCAATATGATGATTTGATTTTTGGTAATGTTTCCTTTTAGGAAGAAACTTTCAGTTTTCTAAGTAGTCTATCAAAATCTATCGTCAAGTGAAAGCAGGAGTCCAGAAAGAATAACAGTGTCAGAATGTGTGTAGGGGTGAGGAAAAGAGAGAGAGAGAGAATTAGAGTTGCAAAATGTCCGGAGAGAAGAGCTGGTTTAGAAAGGAATGCTTCTCCCATGTTTCCTCGTGTGGGTGCTTGATTGCACTGCATGTGAAGAAGAGCTCCCAGGAAGAAGGCTTTTAGGGCATGCTGGGGAACACAAAGGAGATCCATCCCTTTTGTAAAGGGCCATGTCCTTCCAGCACTCAGCTAAGGAGGAGCAGGTTGTTGATAGGCTTTGTGCTTTCCACTCAAGAACAGAAATATTTGCATGGAAGTTTCAAGCTTTTTTGTTCTCTGTGATTGCCCTGCCATCTTTTATTCCAGTTTTGGTGTAGGAGCTATGCTTCTGTTGTGCTGAAGATCTGAATGATTAAGTGTTTCCTTGATCCACAGAGGATTTTTATCAACTGAGGTCAAAATAGGGCCTGATAGGTGTTAATTTATCATTATAATGGAGGTGCAGTTTAGCTAAAAGGTGTCTACACAGACATGAATTTTCAGTAGTTTATCAGAATGTGTAGGTGGCCATATCTTGTAGTTCTACTTCATTGGGGTGCAGCTTTTCAGGATAGTTATGCCGTTCGGACTTCCTACAGGAAATCATGGTAATACATGGTAATGACCAATACTTAACTGAAGAAATTGTTTTCTAAACAGGTACAATATTAACTGGTACTAAGTAGTTTAATGATGAATTAGTAATCAAGTGCTAAGTAGCTGCATACTTCATTACTCTGACTGCTAGCTTGCCTGAGCCTGGCAGCCTTTCAGCCATGTTTTGGCAAATAGTTCTGGATGAAGGAGGTAGGTACTTAAAAAAAAGAAAAATCGCATGCCAACTATTACCATCTCCAGCTGTTTTACAATTAAAAAAATAGAAAAAAATGGGACACACAATATAAAATTTAAGAAAAAAATAATCAGTAAGACTAGACCATTAAGGCAGTATTAAGGTTGCTTGATTAAGAACTCAGAAGTCAAGGAAGAGAAAAGATGAGTTAATTCTATGATCACGTTAAAGACTTATTTATAAAGCTCAAGATACAGCTTGCTGCAACATGCATACAATATTATAATATGTTTGTATTTGTGACAGACTACATGTATTTTAATCACCTAGTATATCTTTTTAGTCTGTCTTTACTGACTTATAACTTAGCTGTTTGATATGACATTAAATTATATATAAAATATGCAAGTCTGTTTTCATTAATATTAAAATGGAGAAATTATGTGGCTTTTTGGGGGGGGGTTGCAACATCAAATTTCTGCAAGTTAGTTTGATTAAATTTGTTTGTACCTTTTAAAAAAAGGTTTAACCTCCTTTCTCCATACTTTACTTCTTAGCAGTGCAATATATATTTTCTCATATTTAACACTGGTTTTCGCTATAATGTCTAAACATCAAATATTCTTGGATTTGGGTTTTTTTTTTTTTTCTTTTTCAGGGACTTGGGAATCCAGTGCCTGTATGACTTCTATTTAGGGTTGCCAACTCTGAGTAAAACTATTTTGGGAGATTCTGAAGGTATTCTCCTCCCCCCCCCGCCAAATGACACAACACAAACTCACGGATTGTTTTCAAGAATCAAATATGTTAAAATAACAAGGATACATATGAAGTCAGTATTATTAAAAACCTAGGGTAGTCTACTGATTTCAGTTTTAAAACTGCCTCCCATTTTTCTTTTAAAGGATATGTCTAGAATGAGGAGAAAGATGTGGGTCAGTTACCTCAAATTATACTAAATCAGGATAAAATTCCAGAGGTCTGGAAGAGGGCGAATGTGGTTCCCATCTTCAAAAAGGGGAGGAAGGAGGACCCAGGAAACTATAGGCCAGTTAGTCTTACCTAAATCCTGGGCAAGCTTTTTGAGAGAATTATTCTGGCACATGTCTACGAGGGGCCAGCAGGGGAGATTATGCTTAAGGGCAACCAACACAGGTTCATTAGAGGCAGGTCCTGTCACACCAACCTGGTGGCCTTCTACAACCAGGTCACCAAATCCTTAGATGCAGGGGTAGCAGTGGACATCATCTTCCTGGACTTTCGGAAGGCCTTCGACACTGTCTCTCACCCCATTCTCATTAAGAAACTTGGGGACTGTGGTGTCAACACCTACACAGTCAAATGGGTTGCCAACTGGCTGGAGAGCCGCACCCAGAGAGTGGTGGTGGATGGGTCATTTTCGACCTGGAGGTACGTAGGCAGTGGGGTTCCGCAGGGCTCGGTCCTTAGGCCTGCACTGTTCAACATCTTCATCGACGACTTGGATGAGGAGGTAAAAAGCACCCTGTTCAAATTTGCTGATGACACTAAGATGTCGGGGGATGTGGGCGCGTTAGAAGGGAGGAATAGGATGCAATCAGACCTAGACAGATTACAGGGGTGGGCGGATGAGAATAGAATGGGATTCAACACTGACAAGTGCAAGGTGCTGCACCTGGGGAGGAAGAACAAGCACCATACCTACAGGCTGGGGAACTCCCTTCTCATCAGTGCAGAGGCAGAAAAGGATTTTGGAGTCATCATTGATGCCAAGATGAACAGGGGCCAGCAGTGTGGGGATGCAGTCAGGAAGGCCAACCGTACCTTGTCATGCATCCACAGATGCATCTCAAGCAGATCCAAGGAGGTGATCCTCCCACTCTATGCGGCACTGGTCAGGCCACAGCTAGAGTACTGCGTCCAGTTCCGGGCGCCGCACTTCAAGAGGGATGTGGACAACATGGAGAGGGTCCAGAGGAGGGCCACTCACATGATCAGGGGGCAGCAGGGGAGGCCCTACGAGGAGAGGCTCAGGGACCTGAACCTGTTCAGCCTCCACAAGAGAAGGCTGAGGGAGGATCTAGTGGCCTGTTACAAACTAGTCAGAGGGGACCAGCAGGCATTGGAGAAGTCTCTGTTCCCCCAAGCACTACCAGGAGTGACTAGGAATAATGGTCACAAGCTGGCAGAGGGTAGATTTAAGCTAGATATCAGGAGGCGCTACTTCAGTGTCAGGGCGGCTAGGATCTGGAACCAACTTCCAAGAGAAGTGGTGCTGGCTTCTTCCCTGGGTGTCTTTAAGAGGAGGCTAGATGAACACCTAGTACTCTTTCCTGCCATGGCAGGATCTCAATGATCTGCTCAAGTCCCTTCCAACCCTACAAACTATGAAACCATGAAACAATTGCAATGATGACTAGATAACTTGAATATTCGCTTGGGTTATCAGTTCTAAGTTAAAATGAAAAATGAAACCAGGCGTGGAACTTGAATTGATAACCTACTGACAAGATTGGGCACAAGAGGTATTATCTCATGTCTGAAATGTTCTCAAGACAGAACATCTGAGCAGGTTTGGGGACTCAGGAGATGTACAGATTAAAAAGGGAAAAACTGAGTAACTTCAGGGTTCTCAGGACTTGTACAGGCTGTAGGACAGAGAGATTGTTACTCCCTTTCGAGGGAACAGGGTCTTCCTGCTTCATGGCTTTTGCTCAGTAGATGATTTTGCTAAAGAGGAGCTGTTGGAAACTTTGGTTGCAATTGTTCTCCCCCAGAAAATATAATTTCCTTCTCTTAGGAGATGAACTGGAAGCTAGCTCTGAGTCAGAATGATGGAAGAACGAGGGAGCACTGTGGGTTGAAATTCCAGGGATTCAGAGAGGGAAGGAACTAGGTCTCCCCGCTTGTCTGTAGAATCCATGCTGGTGCTTGCTTCAGGAGGCACACAGAGACCAAACAAGGCCACAGTGATCCTGAGCACATGCCCTCCTGGGGGGTACGTTGTGACAAATAATGTAGATGATATACCTATTATAGAACACCTGCTTTATGGTTCTCAAGAAACTCTGCAGGTACTGTAGACATCAGCTGCATAGGGATACAGCCAGGCACCTGGGGCAAAGGAGCAGCAGCGATTTCTGGTTGATGCCATGATTCCTATTTTGAACACTTGGTTGCCAGCCAAAGCCACTTTTTTGCCCCTCTTCCTCAAGTTAGCACCCGGGGCAGTTGCCCCATTTGCCCTGCACTGGTGACACACTGGTAGACATAACTAAACAAATTTTACAAGCCATTACCTGCTTACAGTGCCCTCTGCTGCTTACATTGGACAGATGGAAAATCCCTACATGAAAGAATGAGAGAACGCTGATCTCATACCAAGTTCAAAGAACATAGAAGCCCGCGGCAGGACACCTTTTTCCCCGTTCTGGACATTCCATCACCGACCTCACAATAGCCTAGAGTATTTTTAGGCTTGCGCAACCTTGGGGTCTACCATTCTGGATCAGGGCAGTGGTCCATCAATATTTTGTCTCTATTTGTATTTAGTACCAAATACATCAGAAGTAAAACCTCAGCCAGCGGCTATGGGATAATTTGCTCTCTTACCTGATCCCAAGAGAAATAGGCTTATACTCAGAAGCATAAGCTTTTATTGCCCCCTTCCATTTTTATTAATGCAACTCTGATCATTCTTGTTGTAGCTATTGATGTGTATTCTGGTTTCTTAATCTTATTACTTTATTGTCCATAATGAGATTATGTTGTAGCCAGTGTCACAGTCTAATGATGTGTTTTGCAAAACGTAGTTCCTTTTTTTCAGTTTTAGTTTCACTTGTTTTTTTGTCTTTTTTTTTTTTTTTTTACTGAATGCCTGTTGTCATTTTGTTATGAGAGTAGGAGAAAAACAAATGTGGTCTACCTACATTATAAAACAATGAATGGAATATACTGTAACCATGTTATTTTATTCCTGTCTCTTTTCTAAACTAAACAATCTGGTCTTTTTACTCCCCCTTCATATGAATGTTTCCATGGGCCTAATTATTCTCATTACCTTCTCTCCACCCCCTCTAATTCTACTGCCTGTTTGGTTTTTTTAAAAGACATAATGAGTATCTCTGTGCACAGTACTCCAGACAAGGCCCTGATGCTAATTTGTGTCATGACTTTTGTAACATTCTTCATCATGTTCCTTATACATCCTAACCTCTTCTTTGCTTTTCTTGACTGTAACAGCAAAGCAAGCAAAGGTCTTTATTTAGTCTCTCACAGTGATGATGACCAAGTCCCTTTATTGAGTTGTTACAATTAATTTAGAACGCCATATGGTATGTGAGTAATTCAGATTTCCCCCCCTACATTCTCCATATATTCCAGTGAACTTCCTTTTCCCACTGTGCTATCTAATCACTTATCTCGGTTAGTTCCCTTTATAGACTAAGGGTGAGAACAAGTATTGTGAAGACCCCAGTCAGGTTAGCTTGCTTTGAGCTGCCTGAACCTGTTTCATATTCTTTCTCATGCAAACATTCATACAGGCAGCTGCCCACATGTAAGTCGTGGGCGGGGAGGGCTGGCAGGATCATGGGGTGCTGGTGGGATTGGCAGAGCTGGCAAACTGATAAGGCGGGGGATTTGGCAGGACTAGAAGGGGACTGCTTGCTCTGGGGGGTGTACTGTCAGTGGGAGATAAAAATAGCCTGGTCACATTTGGGGGGCGGTGGGTGGTAAAAACAGCAGAGTCCTGCAGCTGTGAAGAGTAGTTGGATTTTTGCAGCCCTGGGGCTATGCTGAGGATCTGTGCGAGTGTTCACAAGGCTGGATTAACCCATAATAGGTTGTCTTAACCCTCTGCTGATTCAAAGTTATTTCTTGTCTGTCAAGAACTGATGTTAAGAACATAAGAATTGCCATTTCCTGGGTCAGACCACTGGTCCATCTTGTCCAGTATGTGTCACACGGGGGCAGAGCGTGGATGCTGAAAGGGAGAGTTAACTGTGTGTGAGCAGGTTGTTTTCCCCGCAGTTCCTCCTTCACTTGCAGACATTCAAAAAGCCCAAGGTGGAATCGAACTAAGTTGCATGGCTTTCTGTAAGAGGAGTAGTTTATTTTGGGAGCAAAGAGAGCACACACTCACCCTTTGGTAAAGGGGTGGAGGGTGGCAAAACTTAGTTTGCGTTCTGCCATTTTTAAACCAATCTATGTGTGCTGAAATTATGTTCTGTTATGGGTATAGACCAGTTTTGTGTGCTGAACTTCTGTTCTGTTACAGGTATAGCCTGGTTTCCAATCACTTATATCTAGAGAACACTGTAATTTGGGCTTCAGGGGATTTCATGAGAGCCCAAAATTAAGCATTTCTCCTGAAGCCCCAAAAAACTGTGGTTTAGCCTGAAATGGCCTGAAACCATGGTGGAGAGGAAAACCATGGGTGGGGGGGAAAAAGTTTTAAACTTATCTAAAGTGCAAGGAAGAAAGGCAGCAGGGCCCTGGAAACACTGTGGAAGCCCCACGTGTTTCCAGAGGCAGCCACAGCTGGGGCTCATCTGATCAGAAAATCCCCACTTTGACTGGGAGTTTAAACACCCTGCCCAGAGTGGAGCAGGCGAGTACCCCTTGCCACAGGGGCTGCAAGCATAGGCATGCCGGGTGCCTGTCCCCACATTCAGGCATGGGGTGCAGAGTATCCCTATGACAGGGGCTTTCTCTTCCTTGGCGTTGCTTTCCTGAGCCCTATTTTGTTTTGCTGCCATTTGGAAGCAGAGTGGAACTTCCCCCTTCCCATCCCTGTGCAGCAGAGCAGAGGAGACCTGTGCTGGGTTGGGGGAAGCCTCTGTGGTGGGGGCACTCTGTGTCTCACCCTGCTCTGGAACCCAGCATGGGTCTCCCACATCCCTGTCTGCCCTGCTACATGGAGAAGGGGAAGGGGGAATTCCCCTCTACCCCACTCCCACCTATAGAAGCAGGCATCCAGCAGAGGGAAACCCTCCCCCTCTCCCAGACTCACCCCGCTTTTACTTTTTTAAAACATCTGAAGAACAACCTGTATGCTACTGTGCAATGGTAACCAGCCCCATGATGGGCTCCCTAAACCAGTCAGAGAAGTTGGAGAGCCCACCCTGAAAAATGCCTCAAACTGTCTCTGGCTCCACTGAGCCTGCAGGGAGCCCACTTTGTCCTCTGCTGGAGCCTGAATTACAGTGGTCCCTACTTATACTGGTTAAAGTGTAATGTCTGTACTGGCCAGAAGGTCTAGGAAGTTCTGTTTCAGAGGCTGTATCACTAACTCACGTGTTCAATAGCTACTGATTCCCTTCTCCTCCAAGAATCTTTTAATTTGGCTAAACTAGGAGTGGTAATTATTTTGGCTCGAGGGCTGCTTAACAAGTTTTGGTGAGCTGTCGAGGGGTCTGCCACTTGACAAGTGCCCTGCCCCATGGCCACCATTTTGGGACTGGAAGTCCCACCCCTTAACCCATGACCTTTGGCATTGGAAGTCCCTCCCTTTGCCCTAGAAGTACTCTGTTTGGAAAGGGAAACTGCCATCTTGTAACAGGGAAAAAAATATATATATTAAAAATCAAACATCCTCAATAACATTTTAATTTTATTAAAAAATATATTTTTCATCCTGATTTTGTGTGTGTTTGATTTCCGTATATACAGAGGTGATTGCATAATAGCTCAAAATGAATCTTACTCTTGTGTATCATGGGACTGTATGGGTTGCAAGGGTAAGGCTGGGCTGCCCTGTATCTGCTCTGCATTGCCACTGCTGCCCCATGGGGTAGCCTGGAGGCAGCAGTGGTGCTGGCAGAGCTGCAGTGCAGCTCAGGCATGGACTCTAAGTTGCTATAGCAGGGAGCGCTGGGAAGCAGCAAGGGATAGGAGCTGCTTTTCACTCAGGCTGAGCAACAGCTTCTATCTGGCCACAACTTCTGCTGCCACAGTTTAGCATGAGCAGGTAAGTCCACAGCGGGCGTGGGGTACTCTGACTCGGGGATGTAGTGTGGTCCCTAGTGGTACCGTGGGGCTGGGGCCAGCAGCAGCTCCAGGAGCTGCTGACACCTGGTCTGCCTAGAAAGTCAGTTCAGCTGTGGAGCCACCCCAGGCCCACTATATATTCAGGGGGCAGCAGTACGTGCCACTCCCTGACAATGTAGCTTCATTTTGTAAGCCCTAGTTCTTGTATTATGAGAGGGAGTGAATAATAAATTATTACTTTCTCTTCACCACTTAGTATTTTGTAAATCCTTATCATGCCCCCCCACCTGAAATGTTTCTCTTCTAAACTGAATAGGCCTAGTCTCTTGAGTCTCCCCTCATATGGAATACCACTGATTATCCTTGTTGTTTTTCTCTGAATCTTCATTTACAGTATGCATTTGATTTGTGTCTCCAATATGGAGTTCTTAAGCAATCCCTATGCTGCCTGCAAGTTCCTTGCCTTTTTAGGGGCCTCTTAACTTCTGTCTAACTGGTGTGCTCACTTTTTGTAGTCTCCCTTTTTAAAGTTTGAGGATACTGTCATAGATTTGCTTGTGTCTTCCCCTATATGGATGTCAATCCCAATTGCATTGAATTCACTGTTGCAGAGCAGCTCAGTAATGCCTACTCTTTGCACCAAATCCTGTGTGCTACTTAGGATTGGGTCAAGAATGGTAGGTAGCTTCCAGAAAGGTAGATTCCTCTGGTAGGTTCCAGGAATAACTACTCCAGAGGGAAGTCTTATCCAACTTCAAGAAATTTGGTCTTTATATCCCAGGCACACAATTATTAGGGTGACCTAACCCTTGTGAATATTTGTACATGGCCATTCAGATCATCTTAAGCTCAGTTAGGACAATCTAAATGTAATGCTTGTATGTGCTGGGAGACTCTTCTTTGGACTTGACTCAGCTGGATACATTTGTAAAATTTATCACCTCACTATACATGTGGCTTTCCAGATCACTTATAAATATGTTTAACAATAGAACAGAGGGGGTGAAAAGTCACCTTGTTAGATAATGTTATGCCAAATGAATCAAAAATTCAAGATTCCATTTTGTGTCACTTTTTTTTTGGTTCTTCCTTACTCTAGAAACACTTAGTTTTTTAGATGATTCTAAAGGAGTTTGTAAAAGGCCTTTACTTTTAATCCAGTATTATCATCTGTACATATTAGGCCTGTGCGAAGTGGCTACTATTCGCTTCAGATTCAGATTTGGCTGATTCAGGGGACGGTGAATTGATTCAGTGATTCGAATCACTGCCCCTAACTGATTTGTCTGAATCTCTGAATCAAACAGCCCCTATCCCCCACCTGTTCTCCCATCAATGGCTGTCCTGTCTGGCCCCAGCCTCCCAGCTCTTTAAAAAAAAAAAAAAAAAAAAGCCCAGCATTCACAGGCTGCTGAAAGGTGGGGTGAGGTGGGGGGACAATCCCTGCTGCCCCCCACTGCATGGGGGACTCTCCCATGAGCCTCCATCCCTTGCCCACTGTCTCAGTCCCCCCATGGCTTCTTCCCCCCCCAGCTCTTTAAAAAAAAAGAAAGAAAGAAAAAAGCCCCCTGAAGATTTAGTCAAGACTAGTAAAGTATCAACATTTAGGCCAAAGACCATGAAGACAGTATATTCAGTATTGTGGGCTGGACTGGGGACAGGGTTAGGAAAAATAATCTCGAACATTTTAACACAAAAAGTATTTCAGCACTTCCATACAGACTTTAATCTTTGATAATCTGTTATAGGAAAGAACTGAAGAGTAGTGTCTATCTAGGGTTGTCTTTGACATTTGAGTTTGGGTAAAAACATGAATGCGGATCCGCTCATCTCTTGGCTACTCTTGACCCAGAATGTGCTGAGTAGCATGTCCATTAAATAAGCAACTGACAGTTGCCATGGGGAACAAAAATATTGTTGAGCAATTAGAAGAGTAGTTAAGTTTAGGACCTGGTTTTTTTTCTGAAAAAAAATGGAGCACTCTTCATTCCTGTTGGCATTATTGAGATTTCTGTGTTCGGTATCTCCAATTTTTTTTCTTAGATTTTGCTAAATCTTTGCTAATGCACTATAACACAAAAGCTATGTTTAATAACACAAATATGCTTATTGAAACTCAAGAAGTTTTCTTAGCCAGCTAACCTTTGTATAATATTATTAAAGTGTATTTTTATCTATACATTTTTATAAAGTTGAAAAAAAATTAATTTGAAATTGCATTTTGTAGAAAACAGAATTACGACTCCATTTTATTCTTACTATCCTCAGCAATACCTATTTACTGGATCTTTTTTCTGTTACTTACTGAAATTTAATGTTAATATATTTGTGAGCTAGAACTCCCTTGATATTATATTGTCAACATTCATTTATAATGGGATGTAATAATTATCTTGGACAATTCTTGATGGAGTATTCAAATTATGTAATTAATGACTTTGTTTGGCTTCATGTTAATTATTTCCATGAAGTAATGTTTATGATCTCTAATTCCCCATTTTAGTGGAGAGTTAGTCAGAGTCATTTGTAAGGGTTATGGTTTGTTTTGAGGGCGTCTCCTGCCACTTTTCCATTTTGTTCGAGCAGGAGACTGAAGGTTATGCTTTTACTCTATAAAAGTTCATTAGAATGTTAATAAATTAAACCTTTACTAGGTCATAAACTAGAACATTCAGGAAATGGGATAGGCATTTTCCCTTTCATGCTCTGCCATTGCCTAGTTGACTCAAGCGTGTTATCTGTGGAAAAGTTATTCTCTGCTTACTTACTGGCCACTGTCAGAGTCAGGATCTCAGATTAAATGAGCCATTAGTGAGAATTTGTTCCTGTTCTGAAATTCTTATATGCATTCAACTCCAGTGTGTGAATGTATAATCACTTATGTGACAACAGGATATAATCATTTAACACTAGTATGAAAATAAAAATATTTGTATTTGTAAATACATCTGAAAATGCCTGTTTGTTTACTTGTGGGAATGAAATGGAAGCCCCCATGCCTTTAGTTTAGAATCTCAGGTATGTATCTTATATGCAGTTTAAATAAAGAAAAGAAAAGGAAAAAAGTATTTCAAGGGGTCATGTAATAGAAGGCCCAGCATTTCCATAGCCCATATCATGTTGCAATGGTTAATATTCTCATTATAGGTTAACATTGGTTAGTACTTTCCATACGGAGTCTTAAAATGGCATTGTGCAATTTCCATATTAATTGTGTCTCATTTATGAGTTTAGTTTAGTTTTCAGTATTTTTCCTATCTCCATAAATTAGCCCTGTAGTGTTATTTAAAATGGTTTCTTCTCATCTCTCATATCAGCAATGATAGCAGTTCAGTAAGTCTGATCTACCTTTACACCCATCCTACCCTACTTTCTTCATATTGGATTTGCAAAGGTCACAACAGGGACCATAGTGTCATACACAGGAACTGTATAAAGGGACACAGAGTATCTCAGAAGGGTGACATACATAGTAGCTTCCTGTGCTGTCTCCTTGGCATATTGCAGGTGAATTTCCTACTCTATATGTCTTTGCTGGTATAGCAAACCTGTATCTTCTCTTCTTTCCATCTTCACCCCCATTTCCTTCCCCTGCTCCCCATCCCCTTCTGTATTAGGGTAATATAGGGGTCATTTCTAGATTTTTTTCCCATGCCTCAAGTGCAATGCCCAGCTGTATTTTAGACCAGAATGAATGAGCCATAAAGCACAGGGAATGAAAGACTTCTCTGTTTATTTTCCCCCAAAATCATAATTCAACACAATATAAAAATATATACACAGGTATTTTATGGCTATATAAAATTATTATCATGGAAAGTATGGCTTTGTAGGGACCTCCAGAAGTCATCTAGTGCAACCCCCTTTCTGAGGCAGGATCATGCCTATCCAAACCATCCTATACAAATCCTTGTGTGTAATGTATTACTAAAACTACCCTGTCAGCCCTGTCATGGAACCAGAAGACATAGTATCCTAACCGGTCCTAGGTAAAACAGGGAGACAACAGCAGCCAGTGTCCTGATTCTGCAAGGATTATTAAAATATGCTTGAGAGTTCCAAGGAAGAGTGTCAAAACCACAGCTTACAGAATCAAGCAAAAACCCTCACAATCCATACAAATCTCACCATGGGGTAAATTCTTTTCTGACTCCAAAAATGGCAATGGGTGTGACCCTGAGTGGAGGGGAAAGGATCTCTTTTTAGAAACCTCTGAACTTTTAGTCCCAAAAGGAAATTTGGCATACCCTAGTCAAAATGTCCAGTCTTGGCTCTAGCCAACTCACAATGTTTCTGAGGAAAGTGAAAGAAAACCCCACAAAAATAATAATCATCATTAAAAAAACAAAAAAAAACCCCTTATGTGCGGTAACAGGAGGGGGAGAATTTTCTTCCTGGCTCCTTGTGGCAATTACTAAAGACCAAAAGCATGAGAAATATTCATAATATATCATAGGCACAGCTACTGCTTACCACTAGTTTTCCAATCTCTTCAAGAACACCTCCACCACTCTAGGCAGCCTATTTCACCATTTCTCAAGGCAGCCTATTCCACTGCCTCACAGTTCTAACAGTGAAGAAGGTTTATTTTTCCCCCAAAAAACCAGTCTAAACCTACTCTGTTGCAACATCAAGCCTTTGGTTCACTATTTGTTTTCTGAAACAAAAGAGAAAAAATGTTCTTCCTTTTCTTTATAGCAGCCATTCAGATAGTTGCAGACTAGTATCTTATCCCCTGTTAAGTGATGTTTCTGCAAACTGAACATGCTTTTTTCCTTCAGTCTCTCCTTAGGACCCTCTCTAATTTATCCATCTCCTTTTTAAAATGTGGACCCCAGAGCTACATACACAACTTCAGATGAGGTATAACCAGAGCCAATTAAAAAGGCACCATCACCTCCTTTCTCTTCCCTCTAGTGCTCCTAGTGGCTGCATCCTATTGATGCAGTCCAAAATTACATTCACCTTTTTGTGTCTGCAGACTGGGTGCTTACATAAATGACATTTTTCCCATGATCAGGTCCCTGAAAGTGCTCTACAGCATGACATCACACTTGTACATGGCTGCAGAGTACTTTTAAAATGGCCTATTACATGAAAAATTTACCCTCATCAAATCAGCTACTAGAATAAGGTGCTCTAAAGCAGAACACCTTAGGGGACTTGTGTTCCCTCAGCGGTTAATTTTTCACATGAGGAGTGGGGTTCTCAGTAGGGGAGGGAGCAACACCTACCTACCAGCAGTTTTGCCTGGCCTGAACTGGAGGGGGATGTGGAATGGAAATGCCTTGCCTCATCCCCCCGCTCCCCAGTTACCTTGACTGGGGTATTAGGGGGAGTCAGACTGGGCTTGCGAGGCAAGAGGGTTCTGTTCCACTGCCCTCCCCTAGCTCCAGCTGGTCGCTTGAGAGCAGCAGCAGCACAGGGCTGCCAGCTATTTTGCTCAGGCTTCTGAAGAACCCTCACTTGGTGGCCAGGGCTGGTGCAGGCTGGCTCCAGCTTCCCACTACCCTGAATGTCTGTTGGGTCAGGAGCGGCTCTAGCTCATGGTGCTTTATGTAAAGTGCCATGAGTTACAGCAAGGCTCTAACATCTGTCTGTGTCCTAAATATTGAGACTGTGTACTGCAGATTGTGGTGCTTCCCTGGCCCTGGACACAGCTGCCTCCGCCACAAGATCCCAGCAGCTCCGGAGCAGCCCCCTGCTCTGCTGCACACCCTGTCAATGCGATTGGGGCTGGTCTCCATGGCAACCCCTGCCTTGCACTATCACAGCACAAGTGTGGCTAGGGTCTCCATGGAGACTGGCCCCAGACATGTGGGCAGAGGCTTCTGGAAAATGGAGTCCATTGTCAGCCTGTGGACCAGACTTTCCCACCCCTGTTTTACAGTGAGTAAGAAGAAAAATTGAAACTCAAATTGAGATTCAGCTGGCAAGGCATATGGAAGCAACATAAAATATTTTATAAATGCATTAGAAGTAAGAGGAAACCCGTGAAATTGTAGGCCTATAACAAAATAAGAAAGAGGAGCTAATAATGGGTAATGGGTAAATGAGGTATTTACTACATTTTTTTAAATTTGGTTTTCAAAAGAGTCAACTTACAGATGATGAGTACTTATCAAAATGAGAGTAGATTCTCAGCATACAGTGGGGGAAGAATGAATGAGAAGTTACTTGGAATAACATTTTTCAAATCAGAAGGGTGTAATAAGATTCACTCCAGCGTACTCAAGGAATGGTTGAAGAAATTGCAGAGCCATAAACTATTTGAGAGCTCATGGAGGTCAAATGAGGTCTCAGAAAATTGGAAAAGGGTAACTATAATACCCATATTTGAAAAAAGTGTCAGGGGAGGATCCAGGAAATTACTGATGGGTCCGTCTAACTTTTATACTTGGAACAGTACTGGAAAATATCAAGCACTCAGTTTTTAAGCACTTAGAGAGTAGCAAAGTGAAAAGTAACAGCCAACCTGGATACATCATGGGCAACCCATGCCTAACAAACCAGATTTCCTTTTATGACAAAGTGCATGAGTGACATGTCTGCTGAATCTGGGGAGGCACCAATAGAAGCCACTGATGGTGGTGGCTCTGTCAGGGAGGGGACCAGTCCTGCTGACAACATTGGTGTCAGCCATCGGGGGGGGGGGCACATGCACACCCATGTACCCCCTACCAGTCACCTATGACAAGGTGATAAGTTTCATTAAAGACTTGGAAAATGAAACTGAGTTCACACTGAATAAATTTGTGGATAACACTGGACTGGATGGAGCAACAGAAACTTCAGGATTAAAAATTACTTTTATGAATAGAAAAAATGGTTTGAATTAAGTAGGATAAAAATGAATAAGGATAATTGCTATGTTCTACATTTAAGTAGAAAGACGCACATGCACAAATAATAAATGGGAAATAATTTACCAGGCTACACCATTGCAGAAGAATACCTGGAAGTTATAGTGAATCACAAATTCAATAAGAGTCAACAAGGAAATTTTGTTACAAAAAAAATAACAGATTAGAATATTATGTGCAGAATGTGAAAGGTAATTTTTCCGCTTTATTAATTATTGGTGAGGTTTACCCAGAGTACTGCAGTTTAGGGCATGGAACTTCAAGAAAGGTGTAGACATATTAGTCAGAGTTTATAGGAAAGTGACAAAAGTCATTTTGGCTAAGTATGGACAGTAAAAAAGCCTGAGGCTGAATCAATTCAGTCTTTGCAGGTTAGTCTAAACTGCACAGATTAAATTGAAACAGAAGTGACAAGACATTTGCTTTTGATTCAGGATATACAGCCACATGTCTGCAGTGGCTCAGGCCAAAAGCTGGGGAGGGGGTGGCCCTAGCAGGGGGCGGCAGCCCATGGCACGTGTGCCAAATGTGGCACACGAGGCCATTTTGCTTGGCACGCTGCAGCCAGCCCCAGCTCTGAGTAGCTGCTGCCAGCAACAGAGCCCAGCCTGCTCCCAGCAGGGCCTGCAGTGTCTCAGCTGATGCCAGAGCCCAGCACAGCTGTTTGGAGCCTCCCAGCTGCAGCTGGCCCAAGCTCTGGGAGCTGCTGCTAGCCGGGAGCCTGGTCTGCTCCCAGCAGGCAGCTGAGACACTGCAAGCCCTGTTGGAAGCAGGCTGGGCTCCAGCAGCTATCCAGAGCCAGGGTAGCTGCTGGCAGCCACAGAGCCCGGGCTGTGGGGGAAAGGGGCAGTAGGGCTGGGGAGCAGGGGCTTAGGGTGGGTGGCAATCCTGCCATGTACCCCTTGCCCTCATTTTGTTTTTCTGCCATGCTGGCACTCCAGCACCTTCTAAGGTAGGCATTGTGGTGTTTTTTGGCACTCCAGGCAAAAAATGTTGACTACCCCTGCCCTAGTGCATGGCTTTCTGGCACTTCCTCTTCCTGTTGCCCCTGAGGTCTCTGGGATTTGCAGTCCAGTATCACAGCAGCAGGACTCTGCAGGATTGCTCATCACCTCTTCTTCCTGCTTCCACGTGCCTCTGGGATTTGTAGTCCACAGTCGCAGCCAGCAATAACTTTTAGTAAGTTTAGCAGGGCAGGGAAGCTTTACTCTGGGAAAGAGGGGTTTAACCAGGGGAAGGGGGATTAACCCTCCTCCCTGGCCCCGGACCCCAGCTGGGGTTTTCCTGGGTAGGGGGCAGTCCCTGCCTCCTGACCCCCCCCCCCTCCCGGAGCAGTCAGCACAGCCCAGAACTGGAAAACATGTTGGGGTGCTGGGGTACTGTAATTTAACTTTAACCAGGAAGGGGTCTAGGTCAGAAGTTTCATAAACTGGTTTGACCCAAACAGTTAAGTGTGATTCTGCATTCAACCAGGTTTACCTTAATCCAGTTTCAGCCATTTTGAAACTGGTTTGTATACACTGAACTTGTTCTGTTATAGGTATAAATCAGTTTTTGATAACTTAAACTGGTTTATATGTAACTTCTGTCCCTAGCCTTTAGGTCTTGGGACCATAGGCAGTGGAAGATCAGGGCTAAAGGGGCTTATTCCCCAACCTCAAATATAGGCAGCCTGGGTGCAGGTTCTGGGCAGCTGCAGCAGGGTGGGGCAGAGGGGCACGCACAGATGCAGAGAACAGCTACAGCCTGCAGGTGGCTGGGAACTCAGCCCAGCCTGGCCCTGTGTAGAGCAGCACCCAGCAGGTAAATGTGTGGATGGGAAGAGACCTAAGATAGAGAAAGGGTATAGGGGGTGGAAGTTCAAGGCCCCTGTGGTGGGGTAATAGGGCCCTGGGGTGGGTTGTGGGATGTTTGGAGCTCATCCGGGGTGCCACGACACACACCCCCAAAGCAGGCAGAGGGGGCACATGCCCCCTGGATCTGTGTGAGGGGCAGAGGTGGCTGATGCTGTGGGCTGGGTTCTGCACCCCACTGCGTGTGCCTCAGGAACAGTGCAACACCACATACCTCCTGCGTATTGGCTGTACCACCTGCGCCAAGCATCCCACAACCTGCCCTGGCTCCTGGGCCCCATTCATCCCAGCCCCTGCCCCACTCCCTCCATCACCACAGGGGCCTCGATCTGCCCCTTCCCCATAACAGACCTACTGGCTACGGAGGGGGGTGGGATGCGTGTGCGTGTGTAAGCATGCACACACGCAACCCCCCCAAATCATATTTTCTTCCCTCTCCTATGCTTAGAACCATGTTATAAGAGGAGAAGTTGGAAAAACTAGGGTTATTTAGGTTGGGGGGGGGGGAGACTTGAAGGAGGGTTTGATAACAGTCCTCAAATTCAGAAAGCGTTGTTAATAAAGAGGATGGTATCACTTCGTTTCTGTCTCCATAGGGGACAAGGCAAGAAGTAGTGGACTTGTAATGAAACAAGGGAAATTTTAGGTTCATCATTAAGAAGAGCTTGTTTTTAATTGTGAGGGTGGATAAACTCTGGAACAGGTTACCCAGAGTGACTGCAGAATTTCTATACGTGGAAATGCAGGTTAGACAAACACCATTTAGAATGGCATAAACCTGATTTGATCAAAGCACTGAAATAGATTATCTTTGGGTTCTTTTCAGCCCCTTTTCTTCTATAATTATTACATTTTATTTAGCTTTTTGTACTACACCTTCCTTGTGGTATGAATACTTAACATAAGATTGTGGTGTCAAAGTCCAAAAAAAAGAATGAAAGTGAATAATAGCAATTGGCTAGCATTTTACAATTTGGTTTTCCTTTATTTCTACGCAAGAACAAAAATTATGCACATTTTCAAGTAGATGCACTATGATGTATTTGGTGCAACAAAGTATGCAGTTTCAGATTAAAGTATTGCTTAATTTTAACACTGGGAGTACAGAATACCAATAGAAAAAGGTAATTTTTGCTAACTAGGTTATTCATCAGAAAATCAGTTCCCAGAAGATTAAATGTGGTTAATAATGTTAGCTGAAAATAAATATGAATTAGAAAAAAAATCTCTTTGGAGGATTTTTAACTGATAGTTTAACTTTTGCATTTTATCTTTTAACTTAAAAAATACACCTTTAATTCTACAAAATGTTTTGAACAGCTCATTTCCCCCAAATTTTAATTCCAAGTGATCAAAATACCTTGATCAACCTGAAACTGAGCCAAAACAAATTGGTCATTTCCCTGGCTGTACTTTTATCATGATAAAAGTCCTACCTTCATTTTTGTTTTATCTAATAGTTTACATAGGTTTGTGTTCCATGAAACACTCCCAACTTCATAAGCAGTATCAAAAGGTATGTGAAGATGCTAGATTTAGATTGCCCTAACTAGGGTTATGTCAACCTAAGTGCCTAACTATACATATCTTTGGGGAGATTAGATTGGGTAAAAAATGGCTATGCAAGTTAACTTAATTCACCCACATACAGAACTTACATTTGGATCAACTTAAGTAGATCTGAACATACATTTGGGAAAGTTAGATCAGACAAAAAATGAGTGGCCTGATCTAACCTTAATTCATTGGGCTAGCCTGTGCCCTATCTAAACTGAATTTGTCTATACATTCAGAGGGCAATCCTGGAGACTGGAAAGCCCAGCTGCTCTCTCTGCCCTCAGGGCTGTGCTTTTCTTACCTCCCCCACCCTGAGTGAGCTAGCTTTTAGCCCCCCAGGACCCCTACTTTTGAAGAGACAACTCCCCCCACCCGCTAATCCTGCCAACCCACCCCCATGGACTCAGTCACAAGTCCCCATGATCCAGCTAACACACCCCTTTCAGGCCCACTAAGGCACCAGTCCAACCCACCTCTCCCCCCGCCCTGACTTACTTTGATCAGGGTCCCAGCACCAGCAAATATCTGCATAATTGGGACTCCATTTACAATCACACCCCTTAAAGTAAGCCATGCAATTGTAGGTTGGGTCCCAGTAATATCTGTGTGTGGCCAGGATTTCTCTGTTCTGTAAGGACTGTCTTTTTTCCACCCAAAAGTACTTTCTACTTTTTTTCTTATTTAGTTTCCCCCTTCCCATTTTAATAAGACACTGTGTTGAAATAACTATGGTCAAAAGTAAAATTTCACTGTGTTTGACAACTACATTATCCTTTAAGCTCCAGTAAATGGAGCTATCTAAATCTATTGTGTGCCCTCCTGGATACGTGCTGTCTTCTGTAACTAACCCCTTGTAATCGTATGTCAAACACTACAGTAACAGTCTGACAAACAGAACATTCAATGTTAATGAAACATCAAAGGCAGTCACTATGACCTTCACTATATACTTTTTACTAAGTAAAAGCTATGGATTAAAGAAAAAAGTGTTATCCTTAAATAAATAACATGTCCACCCTCCCCGCTGCCCCCCCCCCGCTTATTTTAGTATGCTGTACATCATTTTAATAGGAAACTTGTTTCTGTTCTAAAGAAATCATTTAACAAAATTGAAGCTCCTGCTTAAGATGAAACAAGGCAGCCATGCCTTAATAATTGGGAAATTATGAGATGCAGGTTTTAAATACAGTAGGTGGCAAATAAAAATTAGTAGAAAAATATTAAGTTAATTTTTATGCTATTAGGACAATATCTTTCTTTCAAGGGTTTTCTTTATAATTGCTTTTAGATTATTTTAGAAGTTCACTTTGGAATCTCTTTAAATTAAAAACATACTTAACTGGGAAAATCATCTCACTGCTGCTGTAATGGCTCCAGCATGTGTTGTGTATGCCCCTCTCCTCAAAATGCTTATGTACTTTCTGAACTCAGAAGTTTCCCAGTGAGGCTGTTCTGGGCTTATTCTTAGCACTTACTCGCAGTCCTGCAAGAGAAAAAAAACAAGAGCTTGAGAGTGGACTCAGAGGGATGATCCTGCAGCAGTCTCAGTTATGTATTTCCAGCCCTCCTGTATTTATATGTATACATTTATTAATATATGCACCATTTACATAATGTCCTAAATTAAAAACATAGGTATATCATGAGCCTCCAGATAGGCTATGGTCTGTAAGGCGAGGCAAATGCAGAACGGTAGTTAGAAGAGATAATGATGAGGGATTGTATGGCAAGTAGGTCATAAAGAAGGATTTATGGACAGGAGAGATTATTCTAGAAATAAGGAATCTTAAGGTACTGAGAGAAGATGGGGAAAGGGAATATTTTTATTGGATGTATTGAAGGAAAAAATTTGAAAAGTAGGAACTGAAGAGAGTCAAAGATTCATCCAAGACGAAGTTTCTGGGAGTTTGTATGGATAGTGGAATTGTCAAGGGAGACAGAAAAGGAGATCAGGGAAATGAAAGTAGGAAATGTAATTAAAGCAGGGCTAAGTATCTAAAAAAAATGTGAAAATGGATCAGACAGACAATGTGCTTAATTAAGCAGTAACAACAACTCTTTGCATATGCCACCTTTCTTTTAGATACATGTCTATATGTTTGGAAGGTTCTTGCTTTCAGCTTCAGGGATTCAATTCCATGATGATGGTTGCAGGTGTTAAAACTGAGAATTTTTTCTTGCCTGAAATAGTATTTAGTAAAACGCTTGTTATTCTTTTGTTTCCTGTTTGTTTGTTTGCTTTTTCTGGCAGAAAGGTTAATGACGGGCTAGATTAGCTTTCCCTTATGATCTGTTTTTGCTGATGTTTTATTTGAATTTCTTTAATGTGTTGGTTACGAAAGTGATTGGTTCAAAATAAATTTTAAGTCGATATATTAGATCATTCAGTTTTATGTAGATCCTTCTATTGATTTCTATATTTGGAATAGTTTAGTGAAAATTACAAAGAAAATTACACAAATTGTCTTAGTGTCAGTGGTCTTTTATTTTCTATTATCTGGTTACAGTAAGTATAAAGACCAGTCACTACAAATTACAAAAAATACTATTTGCAGTCACGTGGTGAAAACTTGCACTTTAGTTCATTACTCAAAGAAAATCTGTGTATAACCTTGGAATAGTTGAAGTGCATAGCAAAGAGTAGTTGTAGTAATATTATGATTGGAAGAGGAAGGATCTTTCAACCCTGATTTTTTGGATGATTGCTAAACAACACTTAATCCACCAATACTTCAATTTCTATAACTTTTGTCACTTTCTCCTCTAAAATATGAATGCCAATTTAATTGAATCAGAAAAAAAAAAACAGTATGACTTTCCAAAAATGCATGTCTAAATCTGGTGTTTTTACATATCGATTGGCTGGTTAGGTGTTCAGGCACGCACATTACTCATGAAATGTAGAGACTACCTTAATATTTAACTCTGTATTATCAATTTGATTTCAGGTGAAGCACAATGTTCAAAACATTATTCATATTAAAATGTTTGCTCTGTAAAGTTGGCCTACTTTTAGTAAGGTAATTTAGAATAATAATATAAACAGTTTGGTATTTTAAATTTTGTAATTATTTTATTACATATGTTATTGTTGCAAAAGTTTTAGATTTGCAGAAGCTCTCTTAAATATTAAAAGTATTCTGTTGATAAAATGCCAGTCCCACTTTTTGCATTTTATTTTGGATTATTAACTGCTGCCATCTGTTGAGAAAAATTGGTGTTGTGAATTTCTGGTGACTTTTTCTTATGAGACAGTATTTATGAGGTATTATAAGAGTTTAATGCCAACTCAGAAGAAAAAAAATGTTCCTTTCAGTCAATATGATAGGTTGACAAAGAAAATTACAATGAATTGTGGGGAAATCATTAACTGAATGATGAAATATCTCATTCTGCAATGCTAGATGGTATATAAATCATGGAAACTATTAATTAAACATATAAATTGAAATTATAAATCCAATAAAGTATGCATTTTGGAATCAGATATTTGTAAGAGCATTCTTTCAGAGAACTACCCGCACCCACATATACACTCAATAAATTTAAATTTTTCTATTCTGCTGTTTGAGACAGATTATAAATCCCAGGATTTTTATCTTTTATTTATCTTAAAATGTACGAAATTGTTTAGCTGCAACTGTTATATTTGGCTTGCTTGTCTCTTAATATATTATATTAACATTAGTGAATGGTTTTTAGTAATTTACCCTGTCATGACTTAAAAGATTTATTGAATGAATTACTTTATTACACAGATAGCCATCATACTTTTGAAATATATTTTGGAGATCATCATTTTCATATGGTCAGTATAATACCAAACACAATGACAGACTCAGGCTAAAATATGTATTTCTTTAACTGTTAAAATGGGAAATGTAGTTTATGAAATAACGTATTATGAGTCTTCCCACTACAAATATAAGCATCAATTGTCTATCCTATTACTAATTAAATATCCAGATATGACACTTACAAATCTTTGAGTGTTAAGGGTATGTAAAGGTACTGTGTTGCAAATCAAATTAGGTTTTTTTTACCCACTCTTTTTAGGATGATTGTTTTTCTACTTCACCAAGAAGTTAGGCTCTGATCAATCAAAACTTGGACTGAATAAATGTTTGCTATGATCTCCATTTTGGAGGGAGGGGAAATGATCTATCCAGGGTCACCTGATGTACATTTGTTATATGTTACACTTTGATCATGCTAAAGGCACTTTAAATGTAAATGTCCACATGTTAAAGTGGGAAGAATCATACTAAGTGTCTTCTAAGGGTATGCCTACACATGCTTTGATAGTGCCTGAATAAACTGCAGAGTTGAGTGCTCTGGAGTTGATTGCTCCTGCATGTGTCATTTGGGAGCAATTAACTCTGGAGCAATAAGCTCCACAGTTTATTCAGGCGCCGCACATGCAGCCGCCCCAGCTGGCAGGGGGTCCTGGGGGTCAGCCTGCCAGTCTGGGACATGTCTACCCCAGCTCAATGTGCTGCAGAAGGCCTGGCTGGGGCATGAGGAAGCTTCAGTGCATGGCTAGCCAGCAGGTAGCCCCCACACTGAAGCACCCTCATGCCCCAGCCAGCCCCTCCAGTGTCTATACATGCACCAGTGTGCTGTTTTTTACTCTGGAGCAGGACAGTAGTTACATTTACAAGTACTATCCTGCTGCAGAGTAAATTAGTTTACTCCAGGCTAATAGGGATGCGCATGTAGATGACAAGACATTTACTGTGCAGCTAATTATTCAACTGCACAGTAAACATCTCAAGTAGACATGCCCTGAGAGTCTTAACATTACACTTTGAGACTTTGGGTGAGGGTCATCTCCGCTTGGATTATGGCAACATCTGTGTGCTCCATGGGGATAAAACAAAACAAGCAACTTGCAGCCCTTGAGCGCCCCAGGATGTACTGTTCCAAATCCTGCCCCTCCCAGCCCCCTGCACCTACTCCAGGACTGCGCTTTCCGCCCTGCTGAACCCTTCTGTCTAGAGAGTGTTACTGCCCCAAAGGCAACACTCCTGCCTTCTCCCAGGGGGTGTGACCTTAGCTCACACAGAGCTCCTCACATATCAGTCCTAGACTACTGCAGGGAACTCTACCAGTGGCTGCAGTGAAGACTGTCTGGAAGTCCATAATGCAGCTTGTGCAGAATGAGGCAGCATGCCTTCTGACAACCATTTCAAGCAGGGATAGCAGTAATTATAAAGATAGCATTATAGGGTCATCATGATTGAATTGAGCACATGGACCTTGCCTGGCCAGAATTTCTTAAACCTCACTTCTGTCATTTCCTGTTTAATAGCTTGTGCATAGTAAGACATTTCTTACTGTCCTTTTGAACAACAGAGCCTACATGTATAAGGGTGTTAGGAGAAATGAAGGACTGAAATGCAGAGTAATTTATGTTACATTAACATAATTGAAAACTGACAAAAAGGTTTAGTAGGCAGAATAGATGGTTATTAGAGGCCATAACATTTGTATCTCCATAGCAACCTCTTTACCTCCTCCAAAAGGCTACCTGAAATCTAAGAATAGTTCCTCAGGCTTCACAAAGCAAAGGCATGGAGACAGTGTAATAAATAATAAATAACATTTGGTATATCAGTATGGTGCATTGTTGCATATTCTGTAAATGTGTTGAAAAGACTGAAAGCTGCACATGGAAGACTTAACCTCTAGGCATAGTTTTGTCAAAATACAAAATGTTTCAAGGATGAAAACACCAACAAATGAGAGTAATCAGAAAGCTGCAAGGCACCTTTCCCACAACTTTTTACAAAACTGAATCGCTTGATCTAATGCTGCATATGCACAGCACTGTATAGGGTGCCAAGTCAATTAAATCATTAATTGACTATTTTCAAGAAAGACAGATGGTGGATCACATTTTATTCAGTGGGAATGTTCTTAGTCTCCACACCTATGGGTGATGTAGTCAGATTATCCAGTGGAAAATGAAGAAGGGTTATCTGTCTTCTTTACACACAGTGCTTCCTTTTATTTCACTCCTCATTTGCTTTAAGAGGACCTCAAGTTAAATATTGGCTCTTTACTGTCAGTAAAAAAAAAAGATGGGTATACATAGTCTTATAAAACCAATAAAGATATGAAGAAAGAAACTGGAATTTCAGCAAATTTGATACATCTTCAACTGGTTTTCAAGGAACAGAATCAATTGGTACATGGTCTTATTGCTCAACTGACTACATGTGATTTTCCCAGATTTATATTGGTTGTGTATTTCTCTAAGTGTCTACTACAGTAATTTGTCACCAGTTATAATGTATCGGGGACATTTCATTTCTGTTGGGCATGCAAACCTTTTATAGCTATGTATATGTATATATGTGTGTGTGTGTGTGTTGTGTGCCCCCCAAAATACACCTTTAATATGGAAATCAGCATGCTTCCCTCTTCATGTTTCCTCATGATGTATACATCTCTTCAATACTACGTAGTTACTGGTGCATGGATAATTCTTTCCTTCATTTGGAATGCAATGCTGGATCTGAAAATGGCTTGTGGCTGATTACTACTGCTTGTTTCTCAACAGAGATGGTGCATATCTACATACATGTTATTATCTCTGGAGGCAGAAATCACTTAAGTGGTAAATTTGCAATTCCCTCAATGTGGAGTTTAGCACAAGTGGGCTATGGGTAACACTATACTGTAGCAGTTCTGCTGTCTGGGGCAAGCAAACCAGAGCAGCAGAGCAAAAGAGATGTCTTATACCTGCATAAATTTGGGTTTCTATTTCCGCATGCTCATTCTATCTTCTTATTTCTTTACTCTGTGGAGAAATTTAAATATAAGCACCATGAAAAGAATACGGTGGAGTTTCTGGACATTGACCACCTCCATGTTTTTTTCTTTATTTTTCCCCACCGTGTTCTGATTTACCTCCACTAAAACAATGCATCTAGTGTGTTTAAATTACTTTTGTACTTTACATTCTTCTGTCACCTCTTTTGTTCCACCAAATAAATGGTTTTTTCAAAGCTCTATTATGCTGAGGTAACACTTTATAATCTCAGCTTTGTACTAAACTGAAGAAAATAAATAATTGTTGTTTTAACAGCTTTAAAGATTTCCCTGTGTGAGGAAATGAACATTGGCAAAGTGATGTTTGACTCCAAACTCTAACATTCATGTTTTATACCACTGTAACTCCATTTGAGTCACTGGCATAAAGCTGTAAAAATATCCGGTGATAAATCAGATAAAAGGGCACTATTATATAACTGTATGCATTGTATAATTACCCAAAACTTTCTAAACACATTCTAGATTTGAGTAAACAAGTGTATCTGTTACAAGTGTATTTTTTTTCATTTTCCTAATCAAATAAACTTAAATTATTTTAAGTCAAACTGTTCTTCTTAGAAGCTTTATGCCCTGGTCAGTGCCCAGAGCAATGTTTTCTGTGGGATAATGGGTGTATCAAAGGAAAGACTAGATCCGCTTCATCTTCCTACTCTTCTGGGGACTAGTGGAAAACTCTGTTGTTCCAAGCTTTTTGATCCCTTTGTCCTATATTGTCTATGTAGGCTTTTTGTGATGGGACAGAGTTGCTGCACAATAATCACCTTCTCTTCCAATGCCAATTGAAACTTTTTTTGGAGGGATTGTGAGAGATCTCCATTCTGCTGTTTTGATCACTTTGTTTAGCCCTAGCATCTCTCTGGCTCCCTCTCCCTCCCGTTACTTTTTCTTGATTGGTGGGACTCGGGGAATCACTGGTGAACAGGGCCTTCTCTTTTGCACTAGGTTTTACTGACTCTAGTTTCCTATTCTCATGCTCTTTGCCTCATGCCACTATCCTGTTTTATTTTATGTATTTATATAAAAGCAGCAGTATTCATAGCTCTGCCATAATGAGGGAAATCTTGTATTTAGGATTGTCCAGTACTTATAAATTGAGAATATTACATGTGTATGTTTTTCAGCGGGATTTATTCAGTACATCTTTGAGCATCTGGAAAGGGCATTTTTGTTTTTGCTCTACATCTCTCCCCAGTGATGCCTCCAAGATAATCTTCAACAGGAGCAACATCTGCTATCACCAATTGCAAGCCTTGACCCTGTGCTCTCCAAGATGAAATCACTGCAGGGCAGCAAAGGGCTCCAAGGACATAGGGTCATACCATATACATCTCTATAACAAACTTAACTGAATTTAGCTCTTTGTAAGGATGCATGTTCCTGTTTTTATGATGTTCGTTAGAATAATGACAGTATATCTGGTCAAAATTAAGATCTGAAGCAAGAGCTGGTTGATAACATTATTTTCTGCTCCTTCCCCTCACCCTGTGAGCATGTTGTCTTGTTTTAGGTTTCTCAGTGGCTCCTTCTAGACTCCAATAGATATATCCCCTGAATCTTATATACTTACAAGTTGCTAAGGGTTGTCAGTGTAAGTAATTTCCACCCAACCACTTTAACATAACTCAGTGAATCACTGAGTCAAAAGAAACTTAACTTGATTTAACTCTCACACCAGGGAGCTGGAAGAGTTGTACTAAGAAAAGAACAGGACGATATAATGCAGTATAATTTTAAATAGCCAATCCTTACTGTAAGTTTTCTATTTTATATTTCCTTTTATATCTATGAGAAGGTATAAGTTGTTCTAGAAGTCTAAATGACTGTGCAAAGTAGTCTCATTTGCTCAGCATCTCTAAATTTGAGCCACTTGCTTTTATGATCTTTGCCTGAAGCTTAGTAAGCTGCCAAAAAGAATCTACTAGTTTATATACCTTGCTCTGGTTATCATTTAGACATTATTCAGCTTTTATTTTTCTTTTCTGTGACTGCAAGTATGATTTAAAGGTAAGCATATACCACACATGGTTTGTTCATTAAGGGTCCTTTCAGTAGCTCAAAGTGGGGGTTGTTTTTTTAGTACGTTTTGATGACAGGATTCTATATCAAATGAGGTATACTTTTTGATTCACCTTTGCCTGTTGAAACAATATTTTATCTGTAGTTATATTCTTTTTCTCCTAGATTTTCATTCTTCATAATAGCCTAAGAATCTAACAATGATACCGTTCTTAGGATTGTAGGGAAATATGGCTGGAAAGGACTTCACAAGGTCATCTAGTCCATCTCCTTGCTCAGAGCACGTTCACTCCTGACTAAACCATCCCAGCCCAAGTGTCTGTGTAGCCTGCTTTTGAAAATTTCCAGGGATTGAGATTTCACAGCCTCACTAGCCTGTTCCAATGACTGGCCACTTTCATAGTCAGGAAGCTTAAATTTCCACTGCTAAAGCTTGAGGCCATTGCTTGTAGCCAGTCCCTCTTCTTCCCCACCTCCCACTCATTTTTGTTGCCTAGCACTGGACTCTTTCCAAACAGTCAACATCCTTCTTGAAGTGGGGGGCACAAACCTGGAAACAGTCTTCCAGATGAGGCCTCATCAGTGCTGAATAGAGCAGAAGAAACACTTCCCTTGATTTGCAAGTATTAAGACAACCCAGGATGCTGTTGGCTTTTCTTTTAAACAAGAGCACACTGTTGGCTCGTGGCAGCTTATGGTCTGCCATAACATAGAAACATAAAATCCTGTGGTCCAGCCTTAGTCTATATTTGTGCATGCAGTTATTCCATCCAAAGTGAAGGACTTTGCACTTGTTCTTGTTGAATCACTTCTAATTGATTATATATCTAGAGAAGTCTCTCCCTGGTCTATCTAGGTTTTTCCAGATCCTATCTCTGCCCTCTGCAGTGTCACAAATCCACCCAATTTGTCATCATCCACAAAATTGCTACAACAAATTTGCTAAGCATGCACTCGGTCCCATCATTTTAGAATGACTTGAAACAAAGCTCGACTAGAGAATATACAGGTCATTCTCTATAGTATATTTTGGGGGCTTCCTACATGCCTACTCTGCAGTCTACTCATGCACACTAGAAGAATCAAACCAGTTGTACTATGCATAAAATGGTGCCAGCCCTATTTTTTTAAATCAGAGCCTGTATTTGTCATGTTTTATAAGACAGCATATTCTACTAAGCACCCCAGAAACAAAGGGATACATTTAATATATATTTCATAATAAATATACTAATCATCTAAACTTTTAGATTGGGAGGAGAGAACAGAAACAAAACTCGTAGGCCATGTCCAGGTGAGTGAAGCTGTGCAGTGTGATACCACAGACATGTCTGTGGCACCACATACCACACATTCAATTATTCTCTGCACTGCAAGGGAGCAGCACAGAGGATTTTTTTTTTTTTTTTTATATCAAGGTGTTAAATAAACCTGTAGGGGGAAAAAAAAAAGTAGAATGGTACATTAGGTGGCAGTGTGCACTGCCAAAGCTGGAGCCTGGCCTGCTGGAGCCATGCTTTGCTGCTGACCAAGCTCCATGTCGCAGGATCACCACTGCTGCAGCTGCAGGAGGCTCTGAGGACCCCAGGTAAGGCTGCTGGGGCCAGCCCAGTGCTGGCCCCAGCCTCCTCTACCCCACCTGGGGTAATTTGCCACACACCAGACTGCATGTGGCCCAGGTGTTTTCCGGGGACAACTAGTGGCTGCACAAGATGAACCCCCGCTAGTTGTACACGGGAAACTAAACATCCACGCATATCTGGACATGGCCATAGTGTCTTCAATTTTAGTAGATGACAAGAGGTCTAGCATCAGCAGTGTTGATAGTGTTAATGCAAAAAGTGTTAAATGAAAAAGTCTTGTAATAATTTAAAAATCAATGTCATTGATCATTCCTTTGCCCAAACAAGAAAGGAGAGGGAGAATCACAGAACTGCATTTGTCTAAGAACATCGTATTTTGGCACCAAGACTGAGTGACATATGACAGAGACAGGCACATGACCCCAACATTGCATTTTTTCACCCCTTTTCCTGATGCTAGCTAATGCAGCTAGTCCTGATATTCAAGCAGGACTAATGTAGCCAACCAGGCAACACAGGTGGATGTTAGGGGCAACAAATTGAAAGGTGTGCACACACTTTGCATGTGATGCTCATGGTGGGCTGCCTCGGGACTCCAGGGCCCTGTCTGGTGCCTGCCCTTACTAGCTCACAGGTACATTACCAGGGAGGACAGCATATTTTTGTTTACCTAGGGGGAAAAAATCCTTACACTGCTCCTGTATTCAACCCACTTTGAAGATGTAGCTCTTACTAAGCTTGTTGGAGTGTTGAGGGTGTTATATTTGCATAGAACTATAAATTTTAGTTTTATCCTTTCCTTACAAAGAAATCATCTTCAGAAAACCTGCAAATCATTTTCTAAGACAGACTTAGATTGCAAAAGCATTCAGAAATTAGGAAATACCAGACTTTAGGTTGCCTGTGGAAGCTTAATTCATCCCCCTTGTGCATATTCATTATGGCACAGTCTTTAATTACACAATCACATAGTATTTTTCCCCAGGCCCCCTTCCTTATTCAGTGTACAGGACGGATGGTGCTCAGGGAACTTGGCAGCTGTTTAATATTTTTAACCTCATCATTTAGTTATTGCCCCCTGCATTTCTTACTTCACACTATTCAAAGCCTGCAATGAATACAGAATGATTCATTTTCTTGTTGTCTTTTTCAGCATGCTCATCTGCATAGTATCTGAGCACATGAACATTAAATAATATTTTCAGCTGTTTCCATCATGATCCAGTAATATCAGTGTAACTTAAAATTAATTTGAACAGAATGATATTCTGCTACTGGTAATGAAGATATCTCCCTGTCGAAAATTATACTCTGTGACTTAATTGTAGCTTTGGACTAAACTGTAGAAGTGCCCCACATTAATAACAGTCTATTCATGTATGGTGGAATAAGGCTATATTCATATAAATGTGAAACTGCAAGTGGGTCATGATGTAAGGAAATGAAAGGGGAGACTTGCTGACATGTTTGTAATGTTGGTTGAATTGAAGAAACACAGCTGAATTTGGCACCTTTAAAAAAATGAAGAAATGTAACTGTTGCAGTCTTAGAGAGGATATTAACCCCTAATGCCTTAACATACCGCAGACCATGCCCTTAACATGCTATTAAGGTCATGTGCTAACCTTAACGCCAGTTGACATTCCTTATAATTGGCACCAGCTAACTCTGTAATATCTAATGTAACATCTAATGCTAGTGAGTTATCTCACCCTAAGAGTGCAGTTTGAGTAAGGTTCAGTTTGAATTCCTTGGGGATATAACCAAACACTTATTTACTGAACGTGTCAGTGTTTTGTTCAAAACCCTGTTAACGCCAGGCATAATTTCTTTCCAAAAAAGAATTGATAACAAGGCATGACAAAAACACATGACCAAGCATTGCCTGCAACGCATCACATCTCTAATGCATCTAGGGGAAGAATATTCCATTTTTTTAAGTTTAGAGGGAGCCCAGTGAAGATAAAAAGTGATCTTCTGTTGTATAAAATAACGTCTAGGATCAATACTTGATGTTTAAGTATTGTGAATTGCTGATTTTCACTGGGATTTTATCACCTGGGTACCTTGGTCTCCATTCCATTTAAATCTTAAATAATCAGTATCAAATCTATTATGTGACATCATCTATTCATAGAGCGATGGCATAGTAGGGGAAAGAAAAACAACTGTCAAGGCAAAAAATAATATATTTGGAGTATTTGCTATAACTAAAGCCTCGGGTCCAAGCTAGTTTTCTAATACTTTTGCTGCAACTACATATATTGTGATTCAACTGGTTTTGGAAGGTCAAATTCATCACAAAGCTCAGAAAAGGACTTAATATGATCTCTTACTAGAAACTGTTCTAAATGCACAGCGCCTTTATACATCCAATTTCTCCATGTCAGTTTGTGGGACCCATATTTCAAAAAGGTATTGCTGCAAATAGAGGCCTTCTAATATAATGAAAGTCTCTAATGAAACTTCAGTAAGTTCCCCAAATTTTTTTCAAGTTTTTGTATGAATTCTCATTCTTCATAAAGTCCAAGTGTCCAGGTTCCAAGCATGGAAATTATAATGAGGCTAAATAAAAATCATTTTGCAAATGGAGGTCAACACTTAAGTTAATGCAATGACTCCAGTTATATGCCATTATTAATAATTATTCCATGAATTCTGAATATGACAGTCTTGGAGAATGTTAAAAAAAACATTTATGCTGGTCAGGGTTTTCTGGTGATATTTCAGGGGAAATCAGAGGTTGTCTGTGTTTCAGCAGGAGTTCACAGGCCCTCTTTTGCTTTGCAAGGTGCTACCAATACTTTAATTAAAGGCTACCACAAAAACATTTGTCTAATTTATTATAAACTCTTTCTGAGGAATGCATCTGTATGCTATCCCTGTGCAAGTTAACAAAGATAGGAGTTCTGTGTTGGATTTCAGGGAAAAGGCCAAGGAGGTGTCTAATAAGCCATAGACATGAAAGTCCAGTGACCACAGCTTTTGTTAGTGGTTGCAACTTGCTTTAAAATGCATGTGTAATAGATGCATCAAGTACTCTGAAGCTGTCCAAATTATACCAGCATACAAAACATTCATTCCATCCTGCAGCCTTTCAGACCTTACTCATTTAAAGATATTTTAATTAGATTATTCTTTGCCAGGATTTACAGGAGGTCAGGGGAGTGAATTTCAGCATTAGTAAGTGAAATCCAAGATAATTAAAACAATATTAATTAGAATTTCTCTACCCTGACATTAACATTTTGGAGGAGGAAATATTTAGCCTGTTAAATCTAAATGATGCTTGCCCTTACAACTATATGAGTAGAAGGACTGTTTATCAAAGGAAACTCTTGCATAGGTAATAGAAATATTAAGTTCAAATAATGAAGTCTATGCATTCATGCAGCCAGTTCACAAAGTCTTTATGAAAAAACTGCACTAGAGTAGACTGATTTCTCCATGTGCATTTTGATGCATAAGGGGATTCTTAGACCATAACTTATGACACATTTCAACTTAACCCTTTTTTACTGAAATGTAATATTTAAATAATTTTAGTTACCTTAATTATTTACAGCCAGACCTTGAAAATGAAGAAAAAATAAATATGTAAAGCTACTAAATATTAACTTCACAAAAGAAATGGAATGGAATTTAATTAATATAATTTTACCCTTCCATGGGTTTCAACATTAGTAAAATCTAAATAGTGGCAGTGGAGGAAAAAATAGCTGAAAAAAATCTATATTGCTGTGTTGGAAATATATCACTGTTGGCTATAAGTACTACAAGAACTAATCTTTCGTACCTAACAGTGAGATGACAGTTATATCTGGAATAGTACAGAAGACTCCTCAAGCTCTGATAACACACACGCGTGTACACACACACACACACACATACACACACACACACACACACACACACACACTTTGTCCACTGTTTAATATCCTTAGACTCAGCATTTAGCTGCCGATAATTATCTTTCAATATTAGTAGCATGAATAACTGAGGAGGCACCGTTTGTAAGTGACAGCATCGGTAGGGAGGTGGCAAGCAGCAGGCAGTGAGTGCAGACCACCTGCAGATGCTGGCAGCTGCATTGGCAGCGAGGGGTGGTGGGCCGCAGCTGCCCGCAGAAGCTGGCAGTGGCTTCAGTGGCAGCCAATCTCAGGGGAGGGGCACATGCCCCCCTATACGCCTCCTATACTCCTCCTCCCATACCTCCTATGGTTAGCAGTATAAAAAAAGGCAGCACCTTTTGCACTATATAGGAAATAGTAGAGATGCACTGGAATTATGTTTAACAGCCAAAAGCTGAGATAAGAAGGCATTTTACTCTAACTTTCAGTTCTTTTTCTGGACTTTACTTTCCTAGAGATGGCATTTTTTAGATAATAAGTTTAGAATGCAATAGCAGATTTAGCTAATATGTGTATTGTCCCCTACCTGAAGGAATTTTACTTGATATTTGTGCTGAATGCATTTCTTAATATTCACCCTTGCTCTGCATGTGGAAAATAACACTAGGGGAATTTAATTATTTTTATCATGTGGTCATAGAGTCCTGCTATGTCACTGTAGAGAACTACAAATAAACAATTTAATTTCTCTCTTTCTTAATTATTTTCTAGTCATATTCATACTGAAATACCTTTAAGTTGATATCTAATTATGAACTTTGTTCTCATAGACCATGAGATATTTTATACTGTCAACCCTTCAGCTTGAGTTGTTTACCAAATCTCTAGCCTTGCAGGACAGATTGTGCTAAGAAAAGCAATGATATGAATCAAGTACATTTTTTACATGATCTTGCTTGTCTAAGCAAAATTTACCCAAAGTCCTATTTCTTAGAATATAACATAAACAAACAATACCAGGCAGCTTCTTTGCTCAGAAACACCCCAAATTGTCAATGAACTCTCTGCCTAAGTACCTTTGTTTCACTAATTATTTCCAAGGACACGCTCACAACAATTTCACCAACCTTTTTGTTCTTACATACATGGGCCAGGTACAAACATTACACTTGTCAGGTGGGGGGGAGCAATTCTTACTGACTTTGGGGACTGAACCCCCTCTGGATCCACGCTGTGTACATTCAGTGAGATGAATGTACAGTGAGCTTCAGGCAAAGACATATGCTACATATTCCTGTCTTGTTTTCCCATCATTTTGTTTTATATTTCCCAAGGCGTTAGCAATTAGGCCAATGGTTTTTAATCTACAGATGAATCTACTGGCATGTGAAACTTCAATACTACTGTTTTGCTATTACTCTGTGAAGAATATAGAGAAAACTACAATGGTGTGATCCAGCAGTGATTGTCTATTGTAAACTATCTTTATTTTGTTACTAAATTAGTATGTGTGTGGATCCAACCCTGTAATATTCACTATAAAGACAAGCATTGGTGATGTGTAGGGGGTACACATGGGCACTTCAAAGTCATTAAGCAAAGATTTCTGTGGGTGATATTTTTTCTCGAACCATCTGCATGGTTGTGATACTTTGACAAGCTTTTGAATGCAATTAATTTTTTCAGGTCATTGCATTACTTTCAGAAACCTGTCCAAGTGTATCCCAATGATTCAGTTGCTCCAATTAAAGAGATCACCTACAGAAATCCTTGCCTCTAACATATTGACTGAACCATAATGGCTACATCATTTCAACATTTGAAGTGATTGTGTGTTTTAAAAAGTGATATTTAAAACGTGTTTACTGTTTTAACAGAGCAGTAGTGTGATTTCCTTCCCCCCCCCCCCCACACAATTTTGTTTTTATTCCAGGAGTCTCCACATTTAAACCTGTTGATAGTGTATATTTTGACATAATATTAGATGTAATTATGCCTGATGTAATTATCATTATCATATGGGCAAATCCTCCAACAACTGGTTATCTTAGGCAGGACTTGAAAAATGACCTCAATAGTTTCCTGAAGCATTAACTGAATGTCAGTGTCTAGTTATGTTTAATGCCAATGACCCGTATTTCTCATATGCAAAACAGAAACAAGCTTTGTAAGACACAAAGCAGGGTCCACAATATTCAAATTATTATGCCAATATCATACCCACCAAGCACTAAGTAAGTAAACCATAAAATGTAAGCTTTCAATATCAGATCCTAGGAAGAGTATTGGAAAGGTCAGAAAATGTTTCTGATTCATAAATTTTACTGTACTAAAAACTGAAAGTAAGATGGAACCTTAATAAATCCACCATATCCCTATGACACTGACAAAAATATTCTGATTTAATGCATTATTGTGTCATTTTTCACCTGCTATAGACATTGAAATGGGAAGATGAATCAAACTGTTCACATTGGATTTGAATAATAAGCAGATGATGCATTCGACAAGGCATACTGAACTAATTTAAGAGTAATCAAATCTCATGTGGTATAGTATAAGCTGTTCACTTCTAGTGCTGAGGGAGCTCAGGATAGAAAATTTCCTCTCTGCGTGGTGTTAATGTTAAGGTGCTTTTCATATTACTTCATGGCAATATATGCTGATTATGGTTTTCTTATATATCATTTACCATCTGAAACTTATCTTTATTTCCTGTATATTTGACTTGATTTGTTGCTTTTTTTCCCTCTGATATTTAGTTCCTCTCCCTGAAAAAGCATAGAAATAGCATTTGCTCTGCAAATGTTATTTTCATTTGACTTTTTATCTTTCAAATGCTATTCCAAAGGTAAAATAGAGGTATTTTGCAATATATTTCATGACCCCGTTGTATTACTTTATGTTTAAAAAATTAAGTACATTCCTGGTCCTTTGTGAGATGTAGCCAGTCAAGTCAGTTGGGCAATTATCACTCTCCATTTGACCACATAAGTTTAGGAAATCATGCAAACTATGAGTGTGAAATATCCAAAATTTAGTTTAATTCTACATCTAAATATTATTAATATCAGTAAGAATAATAATATTTTTGTGTTGAGCTTTATATACTAAGAAAGATCTCCAATAGTACTCACTCTCATGGACCTCTATCATCATCTTCTCCTTCTCCTTCTCCTCATTAAAGGCATTCCTAAAAATACAAAAAAGCAGAAGAGTTAATACCGTAAATGTAAAACGTACACATATCCAGTTACATGTGTTGTCTGATTTTATATAACACATAATCCAGAATAACAGTAGTCTACTACCTCCCCAAGGCACTTCTGACACCATAGACCTCTATTCATTTTTAACAGCAGACTGTACAATAGTAATAAACAAAAAATAATAATTTGTGTTGAAATATGAACAAATAATGGCATGAAAATAACGTTTAGTCCAACCTTTCCTTCAAAATCTTATCGTACCTTAGATTCAAATATGTTTTATTTTTGTTTATAATGTTAGTACCTAGTTTGTGATGCTGTAATTTGTCTTAAAGCATTTACTTTGCCACATGTCAAGTCTGAAATGGTGGTGAAGTGGCACCACTCACTTCCTTGAATTATACTTTAGGATTGCTTTCTGTTTCTTCCCCCACCAATGTTATGATAAACTTACTCGGGTTGCAGCTGGCCTGCTATTGATGTCATTAACACAGATAAGTGCTCCAGACATCTAAACAGTGACCTTGAAGGCAAAGGTGTAAAACTACACATGACCACAAATTAAAAGGTTAATGAACTGCTGCCATCATCTCTGAGATACGTAGTAAAACAGTCTATAAAGTTGAAGTAGTATGTCTGACAAAATGTGTGAATAATAGAGAAAGCCACTAAGTTCTAGGCCAAAGTGCACAGGAATGAAAAGTTATGATAAACACGAGACAAGACAGATTAGAAATGTTACTGCTTGTGTGAATGCTTTCTGTATTGCATCTTGGGAAGCCATTAAGAAACAGTACATTATTGTTGAAAAAAATTATACATAGGAGTGGAAGAAAGGAGTACTGTTTGTTACACTTCCATCCTTTGGGAGATAGACAAATCATGAGCTCAATGACTTTTGGTTGACCAAAAGCGCGCGCACGTGTGTGTGTGTGTGTGTGTATGTAATCCTGTAATAAAGATTTCAAATGGGAGCAAATCTACTACATTCCCTGATATATTAATGCCAACAGTGAATTAATTTCATTGTTAAAAGTATGCTAGCTTTATTTTCTGACCTTACAGATATTGTTATGCCTTTTCTACATTAGAGCTAAATATTATCACATAGCCTTCATCTCATCCATGAATGTATGGATTGTGAATAACTGTAAACCCTGTTTTCAATAAGTTAATTAAAAGGAGCTTCTGAAGTGTCTCACTGTTAGTCATGTTCTCTAGTACTCATCTCATTATAGTGCCATTTTTCTGAAATCTCTCTTTTTTTAAGCATGGACACTAGGGCTGTGTGAAGCTTCAGTAACTGATTCAATTTGGCCTAATTGGGAGAACGAATCTCTGAATCTAAATCAAATTGGGAAACCAAGTAAAAGCTCCAATTAGATTCAAAGTATGCAAATGGTTAGGATGGGATGGGATGGAAGTTGTCTTGGTGCCAGAACCACCTTTTTGGAAGCATAGTTCACAGGGTAGGAAGTTTGTTCAAACAAAACAGGAGGATGGGGGATAGAACAATGCATCCTGGGATGCTGGACTTCAGCTTGGGTAACTCATCTGTAAAGAGTGGTCATACATTAATGGAAAATAAGTTGAGTAACACGGATCAAAGATAAACCTGCCCTGAAGTGGCATAACTTTAAACCACCTAGTGTGTTTTAATATTAACTTCATGCATTAATGTGTGGACAATCCAGGGGTTAAGAGCTCCAGCAGCTACCTAAAATGAAGGTGTAACATGCCTAGGTTTGCTCTGTATTGACTCTTCTTTGCTGGTTATAGGGATATCTGATTCTCGTGGGATATTACTGCTGACAGAAAAAATATATCAACTCCATCCTGTATGCTATTGCTAGGCATGTACTGCTAATGGGGGGATTAATAGGAGAAGGTTGGAACAACTGACTGGCTTGGGGTTTTATTTAGGGAAATAGGATAGTATGAGGAAAGAGATATAAAGATATATAGATCTGACAGTTTGTATCTCACAGAAAAAAAATACTGAAGGACAGAGAATTCCCTTAAGGCCCTCTCTTTTGTCCTCTTCATTCTGCTTACTAAGTAGAAGATAAGTGAGTGATGCAACAGGACAATGTATGGGAGAAGGAAAAAGGGATGGTAAAATGATATGTTTATGTACAATATTCTTCCAGTTGATTTACACTACTCCAGGAATGGAAGCTAGCTGTCAACCCATTTTAACCAGTCGCTTGTTTTTGGCAGCTTTAAGCTGCTTCAGATTGGCCTAGGTTAGCCCAAACATATCAGTGAGGAGGTCAAAATGGCGG
>NW_017728886.1:244509306-244545491 GCF_001723895.1 Crocodylus porosus | reverse complement strand
GGTTGTTTGTTTATTTTTGGTGGGGGGTTAATGAAAGATTTAGGCTATCTCATTAAAATTGTTAGGGTGGATATATTATAACACTGTCTTGGAGTTTCTCATTTAATGTTCACTTTTTTTTCACTTAAATAAAAATTTAAGGTAAAAACACGATGTATTGTGTTATGTCTGTTTATCATGTAATGTAATCAATAATATAACCAATGTTGTCATGAAAGATAAAACATAGTGGTGAAATCTTTGGCCTACTGAAATCAGAGTCAGACTTCTAAACTAAGGTGTTGGGCATATGTTCATTTGTAGTGCTGTAAAGCATAGCAGCGTTTTGAGTTGGTGAGAGCTATGGGGCATGCAAATGTGCAAAGCTCCCAACCTTGAGTCCTACAGGGCAATTTTACACATGTTGCCAACACAATGCTGGCCGCTTTTAATTAGCAAGCTGTGCTAATTAAAAGTGTCCAGCCCCACATTGGGAGCACATGCGTTAGTGGCCCAGTGCACCTCCATGCTAAGAAAAAGGTGGTGGTGCCCTTTGAACTAAAGCACATTGAACGTGTTTTAGCTCGAAGTGCACCACCACCATTTTCTCAGCTCAGGGGCACACAGAGCCACTGATACACATGGCACATGAGGTTGCCAGAACGCGTCAATTTATGGGCTCCAGCAGACTCGATTAATTAAGTCTGCTCTGACACAGTCGATTTCCAGCACATCGGAGTAGGCTCCTTGCATGTGTGTAAGTGCCCACCAATTTTCTGTAAAGATACATTTTCCAGCCAGGATCAACTATTGCCAGTGGCAACTGCTGCGGCTTCCTCAGCTGTTACTGAGGGGTGGCACCAACCTATTGGACTGCCTGGGAGCTGCAACAACAATCGCTGTTATGATGATTTTGGTGTTCAGTCACCTGATGATGCTTCCACAACCAGATCAGCAGGTGCTGCTGGATACTGACTGGGCTGCCTGCAAAGCAAGGCGACGCAAAGTGATCAGACAGCCTCTTGCACCCAACCAGATGTTGCCATTGCCCACCTCTGTAGCTGTCAGGGAGCCACCTTCTCTCCTTTCCCCCCTGGAGGAGCACTCTGGGACACCTGGCTTCTGAAAGACTCCATGTAACAATACAGCAGACAGTAGGACAGGATTGCACCTTACAGCTAACTGCCTCAGAGCCGTGAGATTTCATAGGCAACATTTTTTTTTGTTATGTATATTGTAAAACCTAACTGTCCACATTATATGCAGTGCTACACAAGGAAGTGCTACAAAGAACAAGAACTTTTTTATGGTGGATTTCTCATGTTTTTCTAACGCTACAAGGGCATGTATACTGCTTGAAAAGTAATGTGTTTAGGACCTAATTGCCTGTTTTACCTACTTTTCAAGACTCCTAGAGATAAAGTAGATTTTGAAATGATCTACATGCTCCAGTTACTTCAGCCCTTTTAGTCTTTTCCTATTGCAATTGATATCCTACTCATCTTTAAGGCAACTGTGGTCTCATAGCCTTTGGCTAATCGGATTTTAGCTTCTGTTACTCTTTTTTGAAAAATCGCAATGCTTGCTTTCACAGCGGTTGACATTCCTTTTAATTGCTCTGACACTTGTATCTCTGTCTTCGTTTTCCTGAAGTATTTGTTGTTTCATCACCCTCTCCTCAAAGTGAGCTTGTCAAGAAGCTCTTGATGGCATTTCTGGTAACTATAGAGAGAATATGCATCCATGATTTTTTCTCTGTTTCGTTTGTTTTTTGGTTGGGCCAAATCCCCGCTGTTGTGGATGTCAGTTAATATTAAGGATTTAAGCCTTGTGTTAACCATGACATACCAATTTTATCACATTCCCGTAAACAATGATCCATCTTCTGGATTTTTATTTCTCCTAACAAATAAAAATCCTTGAGATGGATCGTTGTTGTTACTGCCCCCTATTGGATGGCTTGACACTGTTCGTCTTCTATTTAAAGGCCTTTATTGTACAAAAGATACATTGTTGAATCCTGCAGGAAGAAAGGGATTCAAACATAACTTTTTCAATTGATTTATTTTCTCTTACTATGTTCATATCTCTTTGTGTGCACTTTCAAAAACATTGTAGTATGCATATTTGCTGGCAAAAAATATTCATGGAAACAGTGAAGTTTAAGTAAATATTCCAGCATATTTACTGTAAGGGATTTTATATTTCTGATAATGGGTTTTTCCAGATTCTAAGAGTTAAACTAATCTGATCAGAAAATAGAGACATAGCATGTAATTTAAGTATTCTGTCAGAGTACAAATTTTAATCAAAAAATGCCCAAATCAGTACTCTTTATAACTATATTTTTGAAAAATTCTTGAACTGAAAATTGTGCATGTAAAACATTAATCAAATACTTTAAAAAATGCAGAAGTTTTGATATTTTAGCTACATACAGACATTAAATTACTGTCAGGAGAATTGTCAGTCTTCTGGTAGAAACTAGAAGCATTCAAGTATGTGAACATGCCCTCTCCAGGAGAAAGATACTTCAAGACACTACCTGGAAGATCTCCCTTTTAAAAGAAACTCTTTTAAGAATGAATACCTGTATATTCCCCTCCTGGTCAGGTCTAAGAGGAGAGCAGCAGGGCAATGTTTTCCATCTCTTCTCCAGACTGTTGACTGCCTGGTTTGAAAAATAGGCTGGGGGCTTTTCTCTACTGCCCTCCATTTCCAGATGGGTCCCACTGGGTAGCATACACATCCCATGGGGCTGTGGAAGCAGGGCTGGGGAAGCCCTCCCTAGAGCACTGGGACAATGCTCCCTGTGCTTCCCCAGAGCAGGGACTAGCTTGTGCTCAAAATGAGCTGTGGGCTTTGTCTCTCTGCTCCACTCTTTTCCCAGGATGCTCTACAAGAAGGGAGCAGAGCAGTGTGAGGGAAGACTCTCCATTTGTTTCTCAGACCTGGGCTTCCCCATGCTTTCCTCTAACTGAGATCACCTTGTAACCAGGATCTAGGGAGATGGGGTGGCTGCAAGCTGAAAACCTGCCCTACTCTTTCTCCCAGAAACATTTATAGAAGTGGAAATTTCTCAGAAATTTCTACCACTAGAAATGAATTCCTGTTCCTGGACTTTGACAACTCATGAACTAAAGTACAGCCTAAAATAGTGTAATAAATGGTTCAGTGCACATGGATCATCATGTTCCATTGTTGCCATGTATTCCTTTAATTGAATAATGTCTTACTTTTTAAAATTACTCTCTCCTTTGGTAGTATGTAAATATGTTTTGCTTTTGTTTTGTTTTTTATAATTGCCCATTTATTATATTGTATAAATATGCAAAGTCTTTTTATTTGGTTTAGATTGCATTAAATAATGGAATGGAATTGATTAATATTATAATATGAAACCACAATTAATATGAAAAACCCTTAGTGTTTTTATTCCACAATTGGAATAGGAAATTACATAACATGGTTATAGTTAGGGCTAAGATAAACTATTTTAATGTATCCAAGTGTACCCTTTGGTAAACATTCTCAAAAGGTGTAGAACCAATTAATAATTCCTTCATGTTTCATGATTTTTTTTTTTTTTTTTACTGAGCCCCTAAAGAAGACACAAGCTACCTGCAAGGTTCAAGAAGCCTTAATTAACTCAAAACTCTTTGGATTATTTTACCAGATAGTAGAAACTACATAGGAATTATACATAGATTTATTACGCTTGGCACTGATTCCTCAAGATTTCTGTTTTCAGTGTCTTTCTGAATTTTTGTGCTTAAAATTTAGACCTGTGCATACATAGGTGGGATTCAGATGTCCTGGGTCTTTCTACATTGAACGGAGACCCCCAAACACACTTTGAAAGAAATGACTTGCAGACATGAGTCACCAGGATGTAGGAGAGCATGTGGATTAACCAATTTGAAGAGCAGAAAGGCTAGTGTCTGGCACACTGTCCCTCTTCTGGAGTTAGGCAGCGCTTATTCAGTTCCCTGCAGCCCTAACTCATGTATTTCTGATAGTTCTGGGGATCAGTAATATATAATCCCAGATACGCAAGGGTATTGGCAACATTCATTTAATGCGGAACTAATCATAAGCCTACTATACTCTGGGTGCATCTACACACTCATTTATGTGCTTTTGCTAATGCACATTAAATGTAGTACTTCTAATGTGAGGTACTAACTAAATGTGCATTAGCATATTCTAATGCTCAGTAGAAAAAGTGCATACTTTCTTTCCTCCCTAAATTTATTCTATAGTTTCTTCTGCTTCCACAGTAACTTTTTGTGTCTGCCACTTGTATTCAGTAGTGGATATGGTAGCAAGCTCCTGTTGGTACAATGTTCATAAGATGTAAATATTATCCTGAATCCTAGGAACAACTGTTCTACTATGTAGGATGCTCAAAGAAAGTTTATGTGAAATCCCAAAATGTCCATGGTACACTGCTCTCATTCTTTTGAGTTTCATCACCTTACGATGAATTGAGCATGCCTAAATCAATTTCTGTACCCCACCTGGACACAGACTGAGCCCTCAGTACTGTCCCAGTCTAAATTAATAGCAGCTGCTAAGAAAAGAGCCTTTACCAATAACATCTCAGCGAGGACAGCTTTATGCATTAATAGAATTCTGTGGGTTTTTGGTAATAGAAACTTAAAAGATGCCAAGCCTTGTATACTTCCACTGTTGTAGTGCACTGCTCTGATCAGTGTTAAAGGGTACTGTCAATCAATAGGTGATCCATTCCTTAGTACTACAGCTGCTACCTGTTAGCACTAAGAATTATAGTTATGCTTTTGAGCAATGTTAGGAAAAAAAGAAATATATGTCTCTGTGAGCAAGCTGTTAAAAGCCTGATATGCTCTTAAGATTTGCTAAGTGCATTCAAAGATACAGGTTGTAACTGTGTGGGTCTGAAAGCAAAAGGAATCAGAACTCTTGGTAGTGGTGCTATCTTTTACTAGACCAACTAGATATATGCAAAAAAAATCCTTTATTTGTAAGCTTTCAGGTACACATGCCCTTCTTCAGGCATAGCAGAGTGCTAAGATTGTAAAATTTCTGTAGGTGGAAATGAAATGTCATATTTCACAGGAGCTGAGAGGAGAGCTGAAAGGTGTTGTAAGATCTCCTGGCTGGCAAAATTCATTTTGTGCAAATTAGGCTCAAATAAACTGTTCTAACTTTTATTTGAGCTATCAATACATCTTTTTAAAACATATAATTATAAAAAACTGAAATCATCATACTACCTAGTGTTTAGATTTGAAGCATTTTCATTTTAATTAAATGTCAGACAAAACAGAGTTCTGTAGACTAAAATTACTGCAGCATGAAGTTCTAAACACCACGTCAATCTACTCTTCCATGGAGTCTTTTGCCAAATATTAGTAACATCAGATTTTTTTTTACAAACGTATATCCAAAGTACAGATAATCTCAGATAACTTCAACAACAAATTTTTGGTCTCTTGCTTTATTTCCCCATAAGTGTCCTTCTTCCATTTAGTTGCTTCCATTATACATAAGACTTGGGCCATGGATAGGCATTCATTTCTGCCATTAGGAATTTAGAGACTTTCTTATTGGAAGAAAAATAGCCCAGCTCCTAAAGCATGCATGTGTTCAAGCCCCTGGGTAGCCAGGAGGTAGTCCCTGGAGAAGGGAGCAGACTGTTAATAGGTAAGCCTCTCAATCACCTAGTGGGCATGCTTGAATTGCACACAGGGTGAATTAAAGTTGGAGACTGTGGCGGAATGCCGGGCTAGCAGTTCCGGCACCGCTTAGGGGAGCCGCAGGCTTTGCGAAGCTGTGTGAGCGCACGGCTTGTGGGGCGGGATTGAGGTAGCTTTATAGCCGCCCTCGAGGTTCACTGAGTTGGCACAAGTAGATGGCTTAGAGTAAGTTGTTAGTTTTCTTTGTAATAAGTCTATAGGATGTCCGTTGGTTCACGAGGTTCCAGAGCCAGCCCTTGCATTCCAACACTGGAACTAGTCCAATGCTAGGTGCGGCTGCCGACTCCTTAAGTCCCAGAACTGGTCAACAACTCATGAATGGGATAGTCTATAGGGTGTCCGTTGGTTCACGAGGTTCCAGAGCCAGCCCTTGCATTCCAACACTGGAACTAGTCCAATGCTAGGTGCGGCTGCCGACTCCTTAAGTCCCAGAACTGGTCAACAACTCATGAATGGGATGTAGAGTACAAAACTGTAACACGGTGAGTCGTTGTCAATTGTCGGGTTCTCGAGGCCTTTGTCTTTGCTGGGATACGCCCAGGCGGGGAGGCTGAGAACCGATCTGCAGGGTAATCGGGCCTACAGAGTTTTTCAGTTGTTGTCTCTGCCACTTCCTACTTCTTTGCCTCTTTTATAGATGTTGGTTGGACTGCCTCTATGACACTAACTATGATATAAGCTAAGCATACAGGGATAGGATAATTTCTTTTACATAATAGTTACTAGGCAGATTCTCTACGTATGTTTCGTTTCTGCAAAATTGACACTTTTTAGATAAGAAGTAAAAGTTACAGAATACAGGTGTGTGGCTTACTGCCAATAGAGATCAGTACCAGTCACTTGCTTTGGTTAACAGTGAAGGCTTCAAGGTTACATAAATGTGATAGTGCCACGCGGCAGTTATACAGAAAAGAGAAAAGAAAATAATATAAAAAGAAAATAACATAAAACAGTTACAGAGACGTGGGGAAGAGGGACCAGGGACAGCCTCCTGAACCTGGGGTCCTGGCTTCTTGGCTTTTAAGTTGCCAAATGTAATCGGCAAACTTAGTCAGTGCGCTTCTGACACCAGTGTCCACATCATTGGTAAAGACGTTAAACAGAACCGGTCCAAGGACAGAGCCTTGGGGGGACACCACTGGTCATGGAATGCCATAGTGATTCACTTCCATCAACTACTACTCTCTGGGTCTGACCTCAGAGCCAATTCCACAGCCATTGGACTGTGATGTAGCTGAGGCCACAGTTCGCCAATTTTCCCATGAGGAGATCATGGGATACCAGACCAAAGTGTTTTTTAAAGTCCAGATACATGGACTTCCCATCACTTTGGGAGGTAATGAGAGAGAATATCATGACTATTTTCAATCTATAGCCTTCCAGAAAACTAGCAATTGTGGTAGTTTTCAATATCTTATTTAGTTAAAGGGAGCTTAGAAGAAAAAAAACAAACAAACACTGCCTGGTATGAATAAAATGATCTTTATTGTCTCCAGAGTTCCCTTTTTCTTAGGTTGGACTTTTCCCCCACTTTTTCAGAAAACATGCATTCTTCAACTATTCATTACTTTATCATTTATTTTTCAGTTTTCTGTTAGTATATTTCTCTATCAGTCTTTACAAAACAATGCAACCATAGTTTGTATAGTATCATATAAATCTTATCCTAAAATGCTTTACAAAAGAAAATAATGCATTTAACAAGAGAGTAAAAGAACAATTAAGAAGCATAGTCCTGGGGCAGGAGGGAGTTAAGTTTTCAGGTGAGATTTGAAAATAAATGAAGAATCTTTGATAATAATTAATAAACACTCATCTTGGAACCCCATCGATGGTGTCAGCTGACTGGAAGAGAGCTAAAGTGGTACCCATCTTTAAGAAAGGGAGGAAGAATGACCCTGCCAAATTATAGACCAGTCAGTCTGACTTTGGTTCTAGGAAAAACTTGTGAAAAAATTGTTAAGGAGGCCGTCAGTCACAAGCTTGCAACTGACAGGGTATTAACAACCAGCATGGCTTTGTGGAGGTTTTGTGGATCAAGCCTAACAAACCTGGTGTCATTTTACAACCCGGTACCTAAAGAGCTGAACAAGGGACATGAGGTAGACATCATTTACTTAGACTTCACTAAGGCCTTTGATTCTGTCTCCCATGAAAGTCTGTCAATTAAACTGGAGGGTACTGGCCTGGACCAGCCTACAGTGTGGTGGGTGGATAACTGGCTTAGAGACTGGTCCCAGAGAGTTGTAATCGATGGAATGGACTTTTCCTGGAAGGATGTCTCCAGTGATGTCCCACTGGGATTGGTGCTTGGACCCATGCTTTTTAACATATTAATTACTTGGATGAGGGGGTGGAATTCTCTATGGATAAGTTTGCAGATGATACAAAGCTGTGGGGAAATGCGGGCACACCAGAGGATAGGATAAAGATCCAGGATGACCTTGACAGACTGGTTTTATGGGCTGATCAGAATCAGATGAAGGGCAAAAAGGAAAAGCTCCAGGTCCTTCATATGGATAGGAAGAACTTTCACCACAACTATAGGATAGGTCGTAGCCCACTAGCTGGTACAGCATCTGAATGGGACCTGAAGGGTCACGATTGACCAGAAGATGAATATGAGCTAATAGTGCGAGGAAGTTGCCAGCAGGGCAAATAGATCTCTGGCATGCATCAGCTGATGTGTTGCCAGCAGATCCAGGGAGATGCTTCTTAAGGCTGTGCAAAATTTCACTGGCTGTTTAGATTCAACATGGTTTCACCTCATTTCAAGCTTGAAACAGTGAAATCAAATTGAAATGAAGGGCTTTGAAACAGCCTTAAAAAAACAAGGCTAATCAAAACGTTTTGAAAGTTGCAAAACATTGAGTTTCAAAGCAGCCAGCAGCCAGCAGCCAGGTGGTGGGAGATCGGTAGAACCAGGGCTGTGCTCCCAGTGGCTTTGCAGCCCCATGTGGCTCAGCTGCGAGTGAAACCCTGGCTCTCCCCGCCTCCCATGGCCAGGCTCTGTGAAGCCAATCACAGTGCAGGGTAAAGGGAACTGAGCCCGATGATCGGGATGGGGAAGGCAACTCAACCCAGCTGCACTGTGTTCTTTTCCCCAGCCCGATCGTAGCACTGGGGGGGGGAGCTCAGCTCAGCCTGGCTGAGCTCTTTTCATCAGCCTGATCGTAGTGTTGGGAAGGGGAACTGAGCGATTGGGCTCAGTTCTCTTCCCCAGCTCCCCAGGTGGCAGTACCTGGTGCAGTCCCCAGGTGGAGGTCCCAGGTGGCAGTACCTGGCTTTCTTCCCTCATCTGGCAGGCATATCTCCAAGGATGGAGATTCAACCATATCTCTAGGTTACTTGTTGCAGTGCTTAACCAGCCTCCTTGAGCTCATTCTTTATGTAACACTCCAATTGTATGTTACTATCCACAAGCAGAGCATAGGGCCAGGTACAGATGTTACACTTCTATTATAAATGATCAGAAACCAATTTATACCTGTAACAGAACAGAAGTTTGGTGCACACAGACTGGCTGAAGAATGGTGGAACACTAGCTAGGATTTGCCCCTTCACCAAAGGGCGAATGTGTGTTCTGTTCACTACCGATCTGAACTACAGTGCTTATAGAAGACTGTGTAACTTAGATTGATTGCACCTTGGGCTTTTTCAGTGTCTGTACTAGCCTAGAAGTGATGGAACAGTTTTGTTGTCTTCCCCTAGCAGTTTTAGACTGATATGAGGAACATGTGGTAAAGCTCTACAGACACCTGGGAAATTATGTGTGCTGAATCCTCTTTTAAGCTGGCACACTGTGGCTCTGTTTTCCTTTGTTTCTTTGATAATAATAGTAACCCTTCACACTAGCTGGAGCAACTTTCATCTATCAACCTCATGTTTTAGACAAGACAGCTACATTACTGTATCTTTTTTTTAATGCGGGGAAAATGGACATCATTAAGCAGTGATTTGCTGAAAGTCAGATTCAGTGAACCATGGGTTCAGACTTAAATTCAAGTCTGTGGCTCCCAGTCCATTGCTCTAATCACTAGATTTCCTTCTTCACTAAAATAATGCTAATTGCATGGGAAACTGAGCTTTAAAATGTATTTACTAATAAAGATATCAAAGGATGGGATAAAGCAGAAAACAATTTATTTTTAAACAGTATTCAAACAGTCTAAACATAGCAGGAAAATCAGATGCATGGTTTTGATAATAAACAAAATTACAGCTCATTAATAATAATAGCTTGTATTTAAAGGGGAGGGGGAGAATGCCTCTTAAGGTTTTTATGTTTTATTGTTTTTACACTTCTTACTCAAAACTGCCTTCACTCTTTCCTACTGAAAACAAAAATATTATATGTTTCAATAATATACACATGAAAGACTAGCTATGGCACATTACATGAGTCCTTTTTTGTTGTATCGTTTTGATTATGTGCTAAAAAGGCAAAAACCAATAAACAGAATTCTTGTATAAAAGCTTAATAGCCCATTTGGATGACATAGTCATGTGTAGAATATTTTCTGTATTATTTTATTTTACTTGATTTTATTTATTAGATGCATGTATAGTCCTTCCTAAAAAGGTTCAGAAAGTCTTGCAGGAAGAGATCAAAACAATTTATAAAATCAAATACAATACAATATAAAACAAAATCTTCCAAATCAATATCCCAGCTTATCCTTCCTTGCTAAATAGAAAGTTTATAGAGTGCTTTTGTAAGATGCTCTGGCTCAGGCACTGGCAGGCATCAAGGGGAAAGGAATTCCAGAGCTGAGGAGCAACTACTGAGAATGACCTCCCACACGTTTTCACCAAGCAATTTTGGTGTGATGATGGTACTTACAGATGGCTTCTTTCAGCTGATGTTAGGGTTCATGATGGAACAAAAGGATAGTTGTTGGCCCTTCGATCCTTATTGATCAAAACCAGCACTTTGAATTGCGCACAGAAAACTACTGGAAACTAGTGCAGACTCTGGAGCACTGGAGTTAATATGCTTCTGGTGATCCACCCAGTCAGAAGGTGTGCAACGACATTCTACACCAGTTACAGCTTCAGGGTGGTTTTCAAATCCTGGGTAGACAAAGCTCTGGCTGGGATGGTCCTACTTTGAGCAGGGGGTTGGATTAGATGACCTCTGGCGGTCCCTTCAAACCGTAACTTTCTATGATTCAATGGCCATCAAAGATAATTAAGAGCTCATTGCAGTAATCTAACCTTGAAGTTATGAAGTTATTGTTGAGAGTGGCCAGATCCAAATCTGAAAGGCAGGGTCTAAACCAGGGGAAGCTTCTCTACCATCTGACCCTCGCAAGCCAGCATCTTGCACATTGAGGTTGATGTATTTTGTCACTCTGTCCAAAAACATTGCTGACCCCTGCCTTGTCTAAACCTTCTCACTAGATGGAATTGGTGAAAGGTACTCCTAAACACCACCTTCACCTGAAGATCCAGGTGTAGGAGAGAATCCAGGAGACTCCAAGGCTGACGACCTGAGTTACAAGGGGAGGCTGTACTCCAACCAAGGAAAGGCATGCCAATCCTCCTCAGGCCAAGCAGTCTTGCTCCCAACCCTTAACCTCTGTCTTGTCTGGATTCAGCATCAGTTGTTTCACCTGCACCCCATCCTCAACTACAATCAGGCATTAGAAAGACCAAGACTGCAGGGGCCCCATATCAAATTAGAAAAAGTTATATCTGGGTGTCATCAATATATTAATTGTAACTCACGCCGCACCTCTGTACAGTCTCATTCAGTGATGTTATACACACAGTGAACAAGAGAGGTGACAGGGTGGAGTGCTGGAGAACCTCACAGGAAATTTCCAGAGGGGATAAAAAGCCCTCACCTTTCTTTTGCCTCTGTGACATCCCAGCTAGAAAACAGCAGAACCAGTTTAGAGTGGCCCCATGAATACCCACCAGGTCATGTAAATACTTTATCAGCTCCTCATTATTATCTGTGTCAAAGGCCTCAGAAAGATCTAGTAAGATAAGCAGGGCACAATATCCCCTGTCAATTTCCAAGAGGTATCATTGAACAAGGCTATGCGCATAGGCTGTCTCTTATACCCAAGGAGAAAGTGAAACGGGGATCCAGGAATACTAGATGTACCTGGAGTTGTGCAACCAAATGCTCAGTGACCTTCCCTGAAAAGAAGAGGTTGGAAATGCTGGGGTGAAAGTTGGAGGGTCAGCATCAGAAAATGGTTTCTTGAGTATGGGTCAGACAGTTGCAGGTTTAAGAAAGTCCAGCACCCTCGTCTGATAACCCCTGCCAGACATGTTCCCAATCTCCCCACCGCGGGATATTCTAAGCCAGGATGGGCACAGGTCCAGCTCACAGCCCATCACATGCACCCCTCTGTGTTCATTCTCTGCATCAGTGTATGATCTCTATAAACTGGACAAAATCAAACTTGCCCAACCACAAACTCTGAGGACATTTTTACACATGCTTCGGGGAGGGAGGGGGAGGGAGACACTCTAATTAAAGCGCCTAGAGCATCTTATGTATCAGTGTCCCCACAATTCAAAATGGCATTGGGGGGACTTTATCTAAAGCTTGTTAAGTCTGCTCTGATGCTCTGAACAGGCACTTTGACTCTGTGCCAAAAGTGGTGGCCTCCAAGTCATGTAGGATAGTTGCAGTTATTTGGATAGTATGTGGTGACTCCTTTTCCTTTATTATTTCCTATCGTGTGTAACATCTGGAAATATCATAATCTTCTATCGCTGAAGCTATGTTTTTGCCAAGGGAGTATTATATCAAACAGCTGTAGTGGGTAGTGAAAATTAAAAATCACACACATGTGTATGTGTCATTTCTCTTTATAAGCTGCCATGCATTTTTAATTTGGTAAAGGTTTTTCATTACCGTTATCTTCTAATATCTTAACAGGCAACTTAACAAAACACAAAGTTAAATATTTACACTGAATTTCTATCTTCCACTGCAATTATATTTATTATTAACCATAATGATTAACCTTAGGAGTTTGTAAAGAAGTGGGTCTTTGTTAATACTTTGTTAATAAGACAATGGTTTTCCTGTAAATCTGTAATTCTGCCTCTTAGACAAACTAACGACAGCTAACTACTATTTCTACAAAGAGCAATGAAAGAGATCATAGAGAAAAGCAAAAAAATAACATTAAATCTAACAGTTCAAGGAACAGTTCATTTTTCTAAAATATTACATCTGGGTCTACTATAGAGAGAAGTTTCTACAAATTAATTAATTATACAGCTGGTACTTACTGACCTGAACAGGTCTATGGAATTCAATAGAATAGTTTAATTTTCTCCGGTTACTTTCTCCCAACAGGAAGTAAGAGAAAGAATGATAATCTTGTAGTTTACATCCTAGCTCAGGACTCAGGAGGTCTGGCTACAATTCATTGCTATGCTATATGTTTCTTCTGTAAGTGGGCAATCATACCCAATATACCAGTTTCCTATTTATAAAATAGGATTATTTATTTTCTTCGACGCTTTGCCTGTCTTGTGTATCTAAATGGAATTTCAGACATAGATGCTATCTAACACAGGGGGGCTCTTGATTTCTTTGAGATTACCATAGAGTGCTGAAAGACATATGAAACTTATGCCATGTGCAGTTGTGATTAGAACACCATATAAAAACCACAGTGGGGTAAGGAAGCCATTTATATTTTTCAGCCCTATTTTGTCTGGGTTTTTTTGAGCGCTGATTAAAAGGAAATAACCCATATGATTGTATATCAACTGCAGTGACCCATGCTTAGAATTCATGATATCTTCACTAATGTTTTGTATATTGAAAGCAATTTAAATTCATGCCTCTCCTCCACTTATTGTGTTAGTGACATTCATACCGTCAAAATATGTAACATTGTTCTATACCAGAGGTGATATCTGTGGAAAATGCACCTTATTCCTCTGAACATAAATTTTCTATTTATTTGCTATTTGAACAGAAATTGAAAAGGAGAGCTGCGGGGATCCTGGAACACCGTTATATGGTATCCGAGAAGGGGATGGATTTTCCAACCGGGATGTTTTAAGGTTTGAGTGTCAGTTTGGATTTGAACTAATTGGAGAGAAATCCATTGTTTGTCAAGAGAACAACCAGTGGTCTGCAAACATACCAATATGTATTTGTGAGTACCAAATGCCTTTTTTTTAACAGAACATATGTTACAATTGCCCTTGCATATAATTGTTTGTGTGATTAATTGCAAAGTTAGTACAATGTAATTAATTTTGTTGGCAAGTTGAATTTACTTTTGTGCAGTGATAGCTTCATAATGTATTTATGCCAAATGTAAGTTCTGTGACCACTTAGACTTTTTCTGTTTTCAAATAACAGTTATCAAATGGGGTATTATTATGTGCCTCTATATAACATTTTATTGTTGACATACTGTACTTTGGAGGAGGCAGTATATTTTATGTGCATTATATACTTTTTATAGCTGCTATTATAAGTTAATTTATTTCATCAGGTTAGTAGTTGCTGAATTGCAATCAAGGGCATTTAAATTATTTACAGATATTTCCATGTATTATGCATGACTATATTTAAGACCTTTAAATGATCATAGAGATGTATATTTTAGCTGTCTACCAATAATATTATACAGAATAAGCTTAATGCTATAATATATATTTGTGGTAACAGACACATTTCTCCCCTAGCATTTACATAAAAAAAAATTATAGGCCAGATATATTAGGAGCAGAATCACTTGCTTACCTTATTGTAAATTAATGTAATATCACTTAAATAGCACAGTTAAATATAAAATATTAACTTCATAACAGCAAAACAAAGTTACCATTTCTTTTTGGCTAGTTCAATTTTTGTGTGTATATATATGTAAGCTAAAATTATAATGTCAGCATTGACCTTCTGACTCATAATGTACTCAATGAGAGGTTTGTTTATCTAAACAGTTCCCTAAAGGACAAAATAAGTGGTATCAAGTGATTAAGCACTGCTGAACATGGATAAATCATGAGGACTGCTATGGTTTTTAGTGTACCATTGGTATTGTATGTGACCCTGGGGGCTGCTTTTAGGAGTTAGTCATATAGACAGAAAAAGAGTAAGAAGACACCAGAAAAAGCAAATCAATTTGAAAAGTTCTCTTTTTGTTTCTCAGCTGGTCCTAAACAATATTAGCTTTTTCAGTGGAGGAAATAAGCATGTTTTAAGGATCTCTTAGGAAGAGAAAATAATATAAGAAAACCCTCTTGAAAATAGCTTTTATTTTGTTCTCTAATTTCTTTCTCTCTGACAGTTCCTTGCCTTTCCAATTTCACTGCACCAATGGGAACAGTTCTTTCACCTGACTACCCAGAGGGATATGGAAATAATTTAAATTGCATCTGGACAATAATCTCAGACCCTGGGAGCCGGATTCATCTCTCTTTTAATGACTTTGATTTGGAATCTCAGTTTGACTTTCTTGCAGTAAAAGATGGTGACTCTCCAGATTCTCCACTGCTTGGCACGTTCACTGGAGCTGAGGTTCCTTCCCATCTTACCAGTAATGGGCATATATTACGCCTAGAATTTCAGGCTGATCACTCAATGTCAGGACGTGGATTTAACATCAGTTATAATAGTGAGTTTTTCTATTTTGCTTCATTTGAATAATATGTAGAGTGTACTGTAGAATAACACAAGATTGCCTTGAAAACATATTGCATATTTAATGTTCTTGTTTTCCGGTCTCTCTCTCTCACACGATTCCAGAAAAAAATAGAGTTGTGTATTTTAACTTTTGCTAGCCTTGAGGAGGAGGCAAATGATGGAAATAAGAAAATGTGTAGTTACCCTTATCCAGATCACTTTGAACTACGTTTGTAAGGAGCTTAGGTATCCATAGGAGCAATTTAATATGTATCTCTGTGTCCAGGAGTCAGAAGACCAAAGTTCTATGCACTCCCCTCATACAAAGTGGGATTGACTTGCATTTTCTGCTTCTCATTCACATGCTAAAACCACTAGCCTGGAGCTTATGCTTTATCCAGACCTCTTTCCAGTCCTCTTGAAGCTGATCCAATTGTTGTCTAGAAAGGGATTCTATATGTGGGCCAGAAGAAAGAGACTAAGCCTCAGGGAGGGTGGCTTAGTTAAATGGATGCTGGACTGCAGTGGAGGGAACCCTGTTTCTAACTTGGGCCACTGTCCCAATGGGGAAGGAAACTACCCTAATGCTATGTATCCATTTAATAAAAAATGTAAGAAGTAATGGGTCAGCTTGACAGGATGGAGAGTACTATGGGCAATGCCTAATTTGTGATGTGATGGTTAGTAGGGCTGTGTGAAGCTTTGGTTGCTGATTTGATTCGGAGGAGATTCAGTCTGATTTGGCAGCCAAATCTCCGAATCTGAATCGAATCGGGAGACCAAAATTTCCAAATCAATTCAAAGCCTCCAAATCAATTTAGAAAAGATTTGGAGGAGATTTGGGCAGTCCCTGTTCGCTGCTGCAGATAGTTGGACCTGGGCAGTCCCTGCTTGCTGCCGCAGGGAGTTGCTGCAGGGAGTTGGTGCCGATAAGTAGGGGACAGGGAGAGGGGTTGGAGGGGGGAGGGGACCATGGGGGGGACCCCTGCCAGACCCCATCCCTTGCCTGCTCCCCCAGCCTCCCTGAGCACTCCCCGGCCCCCACCCACTCTCCCAGCTCCATCAACAGCTGCCCCGTCTGGCCCCAGTGTCCCGGCACTTAAAACATTTTTTTAAAAAGCCCTGGGGTCACCAGATGCTGCAGCAGCCATCAGGGCCTCTGGGGGCTCATGGCAGAGCCCTCCCACCCCCATAGCGTAGGGCAGTGGGGGGCAACGGAGATCGCCCCCTCCACCTGGCAGGAGCCAGGGAGTGTGGGGCTTTTTTTTTTTGTTAAGTGGCGGGATGCTGGGCCCAGGCGGGGCAGCCATTAATGGGGCTGGGAGATCAGGTGGGTGATGGGGCCTATTTGATTTGGAGATTCAGCCGATTCAGCGGTGGTTGAATCTCTGAATCGGATTCGGCCAAATCAATTCAGGACAGTGATTCGAATCACTGAATTAAATCACTGCCCCCCAAATTGGTTGAATCTGAAGCAAATATTAATTGCTTCACAAAGGCCTAGTGGTTACAGCACTTGGCTGAGAAAGAGGAGCTGTGGGTTCAAGGCTTTTCTCACGGAAGGTCCTAGAATCTGTTTTTTCTCATCCCTGAGCAAGTGCCCTAGCTGCTAGGCCATTGGGCTAAAATGTAAGAGGTTGTTCCTTTTCCATTTTAATTTAATCAGTTATGAACAAGGGAGAAAATTATGCCTCCATAGGTGGAAATAGAATCCACACAATGCATAAGTGCCAAAAATTGTCCTTAGCAATCAGAACTCTTGGTAGAGGTGATATCTTTTATTAAACTAGCTACCTAGTTGATCTAATAAAAGATACCACCTCTGCCAAGGGTTCTGATTGCTTTCACCTGTAGACCAACATGGTTATAACATTTATCCCTGAGAAATAGCTCTTAGATGGTAGGTAAGTGCCATGTGGAGCGGGAACAGGATTTTTAGTCCCTAAGTTTGGAATGATCTCTTACATTTCTGCCTGTAGGCATTTATGTAGCTGCCTGGGTCTTGAAAACACTGAACTGCTTGGTATCTATCTGTCACCTAACTTCTGAAGGAAATCACAGATTAAACATTCCCCACCTTGGGTCTGGACCTGGTTGGTGATTTCAGAGAATCCACAAAATCAGCCCAGAGCACTCATTTGTGATATAAAAGACCAGCTTCAAATCTTACATCTTCCTGATTTGGAGCAGGAACTTGATATCCCATGTCCTAGGAGAGTGCTTTGAGCACAAGCCTATGGTATATTCTAAATGGTCTCTCTCAATCTTTTGTGTTGAAGCTATTTCACTTCATAAAAAATAACTAAATCTGTACTGAGCCAGACAGAGAGTGAGGATGATGTTCCAGCATGGTGGTCAGGTGCTTACTTGAGAGACCCAGGTTCCACTTAACTATTTAAGTACTCCACTTAATATTTCCACTTAACTATTTAAGTATTATTTTGTTAGCAATGCCCAAGTGCTTTATATGATTCTAGACCTAAACTTGTGTCCTGTTCCACCCCTCTGGTTTGGCTGACTGTAATGCTTAAAGGAGGGATGCCTTTAGAATTACCTTTAAAGGGTGCTTCCAAAATGCTGCCAGATGGCTGGGCTACTACTACTAATCTGTTGCCTTGTCCGTCTACTCCCAAGCTTCCCTTTCTGTTCTTTTCACCCATATGTTTATAGAAATAAAAAAAATGAGATCTGTGGAGAAGACATTGTCTCTTTATTGCATGCTTGAACACTTATCATGATAGGGCTTTCACCTTTGAGAAGGGTTCTTAGTTATCACCATATTGCAAATAAATATATTAGTATAGCTGAGCCCTTTGAGAACACTTTCAGTACAAGAACAAGAATATTTCATAATGGGATTTTAAGTCTATTTTTTTTACTGTATGTTGTATCCTGGGCTCCCAAAGGTCCACACATTTTATGGCTTGTTTACAGACCCAATCATGTAGACACTGGGCACATCTACACGAGATGCTTACTATGTGGTAGCTTAATAACACTGAGCAGTAACATGCTGGTCAAAAACCATGCTAATAAGCTACTGTGCATTGTTGTTAGGCTCCTGTACAGTAACTGTCACAACCCCCCCCCCCGCCCCGTACATTGGCACTACTGTGCAGTAATTGTAGTTACTGAGCATTTAGTTAGTACTTCATTAACGATAAAAGTTAAGGATGAAAATTAAAGAATTTTTTTTGTGCAAAAAACTATTTGGTCTAATAAAAGATATCACCTCTACCACAAGCTTTGATTCCAGTCACTACTGTGCATTAATGAACATGTAGATGAGCCTACTGAGAAGTGCTCAGGCTTTCGTTTACTCCTCTAAATAAAGGTTTAGTGCAATAAGTAAGTCCTAAAGCCCTTTTTTGAATAAATGGTTACAGGGAGAGTTCCAAAAGTCCCATACCTTAAAGATTTGCACATAATCTTACAAGCCCCTCCTGCACACCTTCCCTCTTCCCCTCCCCTCATGAAATCTATGGCATTTTATAGGTAGAAGACTGGAACAAGGTGGTTTAGGAAGTTAACAGGAGAGCCTAACCACTTGATACAGAACACAGCTGGGACCCCTCCACCCCCAAGAATTTTAATTGACTTGTTTACAAATCCCTCTGTGTAATTGCATTGCAATACAAAAGTGAAACTGAATGATTAGTGCAGGAAAACATTTTTGTTAATTGTATTTTTCTTTGGGAAGTGTGGTTTAATATTTCAATGGCATATAAATATAGCAGTCAAAGTAAATGGCTGGTCAGAATGGCTTTTTTAGAAGAGTATAGTTTTGGGGGTTTTTTGGTCGTCATTGAGCTTAAACAATTAATAATTATGTGAATTTACTGCCTCTCTGAAGTGACACTGGTGGTGAGTACTGTCACTAATATATTGTTGAAGTGTAATTTCACATCATTAAAGTTAAGTTAGCTGACACATGTCACAGTAGCTTGTTGTATTAAGCTGCTGTTTTTGCCATTAAGGCTTTTTCCCCCCTTTGCTTTTTTTTCAATAGAAATTCATAGAGCTCTTTAATAAACCTTACATTTTAACACATTTTTTATGTTACTGGGGAAGGGTGGATAGATGGTTAGAGATGGATTGCTAGAGTGTGTGTGTGTGTGTGTGTGTGTGTGTGTGTGTGGGTGGGTGTGTGTTTGGAGAGAGAAAAATTGCAGGTTCATATTTTTTTCTACATCTAGATATTTTCCTTTAATAGAAGTTTGGAGTATAGAAGACAATTATAAGTGACCAGCAGATTGTTTTGGTTTGTTTGTTTATTGTTTTTTTCTAAGTGAATTAACTCTATTTTGAATCTCTTGACTGTGGGCCTGATTCTCCTCTTTTATTCCATGTTTCTTCCATTGGCCTTACTGGAGTTGTTATTGATTTGATTGCAAGAATCATGATGTTTATTTTTAAGTTCATATGCCATAAGCTTGAGATATACCTCCATCTGAAACCCCCCTCCCCCCCCGCAAAAAAAAAAAACACACAAGGGTGCTCTCATTTTTAGGTCCCTCAGTTAGCAATCACTTAAACTAAAGCATGCACTGATAGTATCTCAATATTTGCTACTACAGTTTGCATTCATATAAGAAAGTATTGAGATTTTTACCTTATTTTCTGTCAATTGCATAATGAAACTGATGTATTAAAATATTATTTCAAATGCAAGGGCTTTTCTACAATTTTTAATATTGGCTACAGTGAATCTGGGGCTAGGATGAGTGTTTGTTAGAGCGGAGGTTTTGAGTAGTGTTTTGCTTACAAAAGATAGCAACTCTAGAAAAGAAGTCTCTTTTCAGCAATATCTATTGCAATCTGATAAATTACTGATATGTCCTTTCCATAATATGTGAACATAATAGACTGTTTAAGTCCAAAGGGGTAGGAAGAGAATTCTTATTAGCTTTATTCTCTCCTTTCATTTGTTAAACCCCAAAGTTAATTAAAAATATCCATTTTCTGCTATCACTTCTGCTGCATACAACTACAGTTATTTTTTAAAGTCATCAGTTGTCTCTTCTTTCTTTCGATATCTTGGATTTTATTTCACAAAGACGTACAAAATGATTATTCATTGGTAAAGAAAAAACAGGCTACCATGACACACACCTGAACAAAGCCCAAGTTTCATGAAGAAAAGGGTGGGGGCAAGGAAATTTAAAAGACTTGCAGTAAAGTATGTAAACTGATTTGTACATAATGTTTCCAACAATCTCAGCGTTGTGTGGCATATAATTTATTTTCAGAAATGAGCTCTCTGTCTATTGTGTTTATTTTTACAACAGCTTTTGTGGTCTACAATAATCCTTCTGGTCTATACATTTTTCCAGCCTATGAACAAACAAAACAATATGCCATATCTGCATGTCTTTTTTTAATATAATGTAACAATGTATCTAATGTTATTAGCTCACTGAAGTAAACTGAAAGACTCCCAACAACTTCATAATAGACTTTGGGTTAGATTATATAAAAATGGTAGGTACAAGTGACCGAAAAGAGGATAATGGAGGTTACCATATGCATTTTTCAAAGGATTTAAGTGCATAAAGATTTGGGTCAAGGGTCGGTGGAATTTTCGGAAGTGCATAGGTGCTTATTCCCATTGAAATCAAAGAGAATTAGGCACCAATAACTAGATCAAGTAGAGGACTTATGCATCTCAATGACAGGCACTGTGGCACCTAACTTGAAGAATCCCACCCCCAAAGTGGAACACAGAACCTGAGAAACCAAATTTCTGCTTCCTGTATAGTGTTAAGTGCTTCTGAACAGTATCTAAAATAACATATAGTGGCCTAGAGCAGGGGTGCTCAACCCTAACCATTGCATCTGGCCTTCAGGGAACCCTTCAGGTCTGAAAAGTTTATGGTGGAAGAGCAGTGGTAGCTGCCAGATTTCTGGACCTGTGGGGAGCCCTGCAGGCTGGAGAAAACGTTAGATCAGAGCACAGAGTTAACCCCACCTCAATCCAGGTGCACAGGACACTTTTACATATGCTGCAGGAGTCTGGCAGGGGCTCACTTGAATTAGAGTGGCTCTGAAAGCGCTCAGATTAAAATGCTACTGTGTCTTGTGCATCAGTGTACCTACCCTTAAAAATGGCAGTGTGGGCACTTGAAATAAAACTCGTTTGACTTGAACTAAGTTTTAGTTCAAGTGCCCAGTTTCCCACCCCCCAACCATTTTTAAGCATGGAGACACCAATACAGGAGGATGCTGGAGCACGGTAATTGCCACACGGCAGCTGACTCAATTAATTAAGTCCGCTCCGACACATTGGAATTACAGAGTGTCGGAGAAGCCTCCATGCTCATGCACAGATGCCCACAGAGACTGGCTGGAGGTAGTGCGGGGCCCCGATCTGGCTGCATGGGACTGAGGGGACAGGTGTGGGGCCCTGATCAGCAACATAAGCTTCCAGGAAGCCACATAAAGCCGTAATTCAGCAGCACAGGGCCCTGATCTAGTTGGCAGCATAGGACCAAGAGAGTTGGCACAGGGCCCGATCCCAGTGCACAATGCCTGTTCTGGCTCATGGCACCAAAAGGTTGAACTCCACTGGACTAGAGTGATTTAGGTGCCAAGCTTTTCAGTCCTGATAAAGCTAAGGAGCTTCTTTGGAATTACAGGCTTTGAATGTTTGGCTTCTTGGTGATTTTAAGGGGAAAAACTGGGGCAGTGATGAGGCCCCTCCAAAGTTAGAGTGCAGCTGAGCAAGGTTTGCAAGATCACAATTTTGGACTTGGACACCTAAGTTCTACCAATGTGTTAGTTTAGGAGACACGAATCCTTTTTTTTTTAATCTATGGTTAAATGCTTTTGAAAATCCCACTCGGCTTCTGTCTTACTTTACAGATACCTAAGTGTCTTCTATAGAGATTAGTAAATAAGCAAGCACAAAGTCAGGTAAACTCAAAGGAGAATAAATACATTTAAAATTATGTTCCTAATAGTTTTAATGGGCTTATAGTTATAAGAGTAGACTTTGTGTTATGTATATGTGTGCCTGCTTGAGTAGGAATTATGGGAGATAATTTGCTATAATCACTTATTGCAGAATTTTTAACAATACATATTTTTGTTTGAAATGTTTGTGAAGTTAAAATAATATATTTTTATTGTTTTGGTTAAACCTCCCTTTAATGGAAATGTAGGCTGCATGTGGGCTTAATTTTTAAGGATTCAGATCTGTTCTGCAGGTATTGCATCTTTACTAACTGCTCCCACCAACTGCTGACTTCAGCTTCAAGCCAGACTGATCTGTTAGATGATGTTCCTGTAGTGGATGATTAATATAAACCTCCAGTACTAACTTCTGTAGTGTTCACTTTTACTTTCTCGAGCAATAGCACATAATTAGGCATCAGGGTAATATCCTATACAGGAAAATCTACTATTAAAACAAGCGTAGCGTTGATGGTATCCTTTAGGTTGTTCACAAACAGACTGCAAGTTTAGAATGGACCAGTGTGAACATCTAGCTTATGTTCCTTTTAACCACAGGCCACAGTATTTTGTTCTGAATTAATTCCTTTGGTCTTTTAGAATAAAAGCTCAAGCTTATATTAACTTTACATCTGTGACTCCTGAACTATTCATTACAACTCTAGCTTTGTCTAGGTTTAGTTTCCAATTACTGGATCTTAATATACTTTAATTTTCTGAAATGTAAAGTTCATTATGAAATCTTTGTATTTGTGTAGGCATTTTGGACTCATCGATTACCCCTGAACCCTTCAGCTTTCTCTTTCATAAACAAATTAGATTGATCTAATTGATTAAGGCACATTTTCCAGGCTTTAAGTAATTTATATGGTTCTTACCTGAACCCTCTCCAATGTAAGCAAAAAGTAAGTTAATACACCTTTAAAACATATATTTCACTAGTACTATTATTTTTATCTACCAAATTTATAATCACACTGAATTAATTTGATGGTACTTTTCCCTGTAAATTAATTTTGATAGGTATGAATTATATTCCATTCTTCAATCTTATATCAATCAGGTGTCATATCAACCATTCTGTTATTTTACAAGGGACATCAGGCCTATAATTATCCAGATCATTCTATTTTTCCTTTTTCAGCATGACCCATATTTAATTACTTCCAGTTTTCTGAACCTCCCACCATTGTTCAAAAACTTACTAACACTGAAAATGACTGAGCCAGACAACTTTGGCTAGACCTTTCAAAACTCTTGAATGCAAGTTATTCAGACATGCTAATTTAAACAGGTCTAACTTTAGAAACTGCGGTTTGCCATCTTTTTGCATTAACATTGGAACTGAAAGATCTTCATCATCTTACACTAAAATGTCAAATATAGAAATATAGAACCAAAATATTTTTTGAAAACTTCTGAACTGTCTGCACTTGTATTAAGATTTTACCATGTCCATTATATGAATAGAAAACAGCATTGTTAAGATTCTCTTAGTTTGTTTATATTTCATACTTTTCCAAATATGTAAAAAAAAAACAAAGCAAAACAAAAAAACCCTCCTAAATCATGTCTGGTTTGCTCGATTCCACTACAGCAGAATGAAAAACATAAATTGTAAGGAATGCAAGACCTTTTTGAGCATATTTTTCCTAGTGAAAGATGCAAAAATTCGAACATGTACCTTAGTGCTGTCACTTTGTTCAGTCCTGGGGTTTATAATAACAAAGTCTTGTTTGAATTTAGTAAGGAAAAAAATAACAGTTGATCTTTTCACTTAAAAGTATGAACTGTATATAATTTTCTGAGGAAAAAATAAACATCTATTTTCACTTCTAGGGGACAACATATCTGAATTAATGAATATTTGAATGTCATCTCCATTGTCAGGCATCCCTACAGCATATACCTATATTTTAATCTGCAGTATGTATAGTATTTCCTTAGTAAAAAAAATGTGTGCATTTGAATGATGTGCTATTTCTTGCTTTACTCTAGCTTTCAGCATGATTACAAGGCAACATCCAAGAAATCTTATTACTTAATTAATCAGATAGTTGGCTAAATCAAACAAAAAAATAGTATTAAAAATGGAATAGCCCCACACATCTTTAATTTATGAAAAATTACATAAATGGAAACAATTAACGTCTGGCTGAAGTTCTGGCAGCCTTGCCTCACTAAATGCAGTTTTCCTTGTAGTTGTTTAAAACATGTAACTAACAGTTTTTACTTGCTGTGGCAGCGCGCGACCTAGGGGTGCCGTGAATTCCCCTAGCGCCCTGCTACCGTGCCAAATCGGTCTTAAATGCACCCTCTTTCTCTTGCCCGCCATGTCGTTGATGTTGATGTAATAAAGGGGAGGCTGCCTTTCTACCCTCTTTGGCACGGTGCCTTGATGTATCTTGGCTTGGTCTAGTCGCCCGGTGCACTCCCACCTCTGGGCTGCACGTAAGTCCCACCATCACCCATGCCCTCATGGGTCCCCGGACTTGTCTCCCCGCGGCTCTCATAGCCCCCACTGGGGCCAGTCTCCCTGCAGCTCCCGTAGCCCCCACCGGGGCCCGTCTCCCTGTGGCTCCCGTAGCCCCCACTGGGGCCTTGACTCATGGCTCCCACAATTGAGGATCAGGTGGCCATAGCCGTGCCTGGCCCCCAGACCCTTTTCCTGGGTCTCACGCCCACTGGGCTCCTCACCATTGAGGCTCAGGTGGCCACAGCCATGCCTGGCCTCCAGAGCCCCTTTCCAGGTCTTGTGCCCCACTGGAGCTTCTCGCCTGCACCCCCACTGGGTTCCTCCTGATGCTGCCCACACTGGGGCTGGGGTCAGGACACCACAAAACGCAGCACCCTCTCCGGCACCAGGAACCCCCCACTACTGGGGAGCTCCCACGAGGCCTCCTCCAACCCCTACAGCCTCACCTGGTCCTCCAGTCTTATACAACAACAAACAACCAATATAATAACCCAAGCCAATCAGCTGTAACTCAAACATAGGCCTCCTGGCTGAAACCTAACTCTAAATAAACGTTCTGTAACCCACACCATATCGCACCTGTAACTATTGGCTATACCTTCAGGCCTTTCTCCTTTCTTTCCTTTCAGGATTAAGTTCTTTTCCTCAGCCTAACTGTGCCCCTTCGACCCAGCCGCCAGTCAAGAGAGGGAGGGAGAGACAGAGAGAGAGCTCCCGCAGCCTCCTGTCTCTGTTTTATAGCAGTCAGCCCTGCCCCTTCTGGTCAGCTGACCCATTAGGTGCCAGCCCTTAGCTCCTCCTGGTTGCCCCTAGCAACCAGCAGCTGAGCCCATACTACTGTTTTCCAGTAGCAGGCACCTTAGTGCCCTGCTACACTAGTGTTTAGAGATGGTCAAAGTAGAGAGAACTTTTCCAGTTTTTAAAGGTATCTTCATTTGAAAAATTGTTTTGTGGTGATCTATTGTGCAGTCATAAATGTATACCCTTCAAGGAGAAAATACATGTGTATAATTGAGTAAAATATGTGATGGAAGATGCAATGTTAGATCTTTAAAAAAGATGCAGCAATTTTTGCAAATATTTTTCATTTGACTATGGTCTGAAGATTTTTGCTTCCATTGGGTTCGTTCAGTGAGGTCATTTGGACAACCCAGTTTCACGAGCAAAAATATCTATGCAAAGTAGGTTTCAAGGTTACCTGTGTGTATATTCATTCAGTCAAGAAAAGGTCAAAAACATGTGTGAGAAAAGTAGTGTGATTTATCTGACCGATTACAAATAAATTTGAATAGCGAATACTGACAGCAAACTTTCTGTGATAATTCCATGCAGTACAAAACTTACAAAAGCATTTAATTAAAATGCATTTTAAAAAGATGAGATTATTTTATTGGCATCTTTTAATTAAGGGGTAGGGGAAAAGAACAAAATAGATGAGAGAAATTGTTGCATATTTTTCTATGAATTCTAGTCGGTTGTGCTGGCTATGCATTGGTAGCCTTATACTCAATCACAAAGTGTTCTATCAAGCTAATTTAGTTAAATTTCTTTATCAGTGAGACATGTTGCTCAATTTTATACCATTAAACTCTGTAATGCCACAAGGGTCATCTCTTTAGCAAATATTCTGGCACCTCTACTAAATCTCCTCTTCCTTTATACATAGGCAAATATGTGAAGAAACAAATTACTGGCACAACTAGCCACAAAAGATAAACTAATTCCAAAAGAAATCAGTGATTGTTGAATTGTAAAAAGTGTGTGTATTACCCTTTCACATAAAGGAAAGCCAAAAATAATAAGTGTGCATCTTCCTATTTACTGTTATGAGGATAGTTTTGCCCTCCTCTGGACTTGGTGTGCATGCATTTGCATATGTGTGGCTTTGTTCCTTCAACTTTCAGTATATTCAGTAACAAACATAATGGGTTGTCTTTATTGTATTATGTGGACATGGACAGAGAAATTACTTTCCTTTTATCATTTTCCTACAAAGTTTTTTTATTTCTTACAAAGATATCTCCTAACTTTGAAATTCAATGGAGTTTATATACTAGAGAGTTTTACAGTTTTAACTATACTAATAATTAAATTCATAGTTGTACAAATATAACTGTTTGGGAAACAAAATAAGCATTATTAGAATCAAGTACACTTACATTAGTATAACAAAGGCCATACACAAATTCATACTGGTATGCATTACTAATATACAGGTATACACTACTAATACATGCAAGTATCGTCAAAAATATTTAAGTAGCTAATTTCAGCTAGAAATCCCAGGAATGGCATGTGATTGCCCTTTCTAGCTGAATAAAATAAATCCTCTAAAAATGTCAGCCTATTCAAGGCTTAATTACATTTCTTATCTTGTGCTATTATTTATTTATTTATTTCCCGCCTCTTTTGTTTCTGTTTCAAAGCATTTGGACATAATGAGTGTCCTGATCCTGGAGTACCAATCAATGCACGGCGTTTTGGTGACAACTTTCAGTTGGGGAGTTCAATTTCTGTCATTTGTGAAGAAGGATTTATTAAAACGCAAGGAACTGAAACAATTACTTGCATACTGATGGATGGAAAAGTAATGTGGAGTGGGCCAATTCCTAAGTGTGGAGGTACGTGAACTTTCCGCTTTTAGATTCCTGGTAATTTATTGTAATTTATTTTAATCTGTTTATTGGGTGCATGTACATGTGCAATTAGCACATAGTAATAAACTCCAGTACAATTCACCCTAGAGTTTATTGCTCCCACGCACAGCATTTACATGTATGCCTAGAACCACAGGTAATGAACCAGGGCAGAGCAGCCTCAGCTGCTGGCCCTGGAGGTTAGCTTGCCAGCCCGGCACTGCTCCATGCTGGCTTAACATACTGCAGAGGGGCGGGCTAGGGCTAGGTTGCTACAGTGTGTGGCTAGCTAACAGGCATCCCCTCACACTTCAGCACCCTCATGCCCCAGCGAGCCCTGGTCATTATCTACACACGTGTTTTGGTGCACAATAGCTACTCCTCTGTAGGGTAGTACTTGTCTCCATATAGTACTATCCTACAGCGAAGTTAATTTACTGCACTGTAATACAGGTACACATGCAGGCAGTGGCACTTTACTGAGGAGCTAATTAGTCAACTCTGCAGTAAAGTATACCTGTAGATGCACCCATAGAGTAAAATCCACAGTTGGGCCCAGGTCCAAGACACTTAATTCACTTAAGCAAACTTAGAGTTTCAGTTGTGGGGCTTAGTGATGCAAAAGCTGTTTTTGTTCTTCCTATTTTCTAGCTATTACAAAAAAATTTACAGTTGGTCTCTCTCAGGCAATTTTCTTGAAAATTTGTTTGAGGAAATCTTTGGTGGAAGACTTAAATTTGCTTATACAAACAAGCAGCAGAAATGTGCTAATAAGGTGCAAATATGGATAATAAATGCAAATTATCCCTAGTAAGTTATGCAAATATACATTTTTTTCTGTTGGCAAGTTGTTTACGTTTTTATTAAATGTTAAGTTATTTAATTTTTCTTAAAGAATGAGTTGCTATTGAAACAAATAAAATACCTCACAAGACAGACAAACAAGAAGAAAACTCCCCCCCACCGAAAGCATAGTTTGATAATGATAATAGCCATATGTTAGGAGATTACCATATTTAAGTGTAAGATTATACTTTGCACATATGTGTACATGTTAACTCTAAGGAATGTCATCTGGTGTTAAAGCTAGCATGTGTTGTGCATAATCGCATGTTAAGGATTAATAGCCTCACTAACAGACTACTTGGACCTGTCACTGAAGGGCTGTGGGCAGTACTGAGGCTAGGAACTTCTGACTGAGGGGCAGTTTGGCCAGCATAGGAGTGATTCATATTATGGGAAGTCTGGGGGTGGAAAGGGAAATGTTGTGGGGCAGGGAGGTGGCAGCCCAGCAGCTCCCCATCCAGCAATCCACTGTCTGTTTCCCCATCTACTCCTACCTCCCTGCCCCCTCCCCCTGCTCCTCCCTCACATACCTCCCTGTACCAATTCATCCCTTTCTTTTCCCTCCCCACTCACCCCCTTCTCCATTCTTCTCCTGCCTGGTTCTCCCCAGTTGTCAGTCCAGGGCCATAAAATCCTGGATGAAAGCTAGTCCACCCAGAAACAGTGTTTCCTGGGATAGATGAGGATTGTAAATTAGTGGTTTTATCCCATATGAGAAGCCAGAAGTTAATTGAACTCAAACTGGGTTGCACAGCTCAAAAATAATCCTCACCTGAAGTGGCATAACTTTAATATGCCTAAAGGGCATTTAGCACTTGTTAATGAGGTGTAATATGTGATTGTTCAGATTTTAAATGCTCTTAACATCATTTAATTGCAACGTGTAATCTCACCCTAATGTTCTGACTTTGAATTTAATTTATTTTAACAGGGAATTTATACTGGTCATTAATTTCAATTCTAGAGATGGTGTGAAAGGAAAGAAATCTGATTATTGTTTTTTCCTTGTGTTTGATACGACATTAAAACATGCCATAGTGACCTGACATCATGAAAATTTTTGACCAAGTTTGTTGCCATTGTAAATGGGTAGAATCTCAGTAAAATGAAGATTCATTCATTTAACAGAAGCAAAAAAAAAAATTGGCTACTTATTTGGACTGATCAAGGTGTTAATAACATTTGCTGTACCTAATTTTAAGTCCACCAATTACATTTTTTCTATGTATGTTTACCTTGAAATTTCAGTTGGACAATATATTTATTTACTTTGCTTTCTAATCTGTTGGGAGATGTTTCTGTGAGCTGTTAAGATCTGAAGAGTCTACTTTGGTGGCATTTGCATATCATATGTGGAGGGAATGCCTTAAATCCCCTGCAAGATTCACAGGGTTATTGATGCTTAATTACAAAATGCTTGTAAAGCAATTTGAAATGTTTCGATAAAAAATGACAGCATAGGAATGTGTACATGAAAAGATATCCTGCTCATTTGATATTGAGATATTAATAGAAAATAAACACAGAAGTAGGAAAGGCAATTATCTTGATCCCCATTCTACAATAATCCATACATGAAAAATAAAGCCAAATAGCTCGAACAGCAGAATGTTCTGGCATTGATAGACTGACAGAGAAGTAACAGTTATAGTAATCACCAGGGGTCCTGGTTTTCTCTGATAAAAAAATCAGAAATTCTCTAACAAAAAATCTCAAATTCTCTGACAAAACCCCCAAAATCTGTTACTAAAATTAAAAGTCCCCTGCAGCACCCCCCAGCCCTGCTGGTGCCACTCTCTACCCCGAAAGCCTCCCCAATACTGCTAGTGCCTCTCACTGCTCTCACAACAGCATCCTGCTCTACTCATGCCTCTTGCCCCCGACCCACAGCCTCTGCCCCCAGGTGCCAGGGCTATGGGGCCAGGGACCCAAGTCTACAGCTCCCTGCCCACAACAGCAGGCAGATGCAGCAGAAGCATAATGGAGCCAACTCCCCCACTGCTACCACCTGCTCGGGTAGGGGCAGGGCCAGCTCTTGGCTGCCCCCAGCCCTGCTGGTGCCCCCACCCCAGCCATGATCTGCATCCCCCCAGCCCTGCCAGAAGGGCCAACTGCAAGCCCCTCTTACCTCAGGCTCCCAGAGAAGAGTGAGGCTGAGCTGAGCTGAGCAAAGCGGAGCTGTGGCTGAGTGAGAGCCTCAGGCCCTGCCCTTTCCCTCCCCCTCCTGGCAGGGCTGGGGTTTCCCGCCCTGTTTTCAAACAGCTTTTGCAGGCTGGAGCTCAACAAGTCTGCAGAGCTCTTTGCAAAAGTAGGGAATCCATGGGTTTCTCTGCTAAAAGGAGAAATCTGCATTTTCCTTGATAAAAAGGAGAAATCCGTGGTTTACTCTTTTCTCCATGGGAAATGGAAAACCCAGATCCCTGGTAACCACCACTTACTGCATAGGCTCTGATCTCTATTTTTGCTGGGGCGGGGGTGTTGGTAAGATAATGCCACTCCCCAGCCCCTGCATGGCTGGACGAGAGCTGAGTGGAACCAATGGCAGGTAGGGGAGGTTGTGGGCTGCCTGATGTAGGCTCAGGACTCCCCACACTGCAGTTCTCTCCCTGGGAGCCCTGTGCCACACACAGCACCATGGTAAAGCACTCTCTGCCTGCCCAGCTGCAGCAGAGGGCACAACTCTGTACCACCATACCTGCTCCTGTAGGGTGGGCAGGGGGTGCCTTGCCATGGTGGTGTGGCCAATGCAGGGCTTTTTGGGGAAGGGAAGCAGAACAGGGAGCCCTGAGTCTGCAGCAGGCAGTCCACATCCACCTCCAACCCATGCAAAAATCTAGAGACACATACCCCTGCATTGTCTCCCTCCCGGGAATGTGCACAGCAGCAAGGAATGCCTGCACCCCCAGTCCCTGAATGAGCTCCCAATGGCTTCATCTCACTCCCCACCCCAGCACTGGGCCCCATGCACCACCCTGGCTGGGCAGTGCCCCCAGCCCCTGCCCTACTCCTTCCCTCACCATGGCAGCCTCAATTGGCCCCCACCCTGCCATAGATTTACCTGAAGGCAGCTGGGGGAGCTGGTCTCCACTGCTGCCTGGGGCTGTATTCAGGTCATGCTTGTGTGTGTGCATTAACATGACACTGTCTGCATACTGCTTCCCACAGCCTCTTGTAGGCGAGAACTGTGCCAGCCTATAAGGGAAACCTGCCATTTCCTATGTTTTTCCATGGTGAACAGAAAACCCAGATCCCTTCACAATATTCTGTTGGGTTTTTTTATAACAGGAGTCTTAAGAAAGCAACACTCAATATAACGTGTCTTGCTAGTAACTACACTGAAGCTACTACTACTTCTGACCAAATCCATTGAGAGGATACTGATGAATACATGCTAATACTTTAGTGTACATCTGTGAGCTTTAACAGTCAGGCTTCAAGCAAGATAAGGTTCAGAAGTCATGATGCTAGACAAACCAATATAAGCCAAACTGACATGAACAGAAGTGATCCAAACATAGAATCATAGGAAAGTAGGGTTGCTCAAGGCAGGATCATCCCTGACTAAATCATCCTAGCCAAGTGTCCATCTAACCTGCTCTTGAAATTTCCAGGGACAGAAATTCAACCATTTCTCTAATTAGCATCTTCCAGTGCTTCACCCTTGTAATCAGAAAGAATAGAATACTGCCCAATTACATCATTGGCAATGTTTGTTCAGCTTTTAGCAGTCCACTCCCACATCAGGTAGACTCACAAGTTTGCATTACTGAAGTATTCTGTATTGTGTGCTTATTTCCTGTTGTATTAGAAAATAGGACCTTCTGCTTTTGGAGTTATTTATCTTTAAAAGTATTTATGAACTAGGACCTACCTATCTTCAGGTATATCTGACTCGAATGTAGAGTACTTTGACCCTGCTATCCACAGTAGTGCTTCTGCTCCACAGTCCCTCAACAATACAGTTCATTCCTGGTGAAAATAAAGATGAGTCCAAGTCTTACCACTTCTAAAGTTCAGTGTTATCCACATGTCCTTGTATCAGGCTGTCAAAACTAACAGTAGACAGAGAAAGGGGATGATGACCTGGTTACATCTCCTTGTTTGTTGAAATAGCAAACCCGATAAAGAAAATGGTAAATGAGTTCTGTTTTTGTCTCCAAACTTTAACTTAGAAAACTATATTCCTCATGTTTTTTAAAACAAAGCTTGGAAAAGGTCTTCATTAGATAGCAAGCCTTGTAACAAAGTTTAATGCCATTATGTATTTTCATGCATTGGTGCACAGTCATACTGTACACTCCTTATCCAGTTTATTTGCCATGGTAAAATATTACTTGGATTAGTAGCATCATTATATACAGATGGATTAGTTTCATTAGTTAAATTTCATCATATGCTTTTAACAGCTTTGCTGATTAGGGTTGAGTTGCTGAATTTGGGCCTAAGAACATTTTTTAGGCCCTGGTACTGCTCGGGGGAATCAGGGACTCTCCCATTTCCTGCTAGTCCCCCTTGGCAAGTTTATAGGTGGCCACCAGATCCCCTCTCAGCCTTCTTTTGTGGAGGCTGAACAGGTTCAGGTCCTGTAGCCTCTCCTCATAGGGCCTGCCCTGCTGCCCCCAGTCATGCGGGTGGCCCTCCTCTGGACCCTCTCCATGTTGTCCACATCCCTTCTGAAGTACAACATCCAGAACTGGATGCAGTACTCCAACTGCGGCCTGAGCAGTGTCACATAGATGGGGAGGATTACCTTGCAAGTACTTTGCACTTGTCAGTATTAAAACCCATCCTGTTCTCATCTGCCCACCCCTGTAACCTGTCAAGATCTAGTTGTAGCCTGTCCCTCTCTTCTAGCATGCTCACTTCTCCCCACATCTTAGTGTCATCCACGATTTTGAACAGGGTGCTTTTTACCCCCCTGTCCAAGTCACTGATGAAGATGTTGAACGTGTGGGCCTGAGGATCGAGCCCTGTGGAACCCCACTACCCACATCCCTCCAGGTCCATCACCCCTCTCTGGGTGCAGCCTCCAGCCAACTAGTGACCCATTTGATTGTGTAGGTATTGAAGCCACAGTCTCCTAGTTTTTTAATGAGAATGGGGTTAAAGACAGTGTCAAAGGCCTTCCTAAAGTCCAGAAAGACTACATCCACTGCTACCCCTGCTTCTAAGGATTTTGTGACCTGGTCATAGAAGTCCATAGAGGTTGGTCTGACAGGACCTGCCTCCAATGAACCCATGGTGGTTGCCCCTAAGCATAATCTCCCCTGCTGGCCCCTCATAGACATGTGCCAGAATAATTCTCTCAAAAAGCTTACGAGGTAAGACTAACTGGCTTATAGTTCCCTGGGTCCCCCTTCCTCCCTTTTTTTCAAAATGGGAGCCACATTGACCCTTGTCCTCTGGCACCATATCAGAGCACCATGAATGCTTGTAAAGCCATGCCGGGGGTCCCTCACTGACCTCTGCTAATTCCCTCAGTACTCTGGGGTGGAGATTGTCAGGACCTGCTGATTTAAATATGTCCAGTCCCTCCAGAAGTTCCCTGACTAGGTCCTTACTGACCCTAGGCCTGGGTGTGCCTCCCCTGGGACCTATGGGGGTCCTGGTGGAGGGGGGGTGACCCAGTCCCTGCTCAGAAAAGTGGAGGCAAAGAAATTGTTAAATAGGTTAGCTTTGCTGTCTGGTGCGATGACCAGATTTCTTACCATGTCCTGCAAAGGCCCCATGTTACCTGGTACCTTCTTTTTGCCCCCTATGTATTTAAAAAAGGACTTCTTGTTGTCCTTGATCTGGGTAGCTAGTCCCAGTTCCATCTCTGCCTTGCCTTTCCTGACCACCCCCCCTATAGCCCTAAGCACCCAAGGTATAGTCCTCCCTGATAATGGCCCCTCCCTTCCATTGTGTGTATGCCTCCTTTTTAGCTAGGAGGCATTCCTGGATGCTTTGGTGAGCCATGGAGGCTTTTGCACCCTCTTGCCCCCTTTGATCCGAGTTGGGATTACCTCCCTTTGGACTAGGAGGATCATCTCCTTAAGGAGCGACCATTCTTCTTGTGCACCTGACTCCCCTTCCCTATGGGACCTCAGTGCCTCCCCAACAATTTTCCTTACCTCATTGAAATCCACCTTCCTGAAGTCCAGGGCTGCTGCCTTGCTGTGGGCTTTTACCACCTTGTGCTGGATGGTAAATTCCAGCCAGCGATGGTTGCTGTCACCCAGGTTGTCGAGCACCCATAGCCCCCTCACCAGGTCATCACCCATGGCCAGGACCAGGTCCAACAAGGCATCTCCCCTGGTGGGGCTGTGCACCTCCTGTGTTAGATGGAGGTCCTGTATCTCAGCTAGGAACCTACATGAGCAGTCAGACCAGACTCTTTCCAGCAGATGTCTGGAAAGTTCAGGTCACCCATGATGACCACATCCTTTGATTTAACTGCCTCCATGAGCTGACTTAAGAATTCCCTTTTCTTAATAATGTGATTGAATGAAGAATACTGGATAGTTTGTATAATATAATCAAAGTAGTCTAGGCAGGATGGTAACAAGGGTGACTGAGTCACATGGATAATAATATCTGGGTATATTATTTGGATTTTTTTTTTATTTCCCTGCATCTAACTACTCATTTTACAAACTGTGTAACCATTTGTAATAGATACTAACCTAAAAAGTTTATTTAATTCAGTGCAATCATTGATGTTCTCATTAAGCACTGGCAGTAATTCTTTGATTATGTTAATCATACATAAGCAGTACTGTCACTTTGATCTATTATGCAGTTTGTGGAGCTAGACGACACTACCAATGAAAATAAAAACTGGTACATTCATTGGTATATGGAGAAGCTGAATTAATCTGGAAATATTTAAAAATGCTTAGCTGTATGCAAAACTGTCTCATCAAAGGGTAATCTGAGGCACTGATTGGGACATTCATTTGAATCCTAGATATTAGGGTTCCCTTTGATAAATTTGAATTGGATTTATTAACTAGTTGCAAAATTAGATATATTTTTAGAAGTGAGGTTACAGATTAAAAACAAACAAAAAGTAGCTTTAGAAACAGAATTTTGTAGCCAGCAGTACAGCTGGTTTAGTTTGATAAGCTGATATGTTAATTAATCAGAGTTCACAAAAGAATATTAGTGTTCAGTTTTAATCAGTTCAGTATGTGTGATTGATGACTGCCTGTATATAGTTATGAAATATAGGGTGAAATCTAATCTACTTGCATAAAACCCATCCTGTCTGCAGGTGACATATAGAAGGATCATAAATACAAATTTCACTCCTAAAACAGAGCTAGTAAGTAAGGCTATGAAGGTTTTCTGCTTAGATTTCTATCTGCTTTCTCAGCATTTGAGCTGAAAATGCAGCCAAAGTTCAACTATGTCCATTGTTCAGAGGGCTGGGCAATTAGAATCACACAGATATGGGACCCCTTGGCTCCTGTCACAAAAGGACCTTGTAATATTTTGCCAGCTTGATTGAATGGCAGTTGCATCCATGACTTTCTAATTTAGGCTTCATTGGTATAGAGTGCTTGTCATGCTCCTTCGCAATCTGGTTGAGTAGGCTTTTTAAAAAAGAGCTGATGATGTGAACCTATAGAGTTTCCAGTGCTAGTCAGTTCTGACCCCAGATGTTTATCAATTGTTGGTATCTGTTAGCATTTGGTTTAACTCATACCAACATACTGGCAGTTTTTGGCTCATCCCCTCCTAATTATCATGCATGGAAATAAATAGGGATTATTAAAGTTTATTTAAGGATTTTGATGTTTGGTATGGTTCTTGTTTGTGTGAGAAGAGTTTGACTGATGACAGCTTCCATTAATCATATTCATCTAGGGTATTCTGTTTTCCTTTGTACATGTAAATGACAGTTTTCTAGCTAGTTACCTGGGTGTTTTTGACTGTCCCTCTCTGCCATGGAT
>NW_017728886.1:244465541-244509206 GCF_001723895.1 Crocodylus porosus | reverse complement strand
TCACCCATGGCCAGGACCAGGTCCAACAAGGCATCTCCCCTGGTGGGGCTGTGCACCTCCTGTGTTAGATGGAGGTCCTGTATCTCAGCTAGGAACCTACATGAGCAGTCAGACCAGACTCTTCCCAGCAGATGTCTGGAAAGTTCAGGTCACCCATGATGACCACATCCTTTGATTTAACTGCCTCCATGAGCTGACTTAAGAATTCCCTTTTCTTAATAATGTGATTGAATGAAGAATACTGGATAGTTTGTATAATATAATCAAAGTAGTCTAGGCAGGATGGTAACAAGGGTGACTGAGTCACATGGATAATAATATCTGGGTATATTATTTGGATTTTTTTTTTATTTCCCTGCATCTAACTACTCATTTTACAAACTGTGTAACCATTTGTAATAGATACTAACCTAAAAAGTTTATTTAATTCAGTGCAATCATTGATGTTCTCATTAAGCACTGGCAGTAATTCTTTGATTATGTTAATCATACATAAGCAGTACTGTCACTTTGATCTATTATGCAGTTTGTGGAGCTAGACGACACTACCAATGAAAATAAAAACTGGTACATTCATTGGTATATGGAGAAGCTGAATTAATCTGGAAATATTTAAAAATGCTTAGCTGTATGCAAAACTGTCTCATCAAAGGGTAATCTGAGGCACTGATTGGGACATTCATTTGAATCCTAGATATTAGGGTTCCCTTTGATAAATTTGAATTGGATTTATTAACTAGTTGCAAAATTAGATATATTTTTAGAAGTGAGGTTACAGATTAAAAACAAACAAAAAGTAGCTTTAGAAACAGAATTTTGTAGCCAGCAGTACAGCTGGTTTAGTTTGATAAGCTGATATGTTAATTAATCAGAGTTCACAAAAGAATATTAGTGTTCAGTTTTAATCAGTTCAGTATGTGTGATTGATGACTGCCTGTATATAGTTATGAAATATAGGGTGAAATCTAATCTACTTGCATAAAACCCATCCTGTCTGCAGGTGACATATAGAAGGATCATAAATACAAATTTCACTCCTAAAACAGAGCTAGTAAGTAAGGCTATGAAGGTTTTCTGCTTAGATTTCTATCTGCTTTCTCAGCATTTGAGCTGAAAATGCAGCCAAAGTTCAACTATGTCCATTGTTCAGAGGGCTGGGCAATTAGAATCACACAGATATGGGACCCCTTGGCTCCTGTCACAAAAGGACCTTGTAATATTTTGCCAGCTTGATTGAATGGCAGTTGCATCCATGACTTTCTAATTTAGGCTTCATTGGTATAGAGTGCTTGTCATGCTCCTTCGCAATCTGGTTGAGTAGGCTTTTTAAAAAAGAGCTGATGATGTGAACCTATAGAGTTTCCAGTGCTAGTCAGTTCTGACCCCAGATGTTTATCAATTGTTGGTATCTGTTAGCATTTGGTTTAACTCATACCAACATACTGGCAGTTTTTGGCTCATCCCCTCCTAATTATCATGCATGGAAATAAATAGGGATTATTAAAGTTTATTTAAGGATTTTGATGTTTGGTATGGTTCTTGTTTGTGTGAGAAGAGTTTGACTGATGACAGCTTCCATTAATCATATTCATCTAGGGTATTCTGTTTTCCTTTGTACATGTAAATGACAGTTTTCTAGCTAGTTACCTGGGTGTTTTTGACTGTCCCTCTCTGCCATGGATGTGTAAGTACCTGCCTATAGAACAAGTACACACAGTAGTTATATATCTACTAGTATCTACAAGTATCATTAGTCAGTTATATACTCAGCTCTGTGCCTAGTTGTGTATTAAGCTCTGTGCCTGTACCTGAGCATAAGTGCTGGAAGAATGATTGGCTGTGGAAGAAGCCCATCCATGTTTCAACCCTAGTACCTGAAGTAACGGAATTTGCCCTGGAGGTATATTTTCTTGGCCTACCTTTCCCAGAGAAGATATGAACCTTGTCTCTCTTTCTTCCTATCACAACACTCAAATTACCACTTCACATATTAGGCATCCAGATGCTTTTCCAATACTCCATTCAAAGATGACCTGTTGCACCCTACATTTTAGGCTGGGAGAGAGAGCCCTGGACTGGGGGGAGGGACGGGGTGGGGTGGGGTGTGGGGCACAGCTTCTTTCCACAGTAGCATCCATTTGTCTGAGCTACACACCCTCTGACTTGTTCTCTCCCTTCTATCTCTACATATCTTCTTTTGTCTGCTCAGGGTGGAGTTTCCAAAGGAGCACTGTAGAGAGGCTTGAATAATGCTCTAGTGTAGTAGTTAAAGTACTTGGCCTAAGGTGCATGAAAAAAAAGTGTGACAGGGAGCCAGAGGCTCCTGTCACTTCCAGCAGAGTGTAGCAGGCCAAGCTGATGTATGGGGCTGCAGCAGAGGAGTGCAGGCTGGTCACAAGGCAAAGGAAAACCCTCATGTGGCTAGGGAGCCCCAGAACTGGAAGGGGTCGAGTTCAGAAATATATAAGCCCAGGGTTGGAGGCAAAGTAGGCAGTCTGGCCCTGCATGCTGTAGGAAAAGAAGCTCCTGGGAGAGAGGAGCTTCAGAAGACAGTCCCACAGACACCCAAAGCTACCCAGCTGGATGGAGCAACTAAAAGGGAAGTATGGCTTGTGGTGGAGTATTGGCCTAAACTGGGGGTAAAACATGGCTTGGAAAGTACTTTTCTTAGATTCGGAGGACAGTGATTCAATTCGGTGATTCAAATCACTGTCCCCATTCGATTTGGCCAAATCAGAATCAGAGATTCAGTGCTGATTCAGCACTGGTTCAGAAATTCAGATCCACCTGGGAGAGGCAAGCACAGCCGAGGGCTGCTCGTCTAGCTGTGCCTGCCTCGCCCCAGGTGGGAGGAGCCATGGGAGATGCCCCCCATGGCTGCCCTGCCCATCCCTTGATCACCCCCCTTCCTGGCACCCATATGGCAGCTGCCCTATGGCACGGGTGCAGCGTGTCTCTGCAGGGCATTATATGCTACCTGGGAGTTGGGATGGCTCCACGTGTCAGCCCCAGTGGCCCCAGCTCCCACACAACACCCAGCACCCTACAGATCCATGCTGCACCCACATCATGGGGAAGCTGCTGTGCAGGTGCCAGGCTGGGTGTATGATGGAGGGAGGGGCTCTGCCAGAAGTCATCATAGGCCCTGATCCCACTTCTGCAGCTAGCAAGTGTGGGGCATTTTTTTTCAATTGCTGGGATGCTGGTGCTGGGTGGGGGGCAGGCATCAGCGGCTGGGCCTGGCAGAGGGGGATGATTGAGAAGCAGAGGCTGTACAGGGGGGCTCTGCCAGGAGACTCCAGAGCCCCCGCTGCATCCAGTGAGTGCGGGGCTTTTTTGTTTTGTTTTGTTTTAAGTGCCGAGAGGCTGGGGCTGGACAGGGATGGGGCTGGCAGGGCAGCCATGGGGGCTTCTCCTGTGGCTCCCTCCACCCAGGGAGAGGCAGGCACAGCCAGAGGAGCTGTGGGAGAACCTGCAGCTGCCCGGCTGTGAGTGCCTTTCTGTGGTTGATCTGAATCTCTCTGAATCTTTTCCAAATTTATTTGGAGGCATCACATACGAGTCGGACTTTTTAATGGGTCTTCTGATTTGATTTGCATATTCAGGTGCCGAATTGGGCCAGATCGCCTCCGAATTGAATCAGCAGCCAAAGCTTTGCACAGCCATAGGTGGAGAGCATATTTGCCTGAGTCATAGAGCCCAAAGGGGTGTGGAGCCAAGAGTCTGAGAGGGTCAAAACAAAGGGCACAGGATGAAAAGGCTGGGTTTCCTGTAGTCCAAGAGGGCGAGACCAAAGGGGTAAGGGATCTGGAGCCTGAGAGGACAAGACCACAAGGCCAAGGGGCCCAGAGCCTGAGAGGGTGAGACCAGAGAGTTGAGGGGCCCAGAGTCTGAAAAGGCAAGGCCAGAAGGCCCAGGGGCCTGAAGCTCAAGAGAGTAAGACAAAAGCTGAGGCCCAGAAGTCACAGTCTGGGGCAGTGGACCTCAGCTGAGGGGCACAGCCAGAGTAAGAGGGCCAAGCTGGAAGCCTGAAGTGCAGACAATGGTTTGAGGCCTGAGAGTCCTAGTGCCATACTGGGAGCCAGAAGGCTCCCTCTGACTCTATATTGAGTGAGACCCCTGAGGCATGGGTGTGCTTATGGGGGAGGTTGGAGATTATAATCAATGCCCTTAATGCCATTTGGTGCCCGTACTTATGCCAGTCAGGCATGTGTACCACAAGAAAGTTGATGGAGTCAGGTGCTCTGAGACTCTGGGGCAGTCTTCTGTAATACTATAACTTTCATGAAGACATACCAGGTGAGTTCGAAAAGGGAGTGTACCCTGAGGAGCCAGAGTGGGGCAGGAGTCACTTGGGCACCAGGAAGTGCCACAGCTGCTCTCAGGGCCAGTCATGCAACAGAAGGTTCAAATCTCTTGGTAAAAAGAGGAGCAGGGGCTAAAACCTGCATGTCCTGCTTCTGAGCATGTGCCTAATCACTATGTTATTATGGTAAAATATGGGAAGACATCTTCTCATTGTCTGTCTAGCATCTCTTAGTCATTGAATTCTGGCTGGTTATGTTTTTGTAACTTAGGTGCACTTACATGTCTAGAAAGGATGCACATGCAAAGTTCTATACATGCCCATCCAGTCCATAGGTGAGTACACATGCTCAGTTTGCATGCATGCACTTACACATCCACAGTGCGTGTGAATTAAAATCACTATCTGCTCAAAAGTGGGTTTTTTTAACGCTTATACAGCTAGAAAACTATCATTTAGATACAGGAGGGGAAATAGAATTCTACCCCTAACGCTTCATATTCAGCTGGCCAACCTGTGCTATGGACCTGATAGTCAACCACAATGGGGACTTTTAAGAACAAACAGATCTAACAGTTTGTATAAAAGAGGATACAGAAAGAATCTTTTTGACAAGATGACTAGAATATTTTATTTTTAAAAAAGTGCAAATCATTTGACGATCAGCCCAGAACCCCATCTGTAGCTGTGAAAATGAAGGACTCCTGGGTCTCAGAAATCAGCTTGTAGTTGTGGATAACAAATAAAAAATTCTACTGAATCATGTACTGCAGTCAACAGAATGGGGGGAGGAGACATAGAGATAGTAAGAGCATTTAAAAAAATATATTATTCACAGCTTCCAAATGTTAAAAAAAAGAAAAAAAAAATCTCTTTCAATTGTATTTAACCATGTTATACAAATACTACATTATGGTATTGTAGGTATACTAAGGATAGCAATAGGTATTGTGTATGCATGATTGTTTTCTGGAGCCAATCATCAGATTCAAGTTAAGAGTTTCTTGTAAATTTTGTGAGAAAACGCTGGTTTGCACAAGTTTGACAAAATTGTATTCAATCGATGGTCATACATTGGCTTACAATAATACCATCTGGTGTTCCTTCTCTTGTTGATTTATTATTTTCAGTTTATAGTCTCCATATGTGTTGTGAATTTATAATCTCCATATGTGTTATGAATATGTATAAATGGTTATAAACACTACAATGTAGTAAAAACCAAAAGCTATGGTATTAACACTATAGATGCTGATCCCCAGCAACATTCAAATACCATTCATATTGGATAGTAAAATAAGGTAAAGCCAGCACTAGGGTTAAGAGTGAGGAATATAATAGTAAGTGTAACAGAACCTTGTAGTGTTAAGACAATAATGTTTTGTCACATTTCTGAAATACATAGTTTTGAACCTAGTACAAGGCTATATAATATAAAATATTCTGCTGACAACAGTCATCCCTGTAACATAGAAAATTTCTCTTTTTTTTAAGAATATTGATAACAAACAGTCATATTGCATCTTCCACTGTCCAGTTCTTAACTATTTTAAAGAGACCAACATATACCCCTCTTTATATACATATATGAAAAACTTGCAAAAAGCAGTAGAAGGAATACACATTATAGAATCAAGATGCATTGACATTCTGCGGGGGAGATAGAGAAAAACACATATGCGGCAGAATCTGTTGTAGAGCCAAGATCTATGAACATGTCCAAGACTTCCCAACCCCTTTACAGTATAAATGAAGCCTAGTGCCCTGAACCATTGCAGATGGCACTCTTAGCATAAATATCCACCGAAAGAGCGTTGACACAGTGTAATGCGGTTTTGTTGTTGTTGCTGCCTGTTAATGAGATACTTCTGTCTGTTCTGTCAAGATAGGTAATTACTTGACCTTAAGAGCCAAAGTGTTTATTTACTTAGTGGTAATTAAAAACACCACAAATAGAAGTCATACTGTATTTACCCAAATACTAAGGTGACTTTGAATTTAAATTTATCCTGAATGTGTTCTCCCTTACCACTAGGGTGAGGGAAGCAGCAGCAAGGGGGCAAGGAATAAGGGAAAGCAGCAGTTGGGGAGGTTACAGGATGCCTGTTCCCTGCCCCCTGCACCCAGTGACTGCAACCCAACTTCTCAACTTGTCCCACCTCTCCTGTCTCCTGTCCCCGCCCGATGCCTGCCCCCTTCTTTGTTTCTCCTTTTTGATCCATTCAATCTATTTTCACTTTTAACATCAGTGCTCCTCCTTTCCTTTCCCAATCATTTATTCCTTTCTATTTAGACAGGAAGGTAGTTAGCCCTGCCAGTATGAAGTCAGGCAGAAGACCAAGTAGAGGTGCACCTTAAGACTAACTGAATCAGAAATGCATAAGCTTTAACGAACAAGAGCTCACTTCATCAGATGCTATGAAAGGTCTTACAGAGAACAGGCTGTTAACTAGAAATTGAATATGAAAGACAGGGAAAGAGGTAGGTGGGGGGTAGTGTTGAAAGAGGCAAACAACTAATAAATCCAAAGGGATAAAAAGTTCAAAAAAACTAATCCAGGTAATAAGATAAGAATCTTCTAGACCATGCTTTTTATACCATACTCATTACAATCTGTTCTGTGAATTATTTCTTTTTCTGCAACTTTGTGTTCAAAGCAAAGTCACATTATTTAAGAGCAGCTATTCTGAGGTCAGCAATGGAAAATTCAGGGAAGTTAAAGTGTTCTGCCATAGGCTTTTGTGTCTTTTGATTTGAGTTCAGTTTGGTGTCCCTTTATTCTTTCTCAGCTGAACCTGTCTTGGTTGATTTGGGTGTTGTACTTCTGCTCTGCAAATCAACTCAGAGCTAATAAAGCAGGCAAAAGGGCAGGCACTCACCATGCCTTCAGTATAGAGTAAACTTACTTTGAATATTTTACTTAGGGTCTCTTAACTATCTCATAGGGAAGTTGTTCCATTGACTGTAATGGGAACTAAAAAATGCCCATCCTTAAGTCCAGCTTAAATACAGTAGCATTGTAGCTATGCCTTAACTTCTACGATGGTACCTCAGATGATTTCCTCTTGGTCTTCATTTCTCTTGTATGTGCCCCTTTTTATTTTGTGTAACTGGTATATATAAGCTTTTTGGTTATAAGCCAGACATTTTTGTTCATGTGTAGAAATAAGAGTTGGGTTTAGTGCCTGTATTCAAAAAGTTCTGCACTCTGTGAAGCATATGACAACACTTTTTTGTTTGGTTGTTGTTGGGTTTTTTGCTACATCTTTCATGAAAAGCTGTTTTCAGATTTCTAAAAAAATAAAAGCATGTTGAAGGGAAGTTTTTTTTTTTTTCCTGCTCTGATATATGTGCATATGAACATTTACAACTTCTAGGCCAAATGAGAGGAGAGGTGAAAAACTCAGCATTGCACTTACAAAGTTTACATTTCCATTTTCATATTATCTTTTTTTCCTTGAAACTCAACAATGCCTGCTCAGGAGAAAATGGACAGTGGATGCCTTTGGTAGGCTCTAAGATTAAGTCCCCTTTAAGGAGCTGTTCTTTTCATGTTTAGAGGGTAATTAATTAGATAAAATTACATATTTACTCTTATCCAAGACAAAGTTTATTTCCCCACTCAGCATGCAGGGGAGGAGCAGGTGTGGGGGAGGCAGGTCACAGGGAGGAGCAGAGGGTGGGGGAGGCAGGCTGCAGAGAAGAGCAGTGGGGCAGACAAAGGCACAGCAGGCAAGAGATGGGCATGCAGGAGAGCCAGTGGAGACCAGAAACAGGCACAGAGGGGCAGGCAACAGGAAGGCACATGGCAAGGGCAGTGCTTGGCATGGGACTGCCAACAGGGGAAAAAGCACAGGCATGGCGGGACAAGGGGCAGGGATCTGGCCTCTTGGCCTCTGCCATTGCCTTCCCTGAAACTGCAGTAGGGGAGATGACCTTCCACAAATTATAGTCTATACATGGAAAATTATAACAAATGTATAAGTTTCCAAATCTAATTAATTGGGCGGGGGGGTCATCTTAAATTCAAAGTTATCTTGGATTCCAGTAAATATCTTAATTCCTTCTTTCTTGCTCTAGTAGAACTTACTGAAGTCCTGAATATGATGCAGCTTGCTTCCCTGCTAGTGCTTAGGTCAGTCTTTGGCCAGATGTTTTGGAGAAGTGTTAATCAAATCACATACCCTACTTACTTCCTACTTCTTTCCTTATGTTAATGATTAGTCAGCTATATGTCCCCTTGTACAAAAACAAACAGAAGATATGTGTAGGGCTGCTCATTCTCCCCCCATTTAAACTATTTTATGCTAGAAAATTGGGTTTTGATCAATAATAATAATAATAATAATTATAATAATTGGAAAATGATTCTTTCCTATGGAAACTCTCAACTGAAAAGTTTCATGATTTTTGCAGCCACAGCTTTATTCAGAATGGAGGCAGCTTTCGACAAGGGGCCTCACACCATAAGAGATGGGGTCCTGCCCCAAACAATAGGTTTTCCTTACATTTATACACTTTGGTTTATACTCATTAACATTCACTCCACCTCTGTCCCACCTTCTGTTCCACCCAATTCCCCTCCCTTCTCAAGCTCCACCTTTGTTTACTGTTTGCTTCATTAATATGGACTTGCCTATGCATTTCATTCATTTACATGTCTTTTTGTCATGAGTGCATGTCTAAGACCTTGACTCCTGCTCTTCGGTCAGTGGGCGGACTTTGACCAAAACCTGGAAGCTTCTGGAGGCTTCTTCACCAATCACTATTTACCGTTTTGCATATGTTCATTTTGGATTCTGTTACCAATTATGTGTTGTTTTTCACATTCCAGTCGTTATTTTTTGTCTCAGGTTGTACCATCTTCCACCGTTTTGGGGCCCCTGTATCTTATCTCGTTCCTCACTGTAGCTTATGCTGGTTTAGCATAAGCGTTTAATAGGTAAAATCTGGTTGCCTAAGCATCTCGCAGTATATTTTTAATATATCATTCTGCCTTGTTGTTAGCAGCTCTGCTATGCCACAGGTCATACATACCTTTATTCAGCTGCAACTCCAGTGCTCCCTACTAATCCAAATTATTGTCACCCTAACAAAATCAATGTGCAGTAACTTGCGCTACTGCACAGTAACACTGGTACTTGGATTTTTAGTGACACTTATCATGCAGTAGCATATTAGCACCATTCGTATCATTTTTGCCCCGCATACTACTGTGCAGTGTTATTAGGCTAGGGCGCAGTTAACACTCATCTGTTTAGGGGCCTTAGAGATTAATTAAGTCCTGGCCAGAAGTCATTGTTCAGTAACATGTGAATCATCAGTTGAGAACTATACAGTTACCTGTATTTTAGGTTAGTCTTCAACTAATCCATTTTAATTTAAAATAAAGCAATTATTAAAATAGCACAACTAGCAACAATTGTTACAGAATCAATGTCTGTGTTTTCTTAAGACTTCCAGGCTATAAGTATTTAAATGAGTAAAACATTTCATTTTTTTGTCAAATACATTAAGAATCATTTCATCCCAGGAGGAAGTAATTAAGATAAAGCTTTTTGAAATGAAGCGTTGCAACCAAGAAAAATAAATCTCCTCATGTTGCTTTTGAGGGAGGAATATTCAGAGATCAGTTGCTTCTTTAATTGTGTTATGAGCAGGGTAGGGTGATTTTTGATTCGTTAATACAATTTTTAAAAGAAAAAGCAGATGCATAAAATATGCTGATTTTACCATATTGAGTAATCATTAAATGCCTTACAGTCATTCTAGTCTTATAATCATTGTAGCCTTACAGTGGCCTTTTAATTTGGCAGTCTAGCATAATTATTTTTTTATCTATTATAGATATGTTAAGAGCTATAATGACAGAATTTCTATATTGCTTGAATTTTAGAAAAGTCATTGAATAAATACCTCTAAAAAGGGAAAATCAGATTTCCATGAGAAAAAGAGTACAAACTCAGGATGAATGATTTTATTTTTCCAGAACTCCACAGGGAAAGATGATCTTACCTAAGCCTCTGAGGATTCATGTGTTTACCTTCACATGCATGTGTAGATTCATTGCATTTATGAACATGAACCACCAGTGCTATGAACATCAGCAGGCATTGGGGAAGTCACTGTTCCCCCAAGCACCGCCAGGAGTGACCAGGAATAACGGTCACAAGCTGGCAGAGGGTAGGTTTAGGTTAGGTATCAGGAGGTATTACTTCATGGTCAGGGCGGCTAGGGTCTGGAACCAACTTCCAAGAGAAGTGGTGCAGGCTCCTACGCTGGGGGTGTTTAAGAGGAGGTTAGATGAACATCTTGCTGGGGTCATTTGACCCCAGTATTCTTTCCTGCCATGGCAGGGGGTCGGACTAGAAGATCTGCTCAAGTCCCTTCTGACCCTAGAAACTATGAAACTATGAGCCACCAATGCAATGCTGTAGCTGGCAGACCTAATCAAACACTGGCATGCATCTACCGATGCATTTTGAACAAAACTAAGGATGTCATTCTCCCATTCTACTCAGCCTTGGTGAGACTGCAACTAAAGTACTGCATCCAGTTCTGCGCCCTGCACTTCTGGAAGGATATGAAGAAACTTGAGACAATCCAAAGGAGGGCCATATGCATGATTAGAGGTCTAGAGAGCAGGTTGTACGAGGAGAGGCTGAAAAACTTGGGACTGTTCAGCCTGCAGAAGAGAAGGACTAGGTGGCAGCCTAGAAGTATACTAGGGGTATACATCAGGGCCTGGGGAAACATCTGTTCACCAAGACACTCCAGGGAAAGACAAGAAGCAATGGACACAAACTGATGGAAGATCACTTCAGATTGGACATAAAGAAAAACTTCTTTACAAGTCAAGTATCAAAGGTCTGGAACAGACTCCTCCCAGAGGTGGTACAGTCACCGACTCTGGCAATCTTCAAAAAGCGTCTTGACGCCCACCTTGATGGGGTTTTCTGCCCAGTGCAGGGAGGCTAGACCTGATGATCTTGTGAAGTCCCTTCCTGCCCCAACATCTATGAATCTATGAATTAAGTGAAACTATTTACATGCATAATTAAGTACCTATATAAATGAATGTAAGGGTTAGAGCTAACAAATCTAGTTATGCTGCTTCATAAATCATTGATCCTTCTATCTGGGTTGATAACTTGCTCACTTAGGATGGGAAAACATTGTTCTTTTGACTCCATTCAGCATCTCACATAAAAATAATTTAGACATCAGGTATCATTTTTTCCCGGCTGCATTGCCAGTGACTTCTATCATTGGCTGCTTGCTCCTCTCACCTTACATTTTTCTGATGGGTCAGAAGATATAGTCCATGTAGTGGTAAGTAAATCTTAAAAGCTTTGGATATATGGTCAATTAGTGATGAAACATTTTTGATTTTCACATGGTGCAGAAACTAACAAAATCTTTGGATTCTCAAAAAATTGAAAAGTTTTCTAGAGACATTTCTGACCCATATATTTCTAGTAATAGATTATATACATACATACATACATACATACATACATATATATATATATATATAGAGAGAGAGAGAGAGAGAGAGAGAGAGAGATTAAAATTTCAGTCCTGATTCAATTGAAACATTAGTGTTCATGGATTCTGTTGGATCTGCTGTTTTATTACTCAGGTATATCTAAGAATAATAAAGTATATATGAAAAATGGTTTACAAACATTAACTAGCCCTTTGAGGAGGGCAAGTGTACCTTTTACATGAATGGAGAAATTGAACTGAAAAAAATCAAGTGGCTCTAGGTTTATGTCAGACATGAAATTAATATTCAGTAGTTTGCGGCACTTTGTCCAACCATTGCATTAAGATCATAACAGCATCATGACATAATATATCCTGAAAATCTTGTAACTGGCCTGACTAAAAGTATGTAGCATATCTCTCCTGAGGTGGCTATGGTGGTTACAATGATGATGATAATGATGATGATTGTGAAATACAAGTTTCCATTGTTATTTTTCCCCTATTATTCTCTTGTAGCTCCATGTGGTGGGCATTTTTCATCTCCCAGTGGAGTAATCCTCTCTCCAGGCTGGCCTGGCTACTATAAAGACTCCTTGAATTGTGAGTGGGTGATTGAAGCTGAACCAGGACACTCTATCAAAATTACATTTGAAAGGTCTCGATTAATGTTTTTCTTATCTGATACTTTCCAATGTTATTCATAAGCAGGTGTTTATTTTCTCTGTCATAAAACGCATTTATAGTTGGATATTAGTAGTCTTGATGGGGGTTGAGTTACTTAGTAGGAATTTTGAAAGCATCTAGGCCCAGGTACAGACACTACACTTTTACCAGTATAAGTGATCAGAAACTGATCTATACCCCTAATAGAACAGAAGTTCAGCACACAAAACTGGTCTTTACCTGTAATGGAGAAGAAGTTCAGTATCCATAGACTGGTTTAAAAATGGTGGAACCTGCTCTAAGATTTGCTGCTCCTCACTACAGGTTGAATATGCGTTCTGTTCGCTCCCAATCTAAATTACACCATTTATAGAAAACCGAGTCACTTATATTAATTCTTGAGGTTTTTGAGTGCCTGTACCTAGCCAAGATGTCTTCAGAGAATAAATACTGTTAGGTTTTTGAGGCACTTGTGTTCTTGCTATATTTAAGAATTTGGGGGGTTTCTATCCTTATTTATTTATGGGAGACAGTGTACCACAGTTTAAACTTTGTGTCTCAGAAATCTATTGTTTAGTTTGTTGATAATGTACTGCTCCAGCTGAGCTATTCTTCTGCACCCTTTGCTCTATGTTTTTTCCTTTACGCATGGAGGGGGTGGGGGGAGGAGAGAGAGAGGGAGAGAGACAGAGAGCAAAATACCTCCAGTTATGTTTTAATTGGTTTCTGAAACACTAATCCTCTAATAGGGCCCACTTGAGGATAAGGGTCTGCCTCCACAGATCCCATTTCAGGATTATATCTAAAAAAGCAATGCCAGTGTTTGATGGCACTGACATGAAGAAGTTAGACTTCATAGTATCAAAGCTCTATTAATTAGGAAACTTTAAGAGAGCATGAGTGTGGAACCCATAAATTATTTAAACATAAAAGTGTATAAAATTATACATAATTATATCTTTTATAAATGGAATATCTGCACTTTTTATTCTGAATATTCTCCCAATTTTCAGCTTTTCAATTCCTCTCAACATATTTAATGAAACCTCAACTCAAACTCAGTGGCATCAGGTTTTCACACACTGTGAGAATCTGAAGTAATGAATTCTGGGTCAGACAACCAGGCACTTGTGTGCAGAAGGCAGACACACTGTGGATGAATCTTTCTCTTACTACAGAGAGATGCAGAGCTCAACATCCTTTTTTATTACTGCCTCTTCCTGGCCCCAGAGATGTAGTCCTGAAGAGAAGTTTGAAATCCATGTTGGGTGAAGTGTGGGCAAAAGCACTCCCACTACCTCCTCACAGTGACAAAGGAAGTTGCTAGAAGATCAATCATGCCTTTTGTTTGCAGTCCATTATATTAAAGAAAAAGTAAATTTTACTTCATAAAAATACAAACTTCTGTAGACTACTTGAGATAGTGCCAAAATCTTTCTTTAATGTTTAATCTTAAATAAGATAACTTTTAAAACAGAAAGATCTGTGGGCATATTTGAGGTTAGAGGGACACAGGAATTGGGTAAACAGAAGTTCAGTAGCATAGGTGGTGTTGAGAAATTCTGAGGGTGCACTCCCATGCCATGTTCATGCTTTCTATTTTGGGAGAGCCTGAAAGCAGTAATAAGGCATTCACTTAGGACTCTTTAAAGCTGTCCATGCTGCCTGTATTAGTCTCTGCCTGATGAATTCAGTTAATTTAAGTCATAGGACTTTCTAAGCTATTTGTAATAATGATAGAATCAATATGATTTAGATATGGTTGCTTATATTGCTCTTCAAAAATACTTCTTGTGCCAAAATTTCTTAGGATTATGTTTAGCTCAACAGTTGTTTTTAGGGGGGCAAGTTTAAAAGCCTATTTAAGTTATAGTAATGAAACACTATAGTAGTAGAAAATACAAATTAATCAAAATGTTTCAAATCAATTTAAACTCAAGTTTTACCCTCTGCTCCTTGCAATTCATACATTGTCTCATATTAGGAAACTGAAGTACTAAGCGTATTCCACCCATAGGCATAATTGGTATAATTGGTATTCCTCCTCCTTTATCTATTGGCCTTCAGAATTGTCCAGAAAGTGTCAAGGATACTGTAAGTGGAACCATTTTTCTGCTACACCATCTTATATTGGGCAGGACATAAGGCCCTGGATGATGCAGGTATGATGTCCGTAGTCCCCTGTAGTACTGCTTTGTTCCTCCCTTCCTTTGGTGTCTTTCTGGCTCCTTTTCCAATCTGCAGTAAACCAGTGGATTCTGGTCACTACTGTGAACCACGACTATTTAGTTTTGTTTCCTACCCACTTCAAATCCCCCTTCTCCATCTCTTTTCATCATGTACCCTTTATGTTTAAGGTATGCTTCCCGCCAGTTCTGAGGATTGTAGAAAACAAATCCCCATCATCTCATAGAGAAGGGATTTTACAGCAGTTTCTGGTTCAGGTTAGGATGGTAGGCTGGCATTCCTTCTTAAACTTAAGAAAGATCAATGCTTTCATCTGCAAGCTCAAGTTCATTTTGATCTCATTAGCAGCCTCTCTTGAAAGGATAGTATGATGGCCGGGTTCACATGTATCCTTTAACAAGATGCTTATGTCCATATTACTGTCAGACCTTCACAGAAAATATCTTCAGTTTGTATTGGCTCAGGTCCATTATCAGTACAAGGTTTGACCTCCTGAAGGCTCCAAGAATCTTCATCAGTGTTGTCTTGGCAGTAACTGAATATCTTAGATGGCAAACAGTCACTATCATTCTCTAGCTGGATGACTGGATGATAAGAGAGGCCTTCTGGCTAGTGAAAGAGACCTCTTCTGAAAAAGCAGGACAGAGACTACACACTCTGGGACTGCTAGTAAACCAGCTCTTCCATACTCTGGGCTGTTGATAGATAAATATTAAATATGACCCCCACACCCATGTATGAATTAATGAGAGCATCTTACGACTCTGACTGCAGTAGCTCATGCTCCATGGGAATGTTACATTTGGCCAGCAGTACATATCTGCCTCCCAGTTCTTAGCTAAGAGTTTCATCCCTCTTAGCGAAGAGATTTATCCCTAACTAAACCATCCCAGCCAACTGTCTTTCTAACCTGCTTTTGAAAATTTCTAGCGATGGAGATTCTGCACCTTCTCCAGGGAGCCTGTTTCAGTACTTGCCTCTACTCATAGTCAAGAAGTTCCTCCTAATTTCCAACCTAAAATATTCCCCTACTAAAGCTTGAGGTCATTGTTCCAAGTGCTGCCCCCTAGAGCCACAGAAAAAGGTCATTTCCATCATCTCAGGATCACTTTGTACAGATCAAGACAGATAGTACTACCATGATGTTTTACATCAACAGACAGGATTGAATAAGTGTCACCCACATATGCACTGTAATGGTAGTCTCTACAGTGGTGCATCTGCCATGCACCGCATCTCAATTGACAATTCATCTTAGAAAGAACATTTTCAATATGCGGTTGTTTAAGTATTGGAAGAGGCAGTCCATAGAGCGTGTAGACATTTTTAAGAGTAGATTAAGCAAACACTTGGCTGGGATGGTTTAGTCATGGATGATTCTGCCTATTGAACAACAAGACCTAAATTTGATCTTCATATCTATGTGAGGGTGCTATAATACTGTATTTCTTGTTCCATCATTCCATCTTTTTTCATAACAATTATTTTCATGAAGAGGGTGGTGAGATCCAAAATGTTGCGATGAATCATCAATACGTGGTGTTTTAGTAGGACATAGAGTCCCTAAAAATACACCCCAGTTTTTACTCTAGGTGGCTATGGAATTCCACCTTGGTCCACAAATCAACTTACCAGAGTTCTTTCTCTTACATCTTATTCTTCATGAGTTGAGATTCTTCATGAGTTGCATGACATAAAAAGAACTTTACCCTTCTACTGATTGAGGGCAAAGCCCTATAGAAAGTCTCAAAAAGCTATTTGTTTCTTTATCTGAGAGATCAAGGGGTACAGTGATACCAACACAGAGACCATACAAATGGCTACAGGACTCTATTAAGCTGTATTATTAGACTGCCAAGGAGGAACTACCTTCTATATATACAAGGTATGCTTCCAAACAGCAGGCAATTGTAGTAGCATCCCTGTGCAGTGTGACATCCTTAGGACAGCCACTTGGAAATCAGTAATCACCTCTACACCAAGCTCTGTGTAGTTGCTGATGCCTCTCAGACAGGTACTGCATTTGGTAAGGTGGTCCTTTAGTCATTGTTTGCCTAGGAGATTCTGAGAACCCCTCCTGCAGGAAAGTACTTATAGTTTTGAGGCTCTCCATGATTACTACACACATATGAGCAATCATATAAAGGAGAAAAAAAGTAATTTTCCATTAACGACAGTGCTTTGGAATATGTTACCTGTATGGAAATCTGCAGCCCACTCTTTCACTTCTTTCTTGAAGTCACACAAGATATAGGACTATGCTGTAGAGAGAGAAATGAGAAGCAGAAAATGTGCCCCATAGATTTATAGGATCATAGAAAGTAAGGCCAGAAGGGACCTGAGAAGATCATTGGGTCCAGCCCCCTGCACCAAGCAGCAAAGATAACTGGGGTCAGGTGACCCCAGCAAGGTGACTGTCTAGTCTTCTCTTGAAGATTTCCGGGGTAGGTGATTGCATCACCTCTGGAGGGAGCTTATTCCACAGTCTTGACACCTTGACTATGAAGAAGTTTTTCCTAATGTTGAGCCCAAATTGATCTTCCAGGAGTTTGTGGCCATTACTCCTGGTCCTCCCCTTGGGTGCCCTGGTGAACAGTTGCTCACTGAGCCCTTGATGTACTCCCCTATTGTAGTGGTAAACTGTTACGTGGGTCCCCTATCAGCCATCTTTTCCTCAGACTGAAGTGTCCCAGATCCCTCAGCCTTTCCTCATATTGCTTGCCTTTTAAGGCTGTGATCATATGGGTGGCTCTTCTCTGGACTCTCTCAAGCTTGCCCACATCCTTGTTAGAGTGTGGTGCCCATAACTGGACACAGTACTCCAGTTGCAGTCTCACCAGTGCTGAGTAGAGCGGAAGAATCACCTCCTTGATTTTGCTGGAGATGCATCGGTTGATTCATGCCAGAGTATTATGTGCCCTACTGGCTACAGCATCACATTGCTGGCTCATATTCATAATGTGATCTGTTATTACCACCAGTTCCCTTTCATTTGTGTGCTAGTCAGTTTATTGCTGCCAAGCCTGTGTCAGGGGTTGCTCATTTGGAGGTGAAGCACTTTACATTTCTCAGCATTCAACTTAATCAGATTCCCATCCACTCAACTTGCTAATCTGTCTAGGTCCGCCTGTAACGGTAACCTATCTTCAAGCATGACCACACTTCCCCATAACTTGGTGTTGTTCATGAACTTGGCCATTCAGCTCTTAACCCCCACATCCAAATTGTTAATAAAGATGTTAAAAAGTACTGGACCGAGCACTAACCCCTGTGGGACACCATTTCCTACTTGTCACCAGGATGGCACAGTTCCATTCACTCCAACTCTCTGGGTTCTATCCTGCAGGCAGTTTCTCACCCACTTGACTGTCTCAGAGTTAAATCCACAATTCACCAATTTTCTTGTGAGGATACTGTGGGATACTAGATCAAAGGCCTTTTGGAAGTCAAGGTATACAATGTCAACCTTCTGTCTCATGTCCAGGTGGCGCATTACCTGGTCATAGAAAGAGATGAGTTTGGTAAGGCAAGACCTGCCCATGACGAAGCCATGCTGGTTTTCATTTAGAATCTTACCTTCTGCAAGCTTCTCGTAGATAGACTCCTTGATGAACTTTTATAGGATTTTTCCCCATGATCAAAGTTAGTCTGATTGGCCTATAGTTACCTGGGTCCTCCCTCCTGCTCTTCTTGTGTATGGGCACAACATTGGCCCTCTTCAAGTTCTCAGGGACTTCTCCAGAGTGCCATGAGTTGTGGAAGAGTTTCAGCAGGGGTTCTGCAATGACTTTGGTCAGCTCCTTCAGCACTCTCAGATAAAGATCATCCGGTCCTGTTGACTTGTATATGTCTAATTTTATTAAATGGTCATACACCATTTCTATAGCAATAGGAGGAAGGTGATTATTCCTACTATTACTCATCCTCTACTCTACCTAGCGTGGTTTTCCCCTTGGTTCAGTGAAAGACAGAGGCATAGTAGTCATTCAGGAGTTCAGCTTTCTCCTAGGTGTCAGTAACCAGCTCTTCTAAGTTATTTAACAATGGCCCCACGCTCCCATTTTTTTCTCCTGTTCCCTATGTACCAAAAGAAGGACTTCTTGTTGTCCTTGATTCTCATTGCTAATCTAAGTTTGGTCACCGCTTTTAGCCTGTCTTATCCATTCCCTGTAAATTCAGGCTGTCATGGAATAGTCCTTCTTGGGGCCCACCCCAAGCTTCCATTATTTATAAGCCCTTTCTTCTTTCTTAAGAGGACCATGATTTCCCTGTTTAGCCAAGAAGGCTTTCCAGGCCTTCTGTTACCTTTTCTCCGCATGGCTATGTACTTTCTTTGTGCATTCTCCTAAGAGAACTGTTAAAGCAAGAATCTCCAGTTAAATATTTAAAGGACTTGCTCACCTACAGTGAGAACACATGTCAACATATGTATCTCAAAAAACTCCATTTCCAAGGAAGTAACTTCTCTGTTTTGTTTTGAAAAGGTCAAAACAAAATGTTTAGCTTAAACTAACAATGTGCCTTTTTTCATTTATTTAAATTCAAATAGGGAGATCAATCACAGCCAAACTATCTTATAAATAGTTTTGCTTTTTAGGAATTAATATGTTCTGTACAAAAACAACTTCTAATTTCATACAGAAATACTGCTCAGATATGCACATCTACAGACATACACACATGCACATCTTTAGACACTCTTATATAAATATAGGCATGTGCAAAGCGGATACTTAAAAACAAGTGGGGTAAGCATGTGGGATAGTTTCCAGTAAGGTTGTGGAAAACAAAATAATATCTTCATAAAGGTGTAAGGCCAGAAAATGTGTACTCTTTTAATTAGAGAATACAATTGAGGTTTTAATGTGGTATGCTACAAAATACGAGAATTATCTCTAAGGCATCATAACAAGTCCAAGAAGTGGACATGTTTTCTTAGTTTGAGTAAAAATCTAATGATGCTGTAGGTAGCATAAACAGATTTAAGGAGACTTACTCATTTAGTCTCCCACGTTTACTTCTTCCCCTTATGATGTTGATTGCTAATGAGAAAACATGAATTCTGAAGCTTATTTTTTTAGATTAAAAACTTTAACTTTGTTAAAGCTCAGAACCTTTGTCACGTTGCTTTCTGCTTTTCATACAAGTTTATATATTTTTATCCAGGACTTTAATTTTATGAGAGGGGAAAAAAATCTAATGAGCTCTGTGGAGTCTTTCAGTTTGGATCTAGATGCAATGGAGGCAGTAGTTGGAAACAGAGATTTACCCTTTCAGATTTTCAGGTTGTTACTAGCACAGTGGTACCCATTCTCTCACAATATCAGTTTGACTGTATTCGTCTTCCCACTGTTTCTCGTTCTCCAGTGACTTGAAAGATCTGCAAGTCAGGAGATCTGCTAAACTTTAAGTTTTATATAAAAATATTATCTCCAAATGTTGGGGAATAACCATCTTGGTAATAAATAAGGGGAAAAAGTATTAAAAAATGTGGGAATCCAGTAATTTTGTACTTTCAGGATCTCCTTATGGATATCTTTTAGAATTTGTCACATTTTTGTAAATCTCTTGTCTCTGAAGTTTCACTTTTTCTGGCAAGATATGACAGTGTAATCTCTAGTCTTTGTTTTGTGTCTGTATCTGGACAAACTAAACTGAAACAACAGTTTAGTTTGTCCAGATACAGACACAAAGCAAAGACTAGAGAAATGTGAATCACCACCCTCCATTTTAATGTAGCATTAATCTTGAAGCCTCATTATAGCTATTTAAATGCCAATGCTGTTAATCATCTACCTGCTGATGAGCATGCTAGACATATTTAACTAATGAGTTTACCTAATGTAGCAGGACATACTGTTCGTGTCCTGATACTGCATTGACGTGATAAGCAGTTTCTGAGAAACAAGGGCACATTTTTTGAGCATACATGCAGTATAGAATTTTATTGGTATAGAATTTTATTGGCATATATAACACATGCAACCTTTGGGGGAAAAAAATTAAAAGGTAGTGTATCTTTCCTTGCATCAAATGACTTGGCCCACAAAGGAATGAAGTGAATCCTCAGTAAAATTCAGCCTAATAGAAGAAAATAATATTCATTCAGTGTTCTTAATTCACAGAATATTGGCAGATTCTGAGACACTTAAATTTTATAAGGGCTATGAAGGAACCATGAAAGAGGACTCTGGAAGGTGCACAAAGCAGTTTCCTGCCTGAGGCATATTAAGAGGCATATTAAGGAGTCATGTTGGGCACAGAGAAGAAAGATTACCAGGGTAGGACAGAATGTGATTGCACTCTTAGACCGTGTGTAGCCAAAATGAGGGGCATATGTGCACAACACTTTAAAGCGGGTGAAATGCTTTTGCATCATTTTAATGGTGTCAGTATTTGCATGCATTGGCAGTGTATTACACAGTAATTCCAGCTGCTGTAGCAAATTCGGCAGCATATTGTGCCTTAAATGAATTGGGGCACAGCACACTAAAACTCTTCTGAAGAGTTTTAGTTTCCTGTCTACAGCCGTGGAGTGAAACACCGGCCTCTGTGCAGCACTGCAGCTCTGCCAGAAGCCCGTGCAGGCAGCCCGGCAGTAGTCTGGGGAAGACAGGCTCCGCCCAAGAAAAGCGGCAAGCCTGATCTTTTTTTTTTTTGCCCCTGGAGCCTGCCTGCCTACTTAAGCTGTGTGGGGGCCTGGTGCTTCCCTCCACGGCTGCAGTGCCCCCCCAAGACCACCTGAGCCAGATGCCTATGGATGGGTGCTGCCTGTGGGGGCCCCACCACTGCTGCAGAGAGAAGCACCAGCCCTCCTAGCAGCCCAGGGTCTGCTCCGCCCACCGACAGCTAACCCTCCCCTCCCCACCGCTGGAGAGGCAAGTAAGTTCAGGAGTATACATGACATAGGGATTGAAAGGGCCCTAAATTGAAGCGCTGTTTTTAAAAATCCACCGCTTCAGTTTAGGGCCTCCATTTAATCTACACACACACTTTTACTGTAAATAAACCCCTTCTCTTGCATAAGGCTATCAAACAAAGATATTTCATATCATAGAATCAATAGAAAATTATGGTTGGAAGGGTCCTCAGGAGGTCATCTAGTCCAGCCCCCTGCTCAAAGCAGGGCTGTCCTCAACTCTGTAACCCAGCAAAAAAATGTGTGCCTGGGTTTCAAAAACCTGTAAGACTGGAGATTCCACAGTCTTTCCCTGGATAACTTGTTTCAGTGTTTTTCTACCCTCCTAGTGAGAAAGTTTTCCTAATATCTAACCTAAACTTCCCTCACTGCAACTTGACACTGTTGCTCCATGTTCTGCCATCTGCCACCACTGAGAACAGTCTTGATCCATCCTGTTTGGAACCCCCCTTCAAGTAGTTGAAAGCTGTAATTATAATCCCCCTCTCAGTCTTCTCTCCTCCAGAATAATTAAGCCCAATTCCTTCAGCCTCTCCTCAGAAGTCATGTGTCCTGGTCCATTTTCATTGACCTCCACTATACTTCTTTCTATTTCTCCACATCCTTTCTGTAGTGGGGGGCCCAAACCTGGACACAGTACTCCAGGTACGGCCTCATCAGTGCCAAATAGAGGGGAATAATCACTTCCTTCAATTTTCTGCAACACTTCTACTGCAACACTTCTACTAATGAAGCTCAGTATGCTGTTAGCCTTCTCCACAAGGGCATACTGTTATGGCTCATATTCATCTTGTTGCCCACTGTAACCCGTAGGTCCATGCCTACAAAACTGCTGCTTAACCATTTAGTCCCCAGACTGTACTGGTACATGGGATTGAGGTCTTCTAAGTGCAGGATTTTCCACTTGTCCTTATTGAACCTGATGAGATTTCTTGTGGTCCAATCCTCCAATTTGTTTAGGTATCTCTGAATTTCAGCCTTACTCTCCAATGTATATACTATTCCCCTCAGCTTGGTGTCATCTGCAATCTTGCTGAGGGTGCACTCCATCCAGTCTTCCAGATTATTGATGACAATACTGACCAAAACTGACTCTTGGGGCATGCCACTTGACTCTGGGTGCCATCTTGATGTTGAGCCATTTATTATTACCCTTTGAGCTCCATGATCCTATCAGTTTTCTTTCCAAACTACAGTCCATTCATCCAACCTGGGCTTCCTTACTATGCTTGCAAGAATGTTGTGGGAGACTATGTCAAAAAACTTGTTAAAGTCAAGGTATGTCACATCCACTGCTCTCTACCCATCCACAGAGCCAGTCATTTCATCAGAGAAGGCAATCAGCTTGGTCAGACATAATGTTACCTTGGTGAATCCATGATGACTGTTCCTGATCACCTTCTTTTACTCCAGATGCTTAGGAATGGATTCTTTGAGGACCTGATCCATGATTTTTCTGAGGACCTAGGTGAGCCTGGCTGGTCTGTAGTTCCCTGGATTCTCCTCCTTCCCTTTCTTAAAGATTGGCCCTTTTCCAGTCATTCAGGACCTCCCCCAATCACCACAGGTTTTCAAAGATAATGGCCAATGGTGATAGAATCACATCAGCCAACTCCGTCAGCACCTTTGGATGCATTGCGTCTGGCCCCGTGGTCATGTATATGTTAAGCTTTTCTAAATCATCCCCAACCTGTTCTTTTACCACTGAGGGCTGTTGAATTCCTTCCCAAACTATGCTGCCTGGAGCAATAGACTGGGAACTGACCTTAGCTGTAAAGAACAAGGTAAAGAAGTAATTGAGTACTTCAGCCTTTTCCTCATCATTTGTCACTAGGTTACCTCCCCCATTTAGTAAGGGACTCAGTTTCCCTGATCTTCCTCTTGTTCCTAACATTCTTTTCTTTTGTCAGGATCCTTTCTTCCTTTTGTTAGCATCCTGTACTCATTCATCTCATGGTAACTACTGCCCAAATTGCCATCCACTTCTACATCCCCCACCAATTCTACCATGTTTGTGAGCAGCAGATCAAGAAGAGCATGGTCCCTAGTTTGTCTCTCCCACACTGGCACCAGGAAGTTATCTCCAACACTCTCCAGAAACTTGCTGGATTGCTTGTACGCTGCAGTTTTGCCCTCCCAGCAGATGTCAGATGTCAGGGTGATTGAAGTCCCCCATGAGAACCAGTGCCTGTGATTGGGAAACATATGCTAGTTGTCTGAAGAAGGCCTCATCTACCTCATCCTCCTGGTCACAATATCACACTTTTTGCTGTCCTTTCTAATCCTAAGCCAGAGACTTTCAACAGGTCTATCTCCTGTCTCATACTGGAGTTCCAGGCAATCATGCAGCTATTTTACATGAAGCACAACTCCTTCTCTTCTCTAGTTTGTACCCATCCATGACAGTGCACCAGTCGCGAGATCTATTCTACCAAGTCTCTGTTATTCCAATCATGTGAAAGTTTCTTGACTGTGTGAGGAATTCAAATTCTTCTTGCTGGTTTCCAAGGCTCCATGCACTTGTGTACAGACACCTGAGGTGACTAGCCTATTGCTCTACCTTCTCAGGAAGAATGAGGCCTTCCTTGTTGCCCACTCCTGCTTCTGCTTTCCTACAGGTCTCCCACTTCCCACTTCCCCCAAGGCTTTGTTCTCTATCCCAAGGCAAACATAGTTTAAAGCCCTTCTCACTAGATTAGCAAGCCTGTCTGCAAAGATGCTCTTCCCTCTTGTTGTCTGTCTGCACAGCACCAAACCAGGACTTGGGTGGAAGCCTCAATGGTTTTTAATCCTACCTGGACACAAATTCACAGGTAGAAGCAGAGGAAGAGTTGGAAGTGGCAGTGGCTCTGTATTACAACATCCTCCAGTCATGTCTCTGGTCTTGTAATCTGATGACTCTCTATTTGTAAGGTTTCTTTAAAGTACAACTAGCTCTCCTGGACTTCTTCCCCACTCAGATGGGCCTACCAGGTGATCCTGCCCAGCTGTTCCCTATGCGAGTCAAAGTCCCTCCTTCATCCCATCCCATCTTCATCCCTCCTTTTGTTCCACCCATTTCTCCTCCCAACTCAATCTCCGCCTCTGTTTAATGTTTACTTCATTAACATGGAATTGCCTTTGCATTTCATTCATTTACATGCCTCTCTGCTAAGAGCGCATGTTCAAGGCTTTGACCTCCACTTCCTCAGGTCACTTGCTGGTTCTTTCTGTTTTTTTTGCTGAGTCCTTCTTCATCTCCAAAGTCTTGCTTCTGCTTTATCTTCTGACAAAAGCTGGTGGGCTGCATTTTGTTCTCCTTACTCAATGGGCTCTCTACTTTACGACGCTACAGCTTTGTTATAAAACTGATTGTATAAGCAATTGCAATGTTATTTTTAATATATCATTTTGCCTTGTGGTCAGCAGCTTCACTGAGACAGAGTAAAGCCTTGTATTCAGCTGCAAATCCATTGCTCCCCCAAATCCAAATATTGTCACCCTAACACTTTCCTCAGGATCCTAAATTTAATCATCTTATGGTTGCTGCTACCCAAGTTGTCATCCACTTCATTCTCTGCCAATTCTTCCATGATTGTGAGCAGCAGGTCAAGAAGAGCACAGCTCCTACTTGGTTTCTCCAACATTTGCATCAGGATGTTGTCCCCAACACTCTCCAAAACTTTTCTAGATTGCTTGTGCGCTGCTATATTGCTTTCCCAGCAGATGTCAGTATCCCATGGATATTCCTTTTTACATAATCCTATTTCCCTTTATCCAAGTAGCTCTTTTTTCTCCAATTATTGATCATTCCTTTACATCCCCACCCTCTCAGCACCTATCTCTGTGTTTCTTACAATATCTACCACATTTTGTTCCTTATTTCCTGCTTTTCAAGATTTCACCTACCTGGACTAATTGTTGTTTTGTGAAAAATTAAAAAAAAACCCTCAGGCAGATGATTTCATAGATTCTGTTCTCTGCTATGTATTATGAGCTTTCACTCACGTAAGTCTGTTAGAGGATCTTTCCAAGGCTGTGCTCACTACAAGAGAAGGGAAGGAACAGTTGAAGGTGCTACACTTAAGAAGTTTCTCACAAATTTGTATCTGCTTGCTTGTTTGTATTTTTCTTTCCATTGGCATGTCAGAGGGGGTACAGTGAGGAGGAACAAAAGACATCTGTCATCATTCCTACTTGTAGGCTAGCCGTGTTCTCTTCCCATTATTCCCTGTCACCTACTATTGCTACCCTCCCCCTCTCCCTAACTCCATCCCTTTTATTATAGACCTGTAAAGGATCAGAGAACCAAAACTTTATTTTAATACCCCCTATCTAGTTGGCACTGCTTAAGGATTCTAAGGCATGTCTGTAATGCATATTGAATCAGGTTTAAACTCTTCTTAGCAGGCTACCTCAGCTTGCATGGAACTCCTTGCTACAACAGCTAGACTGCTTCCACTACCTGAGAAGTTAACTCAGGTACCTCTACACTATCCTGAAGTTCAAATATGCCCATAGCGCCATACATACTATGAGATTTGTTATATTGTTCTAGTATCCTATGGCATAAAAAGATTTTAAAAAGAAATCTATGAAAAATTTTAACTCTATTAAATTTGAAAATGTGTAAACTAATTTATATAAAAGCATGGGGTGCCTGTATAGAAGTGCAGAGGCTGCTCTTATGTGCTGTAATTCTAACGCATTGGAGCAGACTTGATTAATTACTGCACTGCAGCAGCCCAAGTTGCAGTAATTACTGTGCTCCAGCAGCCTCCCACATCTTGTGTATCTGTGTCCCAGTATTTAAAAATGGTGGCAGGGGTGCTTGGACTAAAGTTTGTTGAAGAAGCTTTAGTTCAAGTGCTCCTGTCACCATTTTAAAGTGTGGGAGCCACTCAGGGAGCCACTCTAATTAAAGCGCTGCTCCCACCACCGCCCAGAGCACATGTAAAAATGTCCCCAGTTTTTATCTGAAGAAAATAGGTTCATCACCATGACATTTTATTAAATATCACATTTTAAATTTTCTGCAAGGATAGAATCCATACAGAACCCAAATTTGAAGATCCTGAATTTGGAGTTCACAACTTTTCTGATGTTTATAAGACAGGGTTATATCTATATTCACATTTATGTCAGCATAGAGATGTGGCCTCTGGCAGCAGGGCATTATTGTTATAAGAAGCTTGAGTAGTCAGTTTTGAGGAGGCATTTTATATTTTATCAGTAATGGCTGAACAAGCAGAACATCCTGAGTAGCCATTGAGAGCAGGTTTTCATATAGTGCCTTGTTTATTCCACAACATTGTGGACCTAAACACTATACCAGCAACTGCTAAAGTCTACATCAACAACCTCTGAGTTTTTTGACAACAGTAATTTATTATATTTTTATAAAACACCCTGAATTGCTACCCTTCACTCTCACATAAGTGTGTATAACTATGATACTAACTTGAAAATAGTTAGCACAGTAAAATTCCTTGATGATTTTCAGTAGTGATTATTTTTCGGATTCCCGTCTCTCCTGGTCACCTCCCCCACCCCCCTTCCAATTACATATACACTTTTATCCAAATAGTTCAACTCTACTCCCTAGTTCTTGACTGTCACAATAATATCCAAGCCACCTGTTATAGAGCCTCCTGCTCCATTTGTATTCCCCATAAGGATCATGGGTAGTGCAGTCTGCTTCAATGAATCATCTCCCTAGATTCCTCGTTTTCAGTTGATGCACACATTGGACTGTTTTAAAAAGTTCAACACATGTTAACAGTTACTAGTACAAAGTGTCTGAAATGCTGCAGATATTTCCACATGTTTAGGGAATACCTGTTGGGTGTTGGATATAGTGATGTGGGAACTGTTGATGACTGTTGACCTTTACTATCAATCGATGTACACTGCCCTGCAATAGTCCTGTTGAGAGGCCATAAAATCTATATGAATGTTGCAAGATCCCCCTTAGAGAAAAAGGGCTAAATCAGCCCAACAAAAGCAGATGCAAAAAATGCTTTGAGCCATCAGTGGCATCTGAGACTCAAAGAGCAATGAGCTATCTTGAAGCACTGGTGATTTTGTTCTACTTTTTAAGGGTGAGCATACATTATTCAAGAACAGGGACAGAAACCTGCCCTTGCAGTGCATTCAAAATGCTTCTGCTTGCCTAGCATCATTTGCTTTGTCTGGGTTTCAGCCTTTTCCAGTTTGCTATATCCAAGCTCCTGTTGGGACTTATCTATCAAGTTACTATAATAACAAATATTTAGATTAGCATCCTATGAAAATATCAAGTACTTATAGGAGTGTTTTTGTTTCATAGAATAAGACGTTACGAAACAAGAAAGGGATTGTCATATATGTTGTTCTTCTTTTTCCTAGTAAATTATATCAAACTTTCTCCAGTGGTAATATACATTGAGTTTTTGTAAACATTATAAAATAATATTTGCCAGGAAACCATGCTTTTTTTCACCTGGAATGTTAAATTTTGATGGTTAGCCCCTTAATTCTGTAAACTCATAATTCCGTAATTTAAATACTTAACTACAGGTGGGTGCATTTCAGAGGTCCAAGATATCAACAAATCCTCCAAAATAATAAGTGCAATTGTGGCTTTCACTTTTGAAACCAGGACAGATTAATTTAGGTACCGATAGATGCAGTTAGGATTTCAATGGCAGGCACTCAGCTTTGAATATTTGGGCTGTTATTCACAAAATGTTAAAGATATGCATGCTTCTGCAAATGTATTTTGACTCTTAACCCATTAAAAAAAATCCAACCCCCCCCCAAATCCTAAGATTTATTTTAATTAATAGTATTATCTTTAGGTTATATACTGAGAAATAATTGAAATGATCTATTTGTTCTGGGAATTAAATCTTAACAAATAGCTCATTTGAGAGCATCATTTATATTGCTTCATTCAAAAAAGAAAAGAAAGTTTGCTTAATTTTTTATATATTTTTTTGCCTTATTATGGCAACTGAAATGAAACAGACTTTTTCTGAAGAATAAATGAATGACTGAAGTTTATGGCATAGTTTTAGCCCATGTTTTGATTGGCAATGAATGGAGTATTTGTTATATCTTTATAATTAGTATTTAAATAATACCAGGCATTTACATTTGGTAAGCCTCATCAAATAATATATATGATATATTTAATAAAAATAAAGCTGAGAAAATTATGGTTAAAGTGTATTTTTCTCTAATACAACATATTTCTATGTATTGAATGTGTATAACATTGTGAGTGTGTTTTGTCAACTTTAGATTTCAGACGGAACTTAATTATGATGTTTTGGAAGTTCATGATGGACCAAATCTACTGTCACCACTTCTTGGGTCTTACAATGGTACACAAGTCCCACAGTTTTTGTTCAGTAGCAGCAACTTCATTTACCTTCTGTTTACAACAGACAACAGTCGTTCCAATAATGGATTCAAGATTCATTATGAAAGTAAGTAATTCAGAATTTCACACCTTGATTCTTCAACTTTTACTTTCCATGAATATGTTCATTTGTATGTGTGTGTATGTGCACACAAACACACAGAGTTCTATCCCCCTGATTCACACTCTGATCCACAGGTACCATGCATCCTGCTAAATCAATTTTAGTGGGACTTGGTTCACAAACCATTAAAATTTTGTTGGATTTGTTAGAGTTGTTATGCTGCTGAATAGAATACAAGACATTCCTTTGAAGTCTGATGATGCTTTTTACTCTCAGCACTTACTCATTTAAGAAGCACAAGACAGAGATTGGGTTGGATTTATTTTTATTGTACCAACAAAAATAATGTGTTGATGCATAAGAGAACAGTTGGCACCCGAAGTTTGCATGAGACTTTTGTGGAACATGTATGGAGGATGAACAAAGTAAATTAGATGCAAACACAGCAAGGCCCAAGGACTTTCCAGACAGAGTTGGGGTCTATCAAGAGTCAGCATTAAGCCCATTTCTATTTTTCCTAGTTTTGGACATACTTGGAAGGATGATCCTTGATGCATGATATTCTCAAATAAGTTGCCTTTCATTGAAGAAAGCAGAGAATAGGTAGAGAGAGACTGGAACAGGTAGAGGCACATTCTGGAAAAACACTCTGTACATGAGCAGAGAAATAATAGAGTACATCACATGCATTCTTAGGATATTGGAAGAAGAAACGTATTGGTGGCCTTAGATGACCAGCACATATCATTTGTGTGTTAGTTCAAGTATCTGTGGTCCATTTAACCATGGATAACAGATGGAAAGAAGAGGGATAACAGAAGAAAATGGAAAGAGATGGATAAGACAATTTTAAGCAGGATGAACAAGGTGTAGATAAAGTAGAGGGATAGTCAGCTATAGGAAAATTTCAATTTGTTCAAAGGGGAAAATCTACAGAACTACTGCTATTGTATGGATCAGAATATTGGGTAGCAAAATCAACAGACGTCCATGATTAGGGTGACAAAGGTGAAGATGCTGAGGTGGATTTGAGGACCTAGCAAAAAGAGAGCATAAGAAATAAATGGTGCAGTAACAGAAAAAATGACATCAAGAAAGGAAATACTGAATGAGAACAACTGAGGTTCTTTGAGCATGTTGCTAGAAATCCTGGAATGTACACAGGAAAAAATGTTCAGGCCATGATAGCTGGGTAAAAAAAAGAAAGAAAGATCCAAAAAGACACAATATAAATTTATAAAACATGGTCTGAGAACATGGTGACAGACAGACTGAGGTCTTGTAAAGCATTGTGCTTAGAAGATGAAAAATGGTGTAATGCACCTTTGTGTGCGAAAAATTACACTACATCAGTTACTCACGATTTTATTTAAAGTTCACACAAAGTTTGGGCTATAAAATCCTGGGCTCACAGAAAAGTAGGGCTGAACGAGACCACACAAGATCATCTCCTCCAGCCCGCTGCTCAAGGCAGCAGCATCTTAACTGTTTGAGCCAAGTGTCTGTCTAACTTGCTTTTGAATGTTTCCAAGGATAACAATTCTGCATCTCTAAGTAGTCTGTTCATAGTCAAAAAGTTCCTCCTAAACTCCAGCCTAAATTTATCCTGCTTCAGCTTGAGGTCATTGCTCCTAGTTCTGTCTGCTTCAGCCACAGAGAAAAGCCCACCTCCATCCCCTCTATAATCATCATTCATGTATTTGAGACTGTTATCAAATCCCACCTCAGTTTTCTTCTCTCCGGACTAAAAAACCCTACTTCTTTCAGCCCTTCCTCTTAAGCCATGCTTCCCAGGCTCTTGATCATTTTGTTGTGTTGCCTTGACCAGACTTTTTCCAGAACTTCCACATCCTTCTTAAACTGTGGGGCCCAAAACTAGCCACAGTGCTTTAGGTGAGGCTTCACCAGTGCTGAATAGAGTGGAAGAATCACTTCCCTTGATTTGCAAGTGATACTTTTGTTGGCTTTTTTTGTAACAAGAACACTCTTGGCTGATATGCATCTTATGGTCCACCATAACCCCCAGCTACTTCACTGTGGTACTGAAACCAAACCATTTTACCAATCCATCCAAGTCATTATGGATCTTAACCTTGCATTCAGGATTGTGTGCAATTCCACCTAAATTGATGTCATCTGCAGATTCCTATTGTGTACTCAATCCCATCATCCAAATCATTAATGAAGATCTTGAACAATACCAGACCCACAATAGATCTCTGGGGAACCCCACTTGCTATCTTTTCCCAACGAAACATTGAGCCATTGAGAACTCCTCACTGGGTGTGTCTATACAGGTGCTTCACTGCAGATTTCACTAATTACTTCTGTAGTAAAGCATCACCATCTACAAGTGCACTATTGGGTATTAGGGTGCAGTAAATTAATCAACTCCACTGTAGGATAGTACTGTTAGGGGCAGTTCTATCCAACACCGAAATAATTACATGCACTGAAATGCATGTGTAGACAGGGGCTGTCTGGGCCATGAGGGTGCTAACATACAGGGGCTGCCTGCCACCTAGCCCCACATTTTAGCACCCTCAGTAGTGTCACGTCACAGTTGTTGCCACATGATGCTACTGTGCAGTAGCATCAGGCTACTGCACAGGAAGCGTCTTGTGTAGGCACGGCCAGTGACCACAAAATAATAGAGTTCAGGATCCTATGGGGAGGTCATTGGGGTCTCTCAGCTCTTTTCCTTCCTTTTACTATGAGAGGGAATAGACTTTCTTTGAGCCTTTAGGATTGCTTCCTTGAGGAAAGACAACTCTTCTTGTATTCCCTTCCTCATTGGACCGTGGTCCTGCAGGGCCTCACCAACCAATCTCCTGAGTTTGTGGAAACCAGCTTTCCTAAAATCTGGGATTTCTACCCTGCTGGCTGATTTTCCTGGCTTGTGGTGGATGGAGAAAGTGATCATCACATGGCCGCTGTCACCCAGTTTCTCTTCAATCCTCAGGTTGCTCATTAGATCATCCCTTTTGGCCAAAACCAAGTCTAGGAGCACCTTGCCCCGAGTTGGCTTGTAGACTTCCTGAGTTAGATAGAGCTCCTTAAAGCAAGTGAGGAAGCTTTCTCAACTTACTGCTTATAACAGGGAGGATTTGGTTGAGAATGTGAAGGTGGGAGGTAATTTAGGTAATGGGTTGCATCTACACAAGACATTGACTGATCTGTTGTTACTGTGCAGTCATTTAGCATTTGTATAAACAAATACTAAATAACTTCAGTAATCAGAGTTACTGCTCAGTAGCACTGATGGACACCTATTTGTTGATGCTACTGTACAGTACCCTAGTGCTGTGAACTATTTTTGTACTGCTGTGCCCCCCTCTCAACAGATGTCCTGAGAATAAAAGTACCTCATGAGAACCAAGTGCTGTGATTTGGAAGCTTCTTTCAATTATTTAAAGAAGGCTTCATCAACCTCCTCTTCTTGGTTTGGAGGCCTGTAGCAGACACCTACCAGGACATTCCCATCTGTCGCTCTTCTCTCTACCTTTACTAAGAGACTTTCAGCAGGGCTACCTTCCACTTCATATTACACCTCTGAACACATGTGCATTGTTTTTATATATACAGCAATGCCTCATCCTTTCCTCCCCACCTGTCTTTCCTGAACAAGCTATGACCAGACTCCAGTCATGCGAACTGGCATCATTATATCTCCGTAATCCCAATTACATTATAAATCTCTGATTCTACTAGTACCTCAAGTTCTTCCTTTTTCCCCCTCATACTGCTTGCATTAGTGTTTAAACATTTCAAGTATCTAAGTGACTGTCCTGAACTCTCTTGAGAAAAATACTAAGGTTTCTATTATTGCTTCCCCCTGCCAAGCTTTTATCCATGTCTCCAGACTCTATTTACTTTTCGGCTTTTGTTTCTATCCCCCAGTCATAGTACCCAAACTCTGGGTCATAATACCCAAAATTGATTGCATGCCTGTACCCATACCTGGGCATATTTGTAGCCAAACCTGAAGTAGTGACCTGATTTTCAAAAAGACTGTATCATCAAACTTTCACTACACTTAATGGAAGTTTGATTTACTCTGACGTTGTGAAAATCAGGCTGATTAAAAGGCGAAACATAGTTTACAGTTTAGACCCACAAATGAAATATATAGTAATTCCTCTTATAAGCACCAGTTTTCATTATTTTTCTCTTTACAGATTAAATGATAACCAGACTTTGAATGTTTCCTTAAAGCTTAACATTTATATACAAATTGAATAAGTTAATATTTGATCATGCCCTTTATTTTCTACATAATTCAAATCTATGCTGGATTTAAATAATAAATTAAGTCCTCCTCAGGCATTGAGTCATATTCTGATGTCACTTTCAGCTTGACCTACATATTTCAAATCACAGGATATAGTAATTGAAATGAAAAATGCCACAATAAAACTTTTCCATTTAAATTATGCAGCAGTGGTGTTCATGCACTTACAATTGTGTGTGTCTAGGGAAACTTTCCAGGTCCACGAGAAAGGTGATAGCTTTGTCCAAGGTGGAATTAAAGAGGAGAAAATTCATTCAGACACACAGGTTTTTTTCAATCTTTTAAATATAATCATTTGGCAAATATGGCTTTGCAGTTAACATCAATTTAATTATTTTGCATAGACAGCACGTTATTTACTAAGCTACTGTACATCTCACTAAATTTGGCAGAATTATATGAGTCATATTTTCACATTAATAAGCTGTTCTTGACTTAATTCTCTAATGTACTTGGTTAGATTTAAAATACAATGTGGAGATCATTTACTACTTTTTATTCACAGTAATGAATACTAGGAGTGACCAGAGACCCACATGCATTGTTATTTTCTAAGATTCTTTGTAACATTTTTACATTATCCCAGAGTAATAATCACAATGGATTTGAGGTAAAATGTAAAAGTGAGTAAATTTTACCACAAAAAGTCCAGGTTTCTGCCAGTTCCTGCAGGCACCCTGGGAAGCTAGCTTTTTAGGTGTCAGCACTTGATCTAAGAAAATATAAAAAATGTTCTAAATTCATTTCATGCTTCTTCTCCATGGAGTTCTTCTTTCAGCTCATGGAGGACTGAGGATTATCTCCATGTCTCCCAGCCCAAGAAGACTGGCTGCAACTCCTTTTAGAGGCTATGCATACCTCTCCATTCACCTAGAGGAATAGTTATTGAGTGACACTTTTGAGTCTTTATTTATTGCTTGCACACACTATTGTTCTATCATTCTCAACTTTACTTAGCTGAGAAGTGAGAAACAAAATGTAAATTTTTGTATTATAGTGTGTAGAGACAATGCTTCTTGACTGAACACACAGGGGAAAAATCTCAAGTGTTTATAGTAAAAAGTTTAAAGCTGGTAGCCCTCAACTATGACAGCTACCAAATGACAAATGCAGGTGACAGCAAAGATAGGGAAGGAGACAAGCAGCCAGGAGTAGTGGTAGAACAGATTAGAAAATCTAGATGTTTTCAAGTCAGAAGAGCCAGATGGAATGGACCTAGGGTACTGAAGAAACTGGCTGAGTAATTTCAGAGCCACTACCTATCCTCTTTAAGAACTTGTTAGCATTGGAAAAAGGCAAACATAGTTCCCAACTTTAAGAAAGAGAAGAAGGAATATCTGAGGAATGAAACCAGTCAACCTGACCTCAGTACCTGGACAAATCATGGAGCAGCTCCTGAAGGAATCTATTATGAAGCACCTAGAGGAGAACAGGGTGATCAGGAAAAGCCAACATAGATTCACCAAGAGCAAGTCATGTCTGACCAACTAGATTTCCTTCTATTATAAGATCACAAGCTTTGTGGATGGGAAGAGAACAGTGGATGAACAGTGAATGTAATATACCTTAACTTTAGCAATGCTTTTGCTATGGTCTCTTACAACATTCTCATTAACAAGCAAAGACAATATGAACTTGACAAAAATTATTGTACAGTGAATACGTAACTGGTTGGATCATCGTACTTAACAAGCAGTCTTAAGTTGTTAAATGTCTAGTTGAGAGGAGTTATTGAGTAGGGTTCCCCAGGGATATGTCCCAGGTCCAGTATTGTTCAAGATCTTTATTAGTGATTTGGATGTTGGATCAAATGAATGCTTAACAGATTTACAGATGCCACCAAGTTGGGTGGAGTTGAAAACAGTCTGGAGGGCAGGGGTAGGATTGTGAATAAAGGATAGACTGGAAAAATGTAAAATACAGACATGAGATTGACTGGCTTGGTTGCAGTTGATTTGCTTTTGGGAATTGGCTTCTAGATAATATATATATACCTATTATTCAAATGTATATATATATATATATATATATATATATATATATATACACATTAGAATAATGGCCCAGGGTGGCAGCAAGGGCTAATTGATTTCTAAAAGCCTGATCTCACAGTCACACAGTTCTCACAGCCTTTAAGACAGACAGGGTGTTTAACACAAGAAGGCCAATGGATATAGACATAGCCTGGGAAATTGTGGGCATATACCACACTGTTCCATAACATGAGATAAGGTGCTGCCAGCTCAGAAGGCCCAAGAGTTGGGGGCCTGAGAGTTCTAGTTTTGGGGTAGCAGACCAAATTAGGAAAAGACCCAGAAAGCACAAATTAGGATGTGTGTATGCAATGGGCTTGTAAAACAAAGGAATATGCTGACAGGACAGAATGTGGACAGTATGACAACCACAGAAAGACCAATCAGCATTAGCTATGGATGAAGAGTCATCAGGAGGGAAAAATAATACAAAAGCAGAGACTTTAGAGCAACAAAAAGTTCCCTGACAAAGGGTCCCCAAGAGGGGAACCTGCCGCCACATGGGCAGAAGCATCCCTGAGAGGCAAACCCGAGGCACCAGGGACAGAGGGCATACCACTAGCCCATCTCATCCACCCCACTGGAGGGTGGGATGGGCCTTGGCCTCCAACCTCCAGGCTGCTGACATGAAATTCTAGAAAAGAACCTGAGTGAAGCTCATGTCCTGGCCAGATGTACCTTGACTCTGATGACAGCCTTAGGATTACTTGTATTATTCTTTTCTGTTATCACTGTGTATTAATAAATTTGCCTATTAAAAGGTCATGGTCACTCTGAGAGTTTTGTGTCCCTCAAGAACAAGGCATCTAGGTCATAAATGCCAACAGCAGTACTTCAGAGATGGACCTGAGGTTTACAGAGGACCATAAGCTGAATGTGAGTCAACACTGTGCTCTTCTTACAAAAAAGAAAAAGAAAAAAGGACAACAGCACCCTGGATTTTATTGAGAGGGGTGTTACTTATTAATCAAATTCATAATTTATGAGGCCTCATCTGTAGTACTGTGTCTGGTTTTGAACTCCATACTTGAAGAAATATGTGAACAGACAGGAGAGCCAGCACAGAGCAATATCAATAAGTGCCCTCATGAGAGGCTGAAAGACCTGAGGTTATTTAACCTGGAGAAGACTTAGTGGGTATCTGATATCAGTCTTCAAATACCTGAAAGGCAATTATAGAGTGGATGGAGATGGTTGTTTTCCTGTGATGATTTCTGCCAGGGCTAGGAGCAATGATCTTCAGCTGCAGCAAAGAAAATTGAGGCTGGAGAGTGGGACGAATTTTATGACTATGAGGGTGTTCAAATATTGGAACAGGCTGTCAGGAAGTACCCTCCAGGGGAGTTCTGTTTTGGGACTATTGTGGCCTTGTCTGGTCTCTGAGAGCATGTCTGCATGCTCAATAATGCACCTAATGCACGGTAATCAATGCTAATGTGCATCAGTACAGAGGAACACTTTTTGTGTGATGCTTAATTGCTATTGAACTAATCTACTGTGCATTAATGCATTAATACAGTTTTCCCAGCTATACTAATGTGCAGTAGTATTAATCCAATGGGCATTAAGCATATAATGTAGACGTACCCTGAAAGTGTCTCTTGAAGCCAACTCAGGCTTGTCTTCTTAGAGCAATAGAGGAGCCTGAGCTCCTTTCCACTCTGAGACCCCAGCCTTTCAGTCCCTCACTTTCTCTAGTTCTCTGTGGCCCTGACTCACAGTGAGTATCCAGTTTCACTTCTTAGGGAGGGACTCCATTTCTTCTTGGGGAGACCCAGTGCAATTCACAGTTACAAGCAGTACAGAAGGCAGTTTCTTTATTCAAGATTTTTACTGGGGCAAGGGCCACCCAGCCAGATGTTCTCTATCACCTCCAAGGAGGTTAAGCAGTTCACCTGTCCCAGATGCAGCCTGCACAACCCTGAGAATCCCCAAAGATACTTAGCTGTCTCCTTTCAGGCCCCCCAGCTCCTCAGAGCTCACCCACTTATCTCAGTCCCTAGACTCTTCTCTCAGGAGCTGACAGGCTGCTTCACCCAAGCCTGATCTCCCATTGTCATGTATATCTCCTCTGAACACCTTGGGAGTGTTGGGTATCTCACCTCTGTTGACACGTTGAAAAAGCTCTGATGATGCTAAATGTGTTGGTCTGGTCCTGCGCGTAGCCAGACCTGGATTAACCCTTCATTCTCTGTTGTTACCAGATTTGCCCATTACTTTGGGGTGTGCTCATTTATTAGGGACACGTTTCTAGGATCTTGGTAATTCTATCAATATGCTGCTTGTGTTACTTGTGTTTCTATATGGAGCTGTATATCTCCATTCTGCAAGTCCTCACCTCCAATGGAGCTATCTTTCAGGACTCAGTTTCAATGGGGCTGGGTTCTTCCAGTCACCATACCAGTCATACACATACAAACACACAGATTAACGTCACATGCCTGACCCAGCTGGGTTGATCAGCATGGACAGGCTGACACCCTCATATGCCAAGAATCAGTTCATGAGAGCAACAATAAACTGCAGTCAGACAAGCACACAGTTAAACAGAATACCTCTGAATCCAGCTGGGTGTCCTGATGACACCCTTATGGACCAGCATTCAGTTCATTAGGGCATGTTTGAGTCAAACTGGGTCAATCAGCCTGTACAAGCCCTTATGTGCTTCAAACTCAGCATGTCCCAATCTTTAGCCCCTTGATGAGAAGATCCCACAGTATTTTTGGGCTTCACCGGGATCTTTAGCTAAAAGAAGTGTTGCTGCAGAGTAAGTGGGGAAGCAGAAGTAGAGAAGGAAAAATATACCCAGTTACTACCAGTTTGACTATAAAAGTTATTTATTGCTAAGTATATGAAATATATAATGCAACTAGTAGTAATAGACATACAAAGGAAAAACAAACACAAACAATTACAATACTATCCTGGTTTCACTAAGTATTTGGGGAAACTTAGCTCAAGCTTAACTAATACAGTTCAGGGTCAGCATTTTATGCTTAGAGAAAACAGATAAAAGATAGAGAGAGCTGGTATCTCACCAGTCCAAGGCACTCGGGTTGCAAAGCTGATAGGTTAAAGTTCTCAGCACGGTCCTTGAAAGGAGACAACAGCGGGTGGTGTAAGACAGACTTCTCCTCTTGAAGCACACGTGCACTTTTGCTGCTTGTTTTACAGATATTTATACCCTTAGTTCAGCTTCTTTCAAGCATTCTCAATAGTGTAAATCATTGTCTTTTCTATTGACAAGGGGTTATCTGGTTTGGACCATCTTAAGAAATTGATTGATAATCAGGAAACACATAAGGTTAGGGAGTAACCAGACACTTACGAGCCAGCTTGAAATCCCTATGGATAGCAGATATACTGATGGGATATCTCATGGTTTCTTCAGAAACAATACATAGCTTGCAGCATCAGGGTTTTGGATTTTTACTTGTTGTGAACAAGCCTCAGCTTAGCATGACTTTTCCAGATCTTACTATATAGTCTTTTAACAGACTTAAGGCAATTATTGGAGTGTTCATAACCTGTTGCGGAGAGGACTTCCACCCGTCGTCCTGGGAAAAGTATGACAACACTTGTGGTCAGGGCTCCAATGGGCTGGATGCTGTGATGAACCCTTAATCACTGTCCAAATGTTGCCTATACCCACTGTAACTCCATCTCTTGCCTCAGCATTCCCTAACCCAGCAACTGAGTTTTAGTCAATCATGTTTAAATAGGCCTCCCATAGTGGGACCAGGGAATGTATGGCCTGAGATGCCTATTAAAATTTACTTCTGCTTAGAGATGTGTGTGTGGGGGGTCCTTTGCAAATTCAGATTAGAACTTGTCTGATAAATGCTGAGCTGGGTGTGTGTAAATGTGGGTTGATGAGCATTTGGAGCACAGATTCGCCATCATGCAGTGCTCCCCTGCTTCTCTGATCCCAGAATTCACTTCAGTGGTCTCTTCTTCGGGCACTCTGTTCTCCATCTCCATGTACATGACTTGTCATCTGGTTCCATCTCGGATGCAAATGAAACCTAGGGCAGTTGTTTCACTCTTGTCACCCTCATCTGGAGGGTTTTAGGTGTGTCTTTCACTGCATTTTAATCAGTTTCTGTTTAGGTAGAGGAGGGGAAGGGGGGGATTCTTTGTGAGTCAGACAGTCTGCGTCCTGTGTCAGGGTTCCCCAAGAACATGGCGCTGAAAGGTAACACTGTGCACACTATATTATAACAACTGAACATGGTTAACTTAAAAATGTCACAATAAAATCCATAGTCCATCACACAGACAACCTAGGGAAACTGTGGAATCTCCATCCTTGGAAATTTCAGGTTGGAAAGTCAGTTGGCTGGGATGGTTTACTCAGAAGTGATCCTGCCTTGAGGAAGGAGGCTGGACTAGATTACCTCAGGAGATCCCTTCTAGGCCTACTTTCCTATAACCCTGTGCTCCTAGGGCAAAAACCTTTCTTTTGGCTCTTTTTCTTCTGGAGTCCCTCAGTATTTTTTCTTCGTTGTTAAAATGTCTGCACAGATCTCCACTCTTTAAGTGCTGCATTCTTTTTCATGTAAATCCAAGAGTGAGGGCCTACAGATATTATGCTTGTAAACAGGAATTTAGTTGCATTAATATAAAATAAATGCATGCACATCATTATGCATAACTTTTGTCATGGATTCTCTCAAAGGAACACTTGCTTGGCAACCCTGGCCTTATCCAGTGTCTCAGGTGTGTGGACAAAACTGGGGCCCTAAATTGGAGTTTTTAAACGTACTGCTTCAATTTAAGGCACTTAAAACTCCCGTGTCATGCACACACTGTGCACTTACCTGACTTACCTGCCTCTCCAGTGGCAGGGAGGGGAGAGCGAGCTGACAGCAGGCAGAGTGGTCCCTGGGCTGTGGGGCTGGTGCTTCCCTCCAAGGTAATGGCAGCCCCCGCCCCCCATCCTATAGGTGACACCCACCCACAGGACCCGGCTCCTCAGGCAGTCCCAGGGGGCACTGCAGCTGCAAAGGGAAGCACTGGGCCTCCGCATAGCTCAGGCAGGCAGGCAGGCTCCATGGGGGCAGGGTTGTAAAGAATCAAGCTTGCTTCTTTTCTTGGGTGGAGCCTGCCTTCCCAGGCTGCTGCAGGGCTTCCTGCAGAGCCCCTGAACCGCACGCAACCCAGGGCTTCACTTCATGGCTGTAGGGGCAGCAAACTGAAACTCCTTGGAGGAATTTTAGTTTGCTCCTTCCCAAGTCATTTAAGGTGCATTACACCCCAATTCATATAAGGCGCAAATTTCCTACCGTGACTGGACTTCATGCACAATACTCTGCGGGGGGGTGCAAACTCCAACACCATTAAAGTGATGCAAAAGCATTTAGCCCGCTTTAAAGTGTTGTGCGCACACACCCCTCATTTAATCTACACACATTTCATCTATTTCTGAGTACCTTCTGAAGCTAGCCCAGGCATGGCTTCTGGAGTGTTGTGAGTTCTATCTCCGTCTGATCCTGAGGCTGGTCATTCGATCCCGGACTCTTACTTGTCCTTGTCTCAAGTAGCTACCTTCATCTTCAAGTGGAAATGGAGTGCCCTGAAACCCAAATAGCAAAAAAAGATAGCTTCTCATCAAGAAAAGGCTGTATTGGGCAAAGTCAGCACAGCAAAAAATTTATTCCCCCCTTCTCTTCCCCCTCCCTGCCCAAAGAGTTAAGCCATCCTTCTGTTCCCAAAAGAGTCTGTGCAGCCCTGGGCACCCAAAAGTTAGTTTCACTGTCTTTTTTTCTTCTCAGGCTGAAGCTGGACTTTTCAGGCTGTTCCATACATTGTTTGATGCTAGTATCTCCCTTTTCTTTGACTGGGGCAGCAGGATGTCAGAGGTGGACTTGATGTTTGTCAGCTCTACCTAAAGTGTTAACAAAGCTATTAAATTCTTTGTTCCTGGAGATTCTCACAGGATCTGCTTGCCTGTGGCAAGGTAGCTTGGGATTTAGTCCTGCTGAAGGCTTTCTTTGCCTCCTGTCCAAGCTAGTCAGGGAAACTGAGAATGAAACATGATTACAACATGAACACATTTAAAACAGAAAAGAAAACCATAGTCTGTTGCATCTTAGGTTTTTTCTCCCCACTCACCACCATGGGTCTTCCATTTCATATAGAATTTTCCATCTCATAGCATTCAGCATGTTTACAATAATAATAATGATTTATTTAAAAATATTAAAACATATATACAATAAGAACTTGCAGATGGAACCAACGTCAAGCTGGGTCAGTTTTTTGACATATTACCTTTGAGGCAACTTATTTTTCTCATTAAGGAACTGACAATGTTCATCTAAATAGATTTACTGCATATGATTGAGGCCCACATGGGAGTTTATCTTTAACTATATGAAATACATTATAGGCATATGACATCAATAATAGATGGATGCTTTCCCCAAAGCTATGTTATATTGTAAAGGAAAGAGATCTGGGAGTAGCGTGAGAGTTTAATGTTATTGTTCATGCCTTTTTCTCATGGAAAAAAATCTATCATAGAGTAGATATGAACTGTATGAACCTCAGAATAGATTGTAGTAATACTACCCATATGTTGCCAATAAACAAAATATAGAGGCATTCATTCAGGGAAATGGAAAGGGACCACATATACACATTCATGTATGCATCTTTTTTAATTATGTGTGTGTTTTAAATATTGCCTTCTAATAAGTCCTAAGTGAATTAATATAAATTTAGTATGTAGAGTAAGCAAAAAAAAAAAAAAGCTCCCATCAGTTTCAGATACAGATATTTTGAGGGTGAAAAAAGACTACAATTGCTACAACTGAAACTGGTCACAATAAGAAGTCAGGTCATAAACCATACTATCAAAATAGATATTCATTTTGTTTTAGAAATGCACCAAATATTTTATTTTATTTTAAATTGCCTTTTGAAGGGAAGTTAAATTTTTCAAGAAGTCCTTTTATTTGTAGTAATGGAAGGTCAATTTGAGTTATGAGAGCACATTAGAAATATAGATTTTTTTTATAGTTTACATAAAGAAATGTATTTCTGAAATAACTGAGCCACTTAATCATATTACCTCTCTGCTTGCTTCTTCCTGGTTCACCGTTTTTTTTTTGGGGGGGGGGAGGGGAACTAAAATTAATTTGTAATGCATCTTTGTTCATCATATACTCTGCCTTTATTTTTATCCATTATTAACACTGTTATTCTTTTGCTTCATATGCTCTTTGTTTGTGGGAATGGTTAAGTAGAGGAGGAAGACTTTACTTAACTAATTTGCTTTTGCTTGCCCACAGTTCTTTTCAAGCACTTTAACTTTACATTTTTCTTTGAGTATATTTCACTTTCAGTGCTGATTTCATAAGCAACAAAGACAGAAGGCAGGGCAGGTGGCAAGGGATGAGCAAAATACGAACCATGAGCTGCATCTGGCCCACCAAAGGATTATGTGTAGCTCGCAGATAGTCCCTTGGCCCCACCCAGCCCAGGCATGGGGAATAGCCATGCTGTGGCACATGCAGCCAGTCCTGCCACTCCCCGGTGTGCAGTGCGACTGGGGCAGTGCAGTGACTGGACTCACTTCTTGGCAGTCCCAGCTGTAGAGTTCCTTCCAACTGCCACCAGACCTAACTCTGCTGCCTAAGCACCGGGGCACTCCGCCCCCCCCCGCCCCCTCACACTGTCGGGGTAAGGGCCACACAGGCAGGGCACATGGCCTGGCACATGGCCAGGTGGATGAGGTGAGGAGCAGAGTCCAGGAGCAGAATGGGTGGGCAGGGTTGGTATCGTGGGGTGGAATCATGGGGCAATGACATTGTGGAGCCAGGACCTGGGCAGAACCATGATCTGCTTCCTGCACATCCCTGGGATGGATGCTGGCTCCTGCCCTGGGCCTTGGATACCGGTCCTGTGCTGTCAATGGCCCAGGATGCATTACAAATTGATTTTAGACATTACGATGACAGGCTGAGAGCCATGGGGCTCTTTAGCCTGGAAAAGCGCAGGCTCAAGGGTGATCTGATGGCAACCTATAAATTTATCAGGGGAGACTACCAGTTTCTGGGGGAATGCTTGTTCACCAGAGCGCCCCAAGAGATGACAAGGTCTAATGGTTAGAAACTCCTGCAAGAACGTTTCAGGCTGGACATAAGGAAGAATTTCTTTGCTGTCTGAGCCCCCAAGGTCTGGAACATAGATTTCATAGACATCAGGGCTGGAAGGGACCTCGGGAGATCATCGAGTCCAGCCCCCTGCCCAAAGGCCAGGAAGTCAGCTGGGGTCATAGGATCCCAGCAAGATAAGCATCCAATTTACTCCTGAAGGTGTTC
>NW_017728886.1:244463614-244465329 GCF_001723895.1 Crocodylus porosus | reverse complement strand
CATCTATGGATGCAAGCCAGTGTTTTAGTCAGTTTACTAGCCTCAGCATCACATTGCAGGCTCATGTTCATCTTGTGGTCAATGATGACCGCCAAGTCTCTTTTTTCTGTAGTGCTAGCCAGTGTAGCACTGCCGAGCCTATAAGGATACTGCAAGTTTTTCCTCCCAAGGTGGAGAAACTTGCATTTGCACAGGGCCAGGGACTGGGGCAGAACCATGATCTACTCCCCACATGTCCCTGGCCATAGAACCAGCTCCCATCACAGGAGCGTGAGGGGGTGCATCCCAGCTCTGCCCCAGGACCCCGCTCTACTGTCACCACCCTGTAATCCTGCTTTGTGGTCCAGGTCCCGTTCACCCATTTTCCCATTCTATCCACCCAGCTACATGAAGCAGAGCCACTTAGGGAGTTGTTGCCAGAGGGTGGGTAGGTGTTGGGGGAGGGGGGTTGATACAGTCCATGGCAGCTCACAAAAACTCCCTAAGTGGCCCTCCAACCCAAATACTTGACCACCCTTGTTATAGATTAACTGTTTCAGAGAAGTGTGAGCTTTCATAGGAAACAGCCTATTTGATCAGGTGCAACACAGTATCTCAGGCAAGGTTCTTTGGGTGAATCTGATATCTTTTATTAGATCAACTTAAATAGCTGAAAAAAACAATGTAAGCAATCTTTTGGGTTCAAAAACCCTTAGTCAGGCTGAGGAAGTTTCAGCAGTTGGTGTGTGCTCTTCCTGGATGGAATGAAAAATAAAGAAGCCAGAGGCTGGGCTGGTATGCATACAAGATAGGCAGTCAGTGAAGACTTTTTACATGCTCCCTAAAATCCACAAACAAGGGAGACCTATCATATCCAACCATGGGACCGTAACTGTGGAAATATCAGGTTTTATTGAATGAATCCTAAAACCGATCGTCACCCACAGAGCAAGTTTTGTCCAAAACACTACAGACTTTCTATGGAAACTTAAAAACAGAGACCACCTTTCCAGAAACACCCTTCTAGCCACCATGGATGTTATCAACCTATATACCAACATCCCACACCAAGATGGCATCCAAACCTGCCTTACATATCTATAGGAACAAAATTACAACTCAGAATACAGACCCAAAGATATTACTGACATTATACACTTCATCCTCACACACAACAATTTCACTTTTAATAACCAACACTTCCTCCAGATAATGGGAACAGCTATGGGCACCAAAATTGCCCCACAGTATGCCAACCTTTTTATGAGCCACCTGGAAGAATTCCTCAAAAACTGCACCCTCAAACTCTTGCTATACTTAAGCTATATCAATGACATCTTTATCATTTGGACTGAAAACCTGCAACCTCTGATTGTGTTCCATCAGAAATTCAACAATCACCATCCCTCTATCTGACTTTCTCTAGACTATTCCAGCACCAACATCTCCTTTTTAGACATGATGATCAGTATCTAGAATGATAAAATACAGACCACGTTATACAAGAAACCCACAGACCAACCTACATAGCTGCACAGAACCAGCAATCACCCTAAACACACCCAAAAAAGCTGTGATATACATCCAAGCCCTGAGATACCACTAAATTTACACTGAAGAGAACACCTGGGATTGCCACCTCACCAATCTTAAAAAGGCTTTTACCCAACAAGGACATTCTTCCAGCGAGATAGATCTCACTTTGAAAGAGCCACCAGGATACCACGTGAAGAACT
>NW_017728886.1:244462142-244463494 GCF_001723895.1 Crocodylus porosus | reverse complement strand
GTTATGATATATCACCTCTCCCTTGAACGCATTCAGAAAATCCTCAAACAGTTGCAACCCATACTAAAAAGAGACCCTATCCTTAAAGAAAGCCACCTATCCTAGCCTTCAAACAAGCACCGAACCAAACTTCCTCAGGCCCAGACACATGATATGGATCCAGACAATGCCATGACAAGAAATGCAAAACCTGCCAACACATCTCCACCACCCCCACAAATTACTACACCCCACAACAGAGCCACCAGCATTCCCAGATCTTACAGCTGCATCTCCAGAAATGTAATACATCTCATCCAATGCACCAAATCCCCTGCTGGAAAATACATAGGAGAGACCAAATAACAACTGTGCACCAGAATGAACATGCACTGGGAATCTATCAAAGACAGGAACACACAATTACCTGTGGAGGCACATTTCCACAAGAAAACCACTCTCTCCAATCTCTCAGTCCTGATCCTCAAAGGGAACTTACAAAACACCTCCCAGAGATGAGCCTATGAACTTCACTTCATCAACCTCCTGCATACTAAAAATCATGGACTAAATATAGACAATGGATTTATGACACAATAAAACCTGCCTGACATCTGACTTCCCAGGTACTTCTCCACTATTCACCCCCCCTTCTCTCCCTCCCACCCAGTCTGTCTCTCACCCATTGAATCTACATCTTCACTGACTGCCTGTTTTGTATGCAGCCCAGCCCAGCCTCTGGCTGTTTCACTTTTCATTCCATCTAGGAAGGGCACACACCAACTACTGAACCTTCCTTAGCCTGATGAAGGCTTTTTGAACCCAAAAGATTGCTTAACATTTTTTTCCAACTATTTAAGTTGGTCTAATAAAAGATTTCACACAGACTTCACACAAATTTCACACACACATTAGGGCTAGAAGGGACCACAGAAGATCATTGAGTCCAGCCACCCGCCCAACGGGCTGAAGGGGTCATGGATCCCAGCTAGATAAGCATCTAATTTGCTCTTGAAGGTGTTCAATATAGGTGCTTAAACCACCTCCAGTGGCAGGCTATTCCAGACTTTGGGGGCTCAGACAGTAAAGAAATTCTTCCTGAAACAGCCTTGCAGTAGTTTATAACCTTTTAACCTCATCATCCCCTGGGGCACTCTGGTGAACCCCTGATAAACTTATAGGTGGCCATCAGATCGCCCTTGAGCCTACACTTTTCCAGGCTAAAGAGTCCCATGGCTCTCAGCCTGTCATCATAAAGTCTGTTTTCCTGACCTCTGATCATGTGCGTGGCTCTTCTCTGGACTCTCTCAAGCTTCTCCACATCCTTTTTGAATTGTGGAGCCCAAAACTGGACACAGTACTCCAGCTGTGGC
>NW_017728886.1:244456980-244461932 GCF_001723895.1 Crocodylus porosus | reverse complement strand
CCAGTGTCCACACCATTAATGAAGATGTTGAACAGTATGGGTCCAATGATAGAGCCTTGGGGGACCCCACTGGTCACAGGCCACCATGACAATTGACTTCCATCAACCACCACCCTCTGGGTCCAACCACGGAGCCAGTTCTCCAGCCAGTGGATCATGGTGAACCCAAGGCCACAATTGGCCAGTTTCGCCAAGATGTAATCATGGGATACCAGATTGAAGGCTTTTTTGAAGTTAAGATATATGACATCAATCTCTTCTCCCTTGTCCAGGTGATAGATCACCTGGTCATAGAAGGAAATGAGATTGGTCAAGCAAGACCTACCTGCAACAAACCCATGCTGGATATCCCTTAGGATGTTGGCATTGGCCAGTCCATTAAGGATGGCCTCTTTAATAAACTTTTCTAAGATCTTCCCCAGGATAGAAGTCAGGCTAATGGGCCTATAATTAGCCAGATCCACTTTCCTCCTTTTTTTGAAGATAGGCACCACATTGGCCTTCTTCCAGTCTTTGGGCACTACACCAGAGCACCAGGAGTTTTCAAAGATCCATGCCAGAGGTTGGGCTATAATGTCATATCATGTGGTAAATACTGCAGAGGGCAAACACTGACATGAGAATACATTTTGTCTGGAAATTAGAAAGACTTACAACACCACAAAAGGGAGGTTCCAGTATAATTAGGAGACGTGGTGGCAAAAGACTTAATTGGTGTTAAGACAGAACTTGTACAATTTATGGAAATGATTGTATGAGGGTGTGGATAGGCATAAGCTTTGAAACATTTCAGTTGTCTTTGAAATGTTTCAGCAGGCTAAAGTATAACCCTAAACTTGGGGTAAAATGCTCCAAATAGTGGGAAAGATATACCTGGAGGGAGCTGGTCCTGTTTTGTACCATTTTGTACCACCTTACATCTCTAGCGTAGGTTGATCCTCCAAGCACCTCGCAATGTAGCACTGTCCCCTCAATGCACACAGTCTCTCTACACCCTGGCTGCTGCTGCCCAATATCTCCACTCCCAGCACTCTGGTCACTGCTGGCACCCCCAGGGCTCCCCTTGCTCTGGGCACTATGTGTGCTACTGGAGCCAAGAAATCCTGTGTTCCCCTGACCAGAACCAGGAGATCCCAGAGACAGGATACCAGAAATGACATGCTGAAACTCAGAGACTCCAGTCCCTCCTACTCTCCCTCCCCACTCTTCTCACCTCCCTGAACTAGAATACCTGCTTTCCAGCCCCTGGTCCCTACATACTTCTCTCTGTCTGATCTCCCAGTTCTTGTGAAGGGCACTTGAGGCAAAAGGATGAGAACACTCACTGACATGGGCACCATTCACCTGTCTCTTCTAGTTGGGAACAGGGATTGGAGCTGCAATTCCTGGAAGATGCAGGCTGCAGAGCTCCCTTGACAGTCCATTCAGTCTCCTACACCCTGTGGAGAGTGGGAGAAATTAAGCCACAGGTCACCACAGCTGCCTGTCATGCCTCCTGGCCAGAGAGTTTGCTGCTGCATGCAGCAAGGGCAGTTTTGAAGCACCCCAACCAAGAGGTGTGACAAGGGGCTATAAGTCTGCAGCTGAAATACTACATTTTTAAACACTAAAAATCCTGTTATGCTTTGGAATATTTTAAATGTCACATCTCCCAGCAACCTGATATAATTGCCTTCAATAGAAAATAAATGGACAATAAAACCCAGGAAGGCCCCTACTAGGTCAGGGTTCAGCAATCTTTGGCAGGCAAGGGCCAGACTTTGTGATCCAGCCTTCACCTTGAACCATAAGTAGCTCTCCGCCTAAAGCGACCAGCTGCCTGCACTTATCCTGACTCATGATCCCCATTCCCTCTGCAGCCAGAGACAGCACAGGTGTAGTGGACCAACATGCTCCATAATGGGGGGGAGGGCACCGTGGAAGGGGATGTGCAGCTTGGGGCAGCTCCACACTACTCATTCCCCAGTCTGCCCTATAGTCCACAGGTTGCCAGCCCCTATACAAGGCATACACAAATATATGGTAAATATAGCTTAGCTGATTATGTATGGTGATAGCTGTTTGCTTGTCTTTCCTAGCGCATTTAAAAGACCTTACTCTAGGTTTTTGTATTTTCTTTCAATTTCAGGTGTCACTGTTAATACTTATTCCTGCTTGGATCCTGGCATACCAGTTCATGGACGTCGTTATGGTCATGACTTCTCTATTGGTTCCACTGTTTCATTTAGTTGTGATCCAGGATATAGGCTGAGCCATGAGGAGCCTTTGTTATGTGAAAAAAATCATTGGTGGAGCCATCCGCTTCCAACTTGTGATGGTAAGAATAAATTAACAAGACATAAAAAGCTATTGATACCATGTATATGTATTAAGAACTATGATGTACAAACATGAAGAATGAATCTTTTCCCCCTGGCTTATTTCATACAATATAAATTAATGGCAAAAGCAGAATCCAATATATAACTTATTGAGCTAGTATGTCCTTTTGTCTATATTGGATGGAATTTTGCCCCAAGTTAATTGATAGCCCAAATTGCCTCTCTATAAGCCTTTTCAATATTTAGCCAGTGTTGCAGAATATTTTGTGCATTCAGAAGGCCTTATTGGAGTTGTTAGCACTTTATTAGATGATTCCTTCTGAGGTAATTTTCAGCATTACTGTTCTGACATTACTCCTTTAGTAAAAAAAAAATAAATATGTCTATGGACCATTCAGAGAAATCAGTCTTCTTAGCTATAGGCTCTAATTCAGCAGAAATGATCTGTTCATTCCTTCCATATCAGCTGTGTAGTTGACATACCCAATTGCACATAGAATTAATTAGTACAGTATTGGAATAGGAAGTAAGAAACTGAGAAGTAGAGAATAATAAAGAAAATTATAATAATAAATGAATAATAAGAATGAATTGATTGATTAATGAGTAGCTGATTCACTGTGAAGAAAGACATTCTTTGTATTGTCCTTGTTCTTTTCCTGATGCAAACGTTGGTGCATATCAGCTTGGTGCCTGACATATTTCAGGTTTGAAGCTAAAAATCATGGAAAAGTAAGGGAATAACTATGTGCCTGAAGCTTAGCTATGAGCCACAATATAAGAACATAAAAAATGCCACACTGGGTCAAATCATAGGTCCATCTAGTCTAGTGTTCTGTGTCTCAGTGGCAGAGAGTGGATATCTAAGGACAGGGATTTTATGCCCCATCCTGAATGATGTCTCCTGCACCCCTCACCCCTTTTTAAATTCTGGTGTTCACAGGCTAGAATGTCATGACTTAGATGCTGTACCCCTAACTATCATATTTAATACTCACTGAGGGACCCATCCTGAAGGAACTTCTTCAGTCCTCTTTTGAACCTGATTAAGAACATAGGAACTGCGATTTACTGAGTCAGACTATAGGTTTATCTTGCCCAGTATCCTGTGTCACACAGTGGCAGAGAGTAAATGCCAGGAGAGTGAACTGGGTATGACCAGTTTTTTTTTTCCATCCCCCCTACTGTTCCTCTCTCACTTGCAGCCTCCAGCATTTAAGGTCTAGGAAGTTCTAATTCAAAAACTGTCTCCCTGACTGCCATGCTCAATAACTAATGTTTAAATTATCCGCCTCTACATGTCTTATTTTCTTATGTTGCATTATGGGGTTCCTAAGTTACAATCAATCTTGTACAGTAGGAAATCATAGAACTTGCTTTAGCTCATAAACCAGGGAGACTATTTTTTGCTGAATAGACCGCATAAATAGATGTAGTGCTTTCTTAGGCTGAGCGGCACTAGGCGCTTACCATTTAAAACAAACAATATTAACATGCACTCTGTGAATAGTATGCTCTGTTGTGCAATAACCTTACATATTGTGATGAATTTCTTCTTCAAAATGCTGAACTAGCATGCAATTCATTAAGTAAATTAGTTTCTTTTTTTCTCTAGAGTGCCTTGCTAAATGGCAATTGTCCACTGAATAAATATGCTCTAAAAGCAGGATTATATATTTATTCTAGTAAATTTAATAAATTCATGGTTGAACTCACTTTAATTTCATTGATAATTCTTTTTCTCTGCTGTGAAATAGGACTCAGGTCTGTAGTAGACCCTCAGGAAAACAAGCATTTGCCCAATGGGCTGTCCCTTGCATTAACTACAAAGCTGGATCTATGCTGATCCTGCCATAGAAGTAAAAAGCATGCGAGTCATTGTCTGCCCACTCATTATACTGATCTGACAGCTCTCTAGCCGCTGTGATAAAATTGTTGCAGACATGAAAATTCTGGCTGATAGTACTTTGATTTCAGCAACATCTTTCTCAGAATATTCTCAAGTAGCTTTCTGTGGAGCCCCTCCTTTTCCTTGAAGAAGGTTAAATTATTTCATTTGTGGGTGTTGAGACATTAAAGTGATGGGGAATCAAAGAAAAGCTAACAGGGAGATAAATTATTTCTTATACAGTGAATTAAAATTTTAAACTATGTAGTATTGAATAATAAGTATTAGAAAAAGACAAACCAACCAAAAAGCTCACAATCCATCCTGTCCTTCAATGGAAGTTCCCTTTTGGAAAAATATAACATGGGATCATGAAATTACAGGCTACAGGATGAATGAGCATACTTAATTCTGGCTTTTCCTAACTTTGCAACCTGATTATCTTTCTTATAAAAGAGGGGGTTTAATGCATATAAATATATGCAAGATACACAGAACCCCTTTATATGATATTGTTTATGTATCTTATAGATAGAAACACAAATATGATCTAAAAATGCATCTAGAGATTATATTTTGGGTGTTTAATAGTCTTGCATCAAATCACATGTCTTCTCATGCCTTTTTCTTAATGGTATAATTCTGTCAAGAGAATATTTGCATACCCCCCAACAAATTGGTCTTATTTAATACTATGCTGCAATATTTTTATGCTAGTATAATTACTCTGAGTTTTTATGAGT
>NW_017728886.1:244453592-244456880 GCF_001723895.1 Crocodylus porosus | reverse complement strand
AAAACAAAACTCTTATCACTTGCCGGTAGTGGCAGCATGCTGTCATCCCACATACAGATCTGGGGCCAGTGCCAGCACTGGGTTCTTCCTGGTGCAGCCTGCACTGAGCACTGGGAAGAACCCAGTGCTGGTGCTGGCCCCAGCTGGCAGATACAGCATGCTGTCATTCTGTGTGCAGATTTGGGGGCCTACACCCTCCAGGAGGGCTGCAGAGCTGTGCCAGACTCCTCCTAAAGGGTGTGGGTCCCCAGATCTGCACACAGGATGACAGCATGCTGACTCTGCCAGCCAGGGGCAGCATCAACACTGGGTTCTTCCTGGCACTCAGTGCAGGCTGCTCTGGGCAGACTTGAATGCTGGCTCTGGGCCCAGCCACAAGTGGCAGCCTGCTGTCATCCCATATGCAGATCCAGGGGTCTGTGCCTCCCAGGAGGGCTGCAGGGCTGTGACAGACTTCTTCTGGGGGGTGCAGGCCCCCAGATCTGTGCGTGGGATGGCAGCAGGCTGCTGCTGCCAGCTGGGGCTAATTCCAGCACTGAGTTCTTGCGAGTGCAGCCCATGCAGAGCACCAGGAAGAACCCAGTGCTGGCACTGGCCTGCACATAGATCTGAGGGTCCAAACACCCTAGGAGGGCTATGGTGCTGTGCCAGACTTCTCCCAGGGGGCACTGCCCCTAGATCTGTGCTTGGGATGACAGCAGGCTGCTGCTGCTGGCTGGGGCCAGTGCCAGCACTGGGTTCTTCCTGGTGCTCAGTGCAGGCTGCACCAGGCAAACTCAGGTGCTGGCACTGGGCCCAGCTGGCAGTGCCAGCATGCTGTTATCCTGCGCACAGATCTGTGGGTCCCCAGATGTGTGTGGGATGACAGCAGGCTGCTGCTGCTGACTGCAGAACTAGCCCAGAGCTGCCACCATCACCAGCTGGCAGCAGCAGCTTGCTGTCATCCTACATCATCTGGGGGCCCACACCCCGCGGGAAGAGCTGAGGGAGGTGATCAGAGAGCTGGGGGAAAGATAGGAGAGCTGGGGGATCCAACTGGAAACTGAGGGAATGTTCAGGGACTTGAACAATTTCCCAGCCCCCTATTCAGTTTCCCACCTCTCTGATCTCTTCCCCCTGCTCCCTGATCTGTTTTCCAGCTTTTCCCATGGGGCCTGCTGAAATCCCATGCACAGGTTGGGGGCCTGGGCCCTCTGGAAAGAGCTGAGGAAATGATCAGAAAACTGGGGAATTGAAGAGGGAGCTAGATGTTAATATCAGAGCTGTCCTTTCCCTCTCTTCCCCATCCCCTTCCTTAGTTTTTGTTTAGCTACAAGCCAAGCAAGCCTGGCTTCAAAACTCAAAATATTTCAAAACTTTGAAACATTTCAAGTGCCCTCATTTCATTTCAAATCTCTTTTGAATCCTTTTGTTTCATTTCAATTTTGCTGTTTTGAACTTAAAACACATTGGAACAGCTTTGAAATAAAACACCCAGCGAAATTTCGCATAGCCTTAGTAACTGATAATGGCCTTCCTTGGAAAAGATGTTTAAGACTGGTTTGAACTAATGGAAAGAGGCTTTGTTTTCTTAATGGGTCAATGAACAGTGAGTTAGGAATGATAATCATTCCCTGCTGGGCTGCTCCGGGGTATCTCTAGCCCAAAGATGTTAATAAAGCGGTTGGAAATTGATTATTCTCTGTGGCTGGACTAAAGGCAGGATTAGGAGCAATGGCCTCAAGTTACGGCAGAGGAAATTTAGGAATTTTCTCACTCTGAGGATGGTTAAGTATTGAAACAGGCTACCTAGAGAGGCACTTGACTCAGTTTAGTTGTGATCTTGCCTTAAGCAGGAGGCTATACTAGATAATCTCCTGAGGTCACTTCCAGTCCAACAGCTTTATGATTTTATTCTTCTATGTGTGCACTTCATTCCATTGTTGTATTCTTCATGCAGTTAGGAAGATTTTTTATAGATTCAATATAAACCTGCCTTACTGCAACTATAAACCTACTGGTTTGTTTCCTGCCTTCTGCAACATGAGTAAAAAGTTTTTTCTCCCTTTATGGCAGTCTTTCAGATATTTGAAAACTGCCACCATGCCCATCTTTAATCTCTTTGCCCAGGTTGACATGCAAGAAAGGCTAGTGGTCTGAGGTACCGATAAGTTCCAGTAATGTCTCTGTGATGTCCTGAATTGAGACTTTAGGCATGCAGAATATTTCACAAGATACCAGTCTGAATAACAAAAGGGTACCTCTGTCTTCCTCAGAAAGGAGTCCTTGGCACCAGCCTCCACTTCCTTCCCCTCATATTCTTCAGTATGGTAATCGTGGAACTTCTTTCCCTAGTATCATGCAACTCCTGCCTTCTGACTCTGATGCCTGCCATCTGGTGTTTCTGAGGCATTCTTGCTGGTAATTTCCATCATAGAACCCAAGAGTAGTTACTTACAGTTATCTATTTTTCCTGAACTGTGATGCTTCTCCTTCTAAAGGTCACATGCTGACACTTGTCTTCCTTGTTCCTTTATCCTAACTGGTTCTTAAGTTCTTCCTTTTGCTCTTTGAGACAGAAAGCATTAGAATGAAATGAAATACAGTACACGGATAACACCTTGCTCTGAGAGTTCTAAGCAAATGTAAAGGAATTTGTTCAGTTATGGGAAACAGCACTGAGACTATAAATGGACCTAGACAAAAAAAAAAAAAAATGTAAGTGTAGTCAGAGAGTTTTCAGCAGAGAAAAACTAGCATTGAACTTCAAAGACAATGAGAGGCTCACTTTAAGAAAGCTGTGTAACACATAGCGAGCTCCTTTAAAAGTACTTTGGGAGAAAGGGAAGGGACAACTAGTATTCTCAAACCTCTTAGATTTTTCAGGGAAATATTCCAAGTAGGTCTCAAAATGCTACAATAAGCTATGTCTTAAGTACAAGGGTATAGGCTGTAGCCATGTTGGTCTAAGGACATAGGCAGACAAGGTTCTTTGGGTAAGTCTGATTTATCTTTTACTAGATCAAATAAAATATTTGGGAAAATTCTTCATTGCAAGCTTTCAGGTGCAAACACCCTTCATCAGACTGAGGAAACACCTGCAATTGGTGTGTGCTCTTCCTGGATGGAATGGAAGCCAGGGACCAGTATGCATGTGAGAAAGCCAGTCAGTGAAAAAGTAAATTGAAACAGTCAATGGGCGAGAGACAGGTGGGGGTGGGAGGGGAATGTAGACCTGGTGATGAGATTATAACTGGTAAAAAGTAGACAGGTTACCTGGGATATCACATGTTAGGCAGATTATAATTT
>NW_017728886.1:244433453-244452714 GCF_001723895.1 Crocodylus porosus | reverse complement strand
TCTATATTTTACCACTCTGGATAGTGATTATGGTGCCTAAAAAGGAAATGTTGGTGCTGGATTATTCAAGAGATGGTGCATTGGAGGGGTGATGATTAAGTACAAGAGCTCTCATGAGCCAGCTGCTAACATTTATGGATTGTTCCAGCATAGTATAAAGTGTATTAGAAATGGAATTTCCAAGCTGATCATTGAAAATTTAGGTTTGGAAAGTACCTCAGGTGGTCATCTAGTGAAACCCCCTGCTCAAAGCAGGACCATCTCCAACTATATAATCCCAGCCAATATTTTGTTTACCCAAGTCTTAGAAACCTCTAAGGATGAAGATTCCACAAACTCTCTGGGTAACCTGTTCCAGTGTTTTACTAGTAAGCCTTTAAGCCTCACAAGTAGCCAGTTTTATGCCCACCGTACAGTCCATTCATCCAACCTGTACTTCCTTAGTTTGCCTACAAGAATGTTGTAGGAGACCATAACAAAAACTTTGCTAAAGTCAAGGTGTCTCACATTCATTTCTGTTCCTGCATCCACAGAGCTAGTCACCTCATCATAGGAAGGCAATCAGGTTGGTCAGGCATGAATTGCCCTTGGTGAATCCACACAGACTCTTCCTAATCACCTTCTTCTCTTCCAAGTGCTTAGAAATAGATTCCTTGAGGACCTACTCCATGATTCTTCCAGTGACACAGGTGATACTGCCCAGTCTGTAGTTCCCCAGATCCATCTTCTTCCCTTTCTTAAATATTTGCCCTTTTCCAATCACCCTGGACCAATTCCAACCACCTTGAGTTTTCATGGATAATGACCAGGGGCTCTACAATCACATTGGCCAACTCTCTCAGCACCTTTGGGTGTATCGTGTCCAGCCCCATGGGCTTGTACACATCCAGCTTTTCTAAATAGTCCCTAACCTGTTCTTTCACCATCATTAGCTGCTCACCTCTTCCCCAGACAGTGCTACCAAGTGCAGTAGTCTGGGCATTTACCTTGCCTGTGAAGACTGAGGTAAAAAATGCATTGAATACTTCAGCTTTTTCTGTGTCATCTGTCTCTAGGTTGCCTCCCTTATTTAGTAAGGGACACATACTTTCCCTGATCTTTCTAGTTGCTGACATCTTTGTAGAAACCCTTCTCATTACCTTTCATGACCCTTGCTAGCTGCAGCTCCAGTTGTGCTTTGGCCTTCCTGATTTAATTCATGCCTGCCTGAGCAATACTCTTATACTCCTCCTTCATTGTTTACCCATGTTTCCATTTCCTGTAAGCTTGGATTTTTGTGTTTTATCTCACTGAAGAGTTCCCTGTGAAGTCATGCTAGTCATACTTGCTAGTCTTCCTGCTCATTTGGGATGGTTTGTTCCTGTTACCTCAGTAAAATTTCTTTAAAATACAACCAGGTTTCCTGGAGTCCTTTTCCCCACAGACTGGCCTCTCAGGGGATCCTGCCCTTCTGTTCCCTGAATCAGTCAAAGCCTAATTTTCTGAAGTCTTTATTGCTCTCCTTCCTTCCTTCCTCCTGCTTTGGACACTTTGGACTAGTCTCACTTGGAGCTGTGTGGGGCGATCCTGAATGTAAGATTCCCTGGCTTCCTATCTCTTCTTTTTCCTATCTAAAGGTCTTTTGCTTCTGTTTATCTCCCTTTCTGATCTTTTTCTTAGATTTTTGCAGTGTTTTTTCTTCTTTTTCTCCTCTTTTTGTCCCCTCCCCCTTTCTTCCAGTTTCTTTGTCTGCAAGTTGCTACTTTACAGCTTTTTTCTTACTGTTTCTTTATATTTCTTCCTTTCTTTTCTGCTTGTCTGTTGCGGGGAGTTATCTTTTTATGTATCTTGCCTTTTGAGGGGTGATCTTAATCCCCCCTTTTCTTTTCTTTTCTGTTTCTGCTTTATTCCTAACCACTATAAACCCCTTCCTGGCACTTTCATTTTCTCCCTTCTCCCCTCCCCTCCAGAAACTTAACTTTTTAGTTTCGTCTTTTTTTGCCTCATTCCCAAACACTTATCTTTGTAGTTAATATACAAAACTGTTTCTTCATTCCCTTAGCCTTGGATTTTGACATTAGCCTTGTCCTACCAGAAATGGCTGCTCCTACACCCAGCAGCTGGCATGGGGATGCCTCTAAGACCTCACCCTTACCCATGGCTTGAGGGTTCACATCCCTCCCTATGTCAGGGTTGAGGTCTGCGTAGGTGCCCTAGCTGGTTTCCTGGGACAGCATAACATGCACTATGCAACTCGTGTTAACACAGTCCCAGTGATTTACCTGAGCGCTTCCACCCTGGTCAACAGGATTTGTGCAGAGGGCCTGGACATTATGGGCATACACTATTTTGTCATGCCCCTAGGCATGCAGGCAGTGAGAGTGGTGATTTCCAACATGCCCCCACAGGTGACCAACTGGCCAAGGAACCTGAGCCCTATGAGGTTCCTATGAGTCCCTTTAACTGACTGATGATTGGAAGTAAGGGCCCAAAGCTAAAGTATGTCCTGCCTTTTCAAACGCAGGTTTTCATGCTCTTCAGGGAGGGCCTGCTATCTCTGCTTCACTCCTTGAGCCTCATGTTTGAAGGGCTGAGGTTTATGATTTATTCTTCCCTTAGGGGAGACCACATATTTCCAGTGTGGTAGCTCTTCCCACCTAGCAGCCCAGTGCCCATGGGTGAAAGTGGCCAGAACATCAGTGACTGCAGTAGCACCAACTGATGGCGCATCCAATTCTGGGATGCAGGCCCCACCCAGGGAGGCTGGGAGCTCTTCCCAACCTTGTTTCACCCCTGTTCCATCTGAGGGTGGGGTGTTTGGTGTGAGAGTACCATCCAGTGGAGGGGCTGGGACTACTCCCCAGCTCTCTCCCTTACCCTTTTCCCTTATGGTGTCCACCCCCCCCCAGTGCAGAGGCCCCACCAGGTGGAGAGGCTGATGCCTCCACTTTCACCCTGCCTACCCTGACCACCCTGGATGAGGAGGCTGGGTGGCCAATGGCTGTGGCGCCAAGGCCCTGTTGGATGATGGGGCTCAGACCTCCTTCCAGCTGCCCTCCACTGCAGCCTTGTCTGAGGCAGCTGGCCCTGGGGAGAGGGGCCAGGAGTAGTCTGGCCCATCCCCTATGAAGGGTGGGCCACCTGCCACTAGGAAGAAGAGGAACAAAGAGAGGAAAGTAAAGGGGACCTCACAGGACAATGAGAGGCACCATAGCCTGCCTTGAGGGTGTAGATACTGCATTTGTGGGTGAGCTCCCACCAGGCGTGCAGCCACACCGTGCTTCTGTCAGAAATGTCCAGCCCATGTTGGCAGACCCCCCTGGGTTGGCCCCAACTATGGGGGTCTCCTGGCCTCTTTGAAACAGACTAAAGGACAGAAGAATGTAGCAGGGTGCATCACCCAGTGGTGCGCAGATCCTAAACTCTCTGTCAAGGCTGCCAGAGCTGTGGCCAAACTTATGTAATAGGATCTAGACACTCGGCAAACAGCTTTCCATCTGGAGAAGCTCACACAGTGGGTGAGAGATGAGTGGGGCTGGGAGGGGGTCCTTGGAGTAGAGTAGGGCATGATAGGCCTTCCCCAACTTGTCTCTGCTTTTTTGCTCTGTTCTTGGGTGCTCACTCTTCCCCCTACACCTTACCTCACTCTTCCTGTCCCATACCCATGGCAGCTACAACCATTGCACTTTTACATCAATGGCTGTTGAGATCTGGTGGAATGGGAGGCCATCCTGATGCTCCTGCACCAGAAGCAGCTGGCCATCACCTTCCTCCAGGAGATATGACCACCTACAAGACCGGCAACCTGCAGTGGCAGTTGCTGCACAGCATGCTAGCCACTGGTATGTTTGCATCCCACTTTGACCCAGCCACCTTGATGGCCTGCCCCTTCTGCCCTGGGGGCATTGAGGAGAAACTTTCTCATGCCTTCCTTGACTGTCCCCGCCTCTGGCTGCTCTTAGTTGCCCACAAGCCGCTGCTGCAGGTGCTGGGCAGGAGCCTCTCAGAGACCACCTGCACGTGCTCCTAACTGTACGGGGGCGCTGAGCAAGGCACCATCTGCCCGGCCAACTTTCTACTGGGTCAGGCCAAGACAGTCACGTTCAAGAGGCACTGCATCTGGCTTGCTGGGACTGGCTCAAATGGTGTCCTGTGGATTTTTGGTGTGGGTGCGCCTCTCACTGGAATTTGAGCACACTGTGCTCCAGTGCACAGTGCCCACCTTTGAGGGACACTGGGCCCTTGAGGGAGCACTGTGCCATGTGGAGGACAGCTGTCTTTAATACATGCTCTGATGTATTACCATCACCAGTTTGGGTGACCAGGCAGGCTTGGTGTCAGACTGCTACTCCCAGCTTGTGCCGTGCCCTGGGCCCTCACCAGGCTGCTTTTTGCTTTTTTCTTTGTGTGGGAAGGTGTTGTCAGGTGTATGATTGGATAGAGCAGGGTAGGAATCATTTCTTTATAGAGGGCTGGTGTCCTGACCATATAACGGCATGTTAGGTATGATGTGTAACACAGCAAAGGTGTTTGTCATGGTGTGATATTATGAATGTAATGGCATGGTGCTCTTAGTTTGATGGTAATTTGTTTGTCTTTACTTTGTATATTGGACCTGGATCCCAGAAGGGCCAACTTTGTGTACCCTGAACCCGTGAATAACATAGCTAAAAAGTCAAATTCCTTCCTTTCTTACCTCAGAGTCCTGAACTCAATCATTTCATGGTCACTGCTACCCAAGATGCCATTTGGTTCTTTATTCCCCACCAATTCTTCCTTGTTTGTGTGCAGAAGATCAAGAGGAACATGTCCCCTAGTTGCTTTCTCCAACACTTGCAACAGGGCCTGTGATCTGCAAACTTCCACTAGGCTATTTGAATAAAGTCATCTATGTGGGCATCCTCCTGTTCTGGTGGTCTATAGCACACACCCGTCACAACATCACCCTTGTTGCTCCTCCCCTCCCTCCCCAACCCTAACCCAGAATTTTTCAACAGGCTTATCTCCTGTTTCATACTGGTGTTCTGAGCAATCATATAGCTCTTTTACATAAAGCACAACTCCTCATCCTCTTCTTCCCTGTCTGTCCTTCCTGAATAGTTTGTACTCATTTGTGACAGTGCTCCAGTCATGTGCGCTATTACACTAAGTCTCTGTTATTCCAGTAATTTCCATAACTGGAATAGTTCCATGACTGCAAGGACTTTCAGTTCTTCGTGCTTGTTTCCCAGGCTCTGTGCATTTATGTATAGCTAGCTGAAGTAGTTAGCCAATTGGCCTACTTTTTCAAGAAGAATGAGAAGGCCTCCCCTGTTACATCCTCCTGCTTGTGCTTCCGCCAGGTTCCATGCTTCTCCACTTACCTCAGGGCTGTGGTCTCCATCCTCTGACAGACATAATTTAAAGTCCTCCTCACTAGGTTAGTGAACCTGTCTGCAATGTTATTCCCCCTCCCTTCTTCAGTTGGACCTCATCTATTCCTAGCAATCCTTCTTCTTGGAACAATATCCCATGGTCAAAGCCCTTTTGGTGATACCACCTGCACATCTATCCATTGATCTGCAGAATATATCAGCTCCTGCCCAGGCTCTTCCTTTTGACTTAAAAGATCAAGGGGAAAACCTGAGCCCCTGCCCCTTTCACCTTTGCACCCAGAGCCCTGTAATCACTTTTCATAGATTTCATAGACATTCAGGCTGGAAGGGATCCTGAAGGATCATCGAGTCCAGCCCCCTGCCCTAGAGGCAGGAAGTCAGCAGGGATCATAGGATCCCAGCAAGATAAATACCCAAATGTGTCTTAAAGGCGTTCAGTGTAGGTGCTTGAACCACCTCTGGTGGCAGGCTATTCCAGACCGTGGGGGTGCAGACAGTAAAGAAGTTCTTCTTTATGTCCAGCCTGAATCGGTCGCAGCGGAGTTTGTGACTGTTCGATCTTGTCATCTCTTGGGGTGCTCTGGTGAAGAGATGTTCCCCCAGATCCTGATGAGCACCCCGATAAACTTATAGGTATCCACCAGATCACCCCGAGCCTGCATTTTTCCTGGCTGAAGAGTCCCATGGCTCTCAGCCTGTCATCATAAGGTCTGTTTTCCAGACCTCTGATCATGTACGTGGCTCTCCTCTGTACTCTCTCAAGCTTCTCCACATCCTTTTTGAATTCTGGAGCCCAAAACTGGACACACTACTCTAGGTGTGGCCTCACCAAGGCCAAGTACAATGGGAGAATGACGTCCAAAGATTTGCTTGAGAAACATCTATGGATGCAAGCCAACGTTTTGCTTACTTTACTAACTGCATCATCACATTGAAGACTCATGTTCATCTTGTGGTCAGTCATGACCCCGAAGTCTGTTTCATCTGTAGTGCTAGCCAGTGCAGCACTGCTAAGCCTATGAGGATGCTGCAGGTTTTTCCCCCCAGGGTAGAGAACCCTGAATTTTTTGGTGTTAAACACCATCAGGTTATCAGCTACCCATTTCATCTGCCCATTTTGATCTTCTCAGGGTCACCCCTGGAATACCATTGGTGCTCACACAGGTGATCTCACATAAGAGGGCCAGATGAATCTCAGTAACTCTTCTGTGAGAACTTGGTTCTATTCTAGGCTCCAGGTTCCCATAGAAGGGAGTTTTTAACCACAACCACCACCACCCATTGCTTCCTCTTAGTGGCAATGGTCTCGATCCTCCCACCCTTGAGGATGCCTGGTCCAGACCTTGGGGATGCCTGATACCCTTCCACCAATGGAACATGTTAATCCTCATTTGCTAGGACTCCATATCTCTTCTCCAGGGAAACTGTTGCAGGTGGAAATGAAGATTTCTGCTTGCTGCTAGAGGTCATAAGCTTTCAGCTTCCACCTTCCTCTTCTTTCTCTAGCTCTGTCTCTGGTAGTCCTTCCTCCACAGTCCTGGAGATCTCCTTACCACTAAATCAATGAAGTCTTCATGGTAGAGGATGCTTTGGAGCCTTGCCACCTCCTCCTGTAGCTTTCTTGTCTGCTTCCTGAGGTACACTACCAGGAGGCACTGCTAACATTGCAGGCATTCCCCTATATGTCTGTCACAGGAAGAAACTTGCAAGCTACAATCTCCACAGTGCCAAACTAGGACCTTGGTAGAAGCCTTGATAGGTGAGCAGTCCTGCCTGGATAGATACCTCCCAGGTACAAAAAGAGGAAGAATAACTGGAAGTGGCATTGACTCTAACATTGTGACTTCCTGCAATCCTTTCTCTAGGTCTCTTAATCCCCCACCTCTTTCTTCCTGCCTCTCCTTCCAAGCAGACCTTTCCTAGAAAACTTTGCTGTCAGCTGGCCTGCTTGCTGCACCTTACTCCTGAATTGGTTCTCTTTTACCTGTTTCCTCTTACTAAGCTTACAGTGAAGGAAAGTGAGAAAGAGTTTTCAGGTAAACTCCCTAGGGTGTTTCCCCTCACTCTGGACATTGGTTCAACAAGAGGCTTAAGCATTGGTTTAACTATTGAGTTTTGGCTACTTACATTAAATATATGTAGGTTAGCTACTTTTTCATGGAATTATGAAAAATGGTAAAACCTGCATCTTAATGGATCTTGCTCACTAGTAAAACCTGTATCAATCTGCATTCTACTGGATTCTACCCAACATATATAGTGAAATAGAAGACAAGCCTAGCTGTGCCAAGTTCACTGACAAGTTGCACCCTGGAATATCTCAGTGTTACCAAATCTAAGTTTGGACACTAATCCTGCTGTATCTAGCCACATTTTGGCTTCAATCTCCCAAATGTTATTACTTCGCTGGAAGATCAGTACAGCTGCTTTGATTCCATACACGTGTAGACACACACAAATATGCCTCTGTTGCTTCTTGAGGCAATTGCAGTGCCAAATATTGGAACTAGTTTTGGAATCACATTAAAGTATGGGATTTCCATGAGAGTGAACCAAAGAGAAAACCTTATTGTTAGCAACTGTGGTATTGAATTCTCTTTCACATTAAAATGCAGACTATGAGAAACCATCATTGAAGCCAGTACAGATTATTCTGAAAGGACACTGTCTGAGAGTTTGATTATGTGGGGTTGACAAGGGAGATTTCATGTTAATTAATTTGGAAGAGCTGTTAATGTTAATTAAGAATTGCAAACAGCTTTTCTGAAAAAAAAATCTATGTTGGTTAAATGAAATCTAGTGACAGAAGGAAAGAGTTGACTGTTTTCTAAAATCCTGGGATCATCTTAAATATAATCCTTATATACCAAATGTAATTAGGCCAAGAAAAAAGAAAGGGATAAATACCTTTAATTTGCAGCCTAATAAATTGCCTTGGAAACTGATGTCTTGCTTTATAATATTTCTGAGTTATATTGTGAGAATTCTGTAAATTCAGAAACTGCTGTAAAAAAATTACTGCTTAGAGTAACATCTATTGTGCATGGGCATGCCCCTGATAAAAAGTGAAATAATATTTCTAAAATGTATAGTACCGTCTCACTGATAAAATCATGTATAATTTTTTTCTCTCAGGAGTTACTATGCATTCACCTGAGATTTAAATAAAGATTTTTATGGGGAGAGGGTGCAATTAAAGTGGACTGCTCTGGTCAGATGACTAGTGAAAACTCAAACTTAAAAAACATATAATCTTCCAGTGACTAGGCACTAGTCATTGTAAAACTACTAACTATCCAATATCCAAAACTGCTAACAAACCACCATTGCCAATTGGCAGAAGAGGTGCATATTTTATATTCTGAGGGAAGATGGGCACTTATATTATCCTTCACTCCCCCTATAGTGAATGCCACTATACAGGAAAATCTTGTTAGTTAGCTCAGATAGTTCAAATATTGAACATACTTTGAAGATATTATCACTCCCCAGCTGAAAGGTTAGTTTTTTGTATGCTTTAAGATATGGATAATTCAAAAGACAGCTACTTTGACATTTGAAGCCATTTTCTAGTCCCACAGGTAAGAAAACATGGCACAGGGAGCAGTGGAAGCTCTATGTGGCTGGATCAAGCCTCACCCAGGCCCTTGCTCATACAGAGGGATCAGGACAGAGCCCACACACCACACATCCAGATCAGGCCAGGTTGTTCCCGCCTCATCTTCTGTCCAGATCTGGGCCAAAATACTCTGTCTCCCGCCTTCCCCCTAACACACACATAGACACATCTAGATTGGGGATGAGATTCTTCCCTGAACTCATCCAGATCAGGGCTGCTCCATAATTTAACCCCCCTGCATACCCAGATCAGGGCTGCTCTGTCCCTTCTGCCCACTATGCATCCAGATTAGGACTGATCTGCCCCACCTATCCTCTAATGCATCCAGATCAGGGACACGCCACTCTACCCTGCTCTCCATGCATTCAGATTACAACCATTCTTCTTTACCACATTTCATTCCCCCACATGTCTGGATCAGGGCTGCTTCATGCAACTCCATCCTGTCTCCACTGCTCATGCACCCGGATCAGGGCTGCTCTGTCCCATCACTGCCCCAGACAGATGGCTAAGGGTTAGACTGCACAACCCCGCAGAGCTGGATTGAGTCCCTCAGACCTAGCACCACCCATCTAGCTAACGTAACAAAAAGGTTAATGGGACCCTGGGGGCAGAGAGGTAAGTGACAGTGTTGGCAGGACTGGGGGCAGTTTGACATGATCGGGGATGAGATTGGGGATTAATGTGTCCACAGGGGGGTTTGGTCAAGGTTGGCAGGAAAGTTTTGCACTTATATGGACCTAACCCTTCTTAGGTGCATCTAAGTGTAAGGTCTATATATGGGTGAACTAAGTTTCTATGTACCCATAGTAATTTGGATAATTCAAACCCATTTATTTTGAAGTTGGTATTTTTAATTCCCCGGCTTTTCAAATGAACAAAGTTTTTCTGTATGCTATTTGAACTTTCTAGTAACAAGACCTGGAAGGGATGGTCTTGAAGATAGTTTGGTCTTCTATTCACATGTCTGTCTTCAATTAGTGGAGAATTGTGACTACCCTCTGTTTTAGTTAAAGGAAAGACTATCGGGACAAAAAGGGTACTAGGACTTATGGAAATGTGTGTGTTACTTCCTTTCATCTGACCCTGACCAGTTCTGAAAGGGTCTCTAAACATTTTTAGGATGAAACAATGGGGTTTTAACTAATTCAAGTAGGAATCTTGAGCTCATCTTTTCATTCTAAGCTGTCACTTCTTATCCATCAGTTCTTTTCTCTCCCCATTGAAAACATAATTTTTTAAAAATTTTTTTAGTGCCAGTACTAATTCTGAAAATAGAAATTATTATTTTTTCTATAAGAAGGATGCTTTTTTCAGAAGGAATTATCTGAAAATAATTGGCATAACTTGAAATCCAATTTTTCAATACTTGGTAATAAAAGAATGTCAGCAATGAAATTATTATGTTATCTTTCAGTTTGTGTAAATATTGGTTACGATTAGAAATATGCTGCATCTAGAATAGTTAAATAACTCACAAATACAACATACTTTAAACAGAGCTTATAGACTTCTTAGCTCTTTTACATCACTAAGTGCTTACAATGTGCAGCAGGGAGCAGTGGAAGTTCCATGTAGCTTGATCCAGCCTGGATCCGATAGCTTATTGTGTTAATGTGTTCATTTATTATTCCTAGCTTTATGTGGAGGAGATGTTAGAGGACCCAGTGGAACAATTTTATCACCTGGTTATCCTGAACTTTATCCAAATTCACTGAATTGTACATGGACTGTGGATGTCACCCATGGAAAAGGTAAATGATTTAGATTTTTGTTTTTATTTCAGCCTTATTTATTTCAATCCAGTATGTCATGTTCCATATGCAAAATCATGTTTGCATTGATGAGCTAGAATATTTACTGTAGATATTTATGCATGTATCTTATGGTAGCATCTAGGAGTCTTGATAATGGATTAGAATCCCAATATTGTCAGCCGGCAGACAGAGCGGTTCCTGGGCTGTAGCTAGCTGGGATGGCGTTTCCCTCCGTGTCAGGGGTGGTGCCCCCCTACGCAGCACCTACCCACAGGCACTGCAGCCATGGAGGGAAGCACTGGGCCCCTGTGCAGCTCAGGCAAGTAGACAGGCTCTGGGATGTGGGGGAGGTCAGGCTTGCCACTTCTCTTGGGTGGAGCTGCTTTCCCGAGCTGCTGCCTGTAGGGCTTCCTGCAGAACTGTGGAGCTGCACAGAGCCCAGTGCTTCACTCCATGACTGTAGAGGCAGCAAACTAAAATTCCTTGAACGAGTTTTAGTTTGCTGCACTCCAAGTCATTCAAGGCACATTACTCCACCAAATTTCCTACAGTAGCTGGAATTAATGCGCAATGTGCCACCAAGGTGTGCAAACACCAACACCGTTAAAGCAGTGCAAAAGTATTTAGCACACTTTAAAGTCTCGTGCACACATGCCCTCATTTTGTCTACACATGGCCTAATACTGTCAAGTGCATATATCTAAGAATAGCATTAATTTTCTTCACTACAGTGTTGTATTGGAAGTTTGCATTCTTGGTTACCTATCCTTGACCCCCACATTTTTATTCAGTGTTGCTGCTGTATAGAATACACTACCATCCTACATGTTCAAGCTTCCCTTTGGCTGTATTTAAACTGTTGGTAATGTTTTTCAAATAAATCCCTCCATTCCTCATATTATGATCTAGTTCATTTTGTTTAACTGGCCTATTCCCATCTCTACTTAAGACTTCCTTTGTTAAGAGAATAATTAATGGTGGCAAACAATAATTTATAGTGGTTTCCTGTTAAATAGGCAAGAGAAGAACTTGTGATATAGAAAAAAAATCAAGAGATGAGCTGCAAATGTTTATCTAAATAGGGCAGCCAACTAGAAAGAACTTGCAATGAAGCAACACTGGAGCCATTAGATATTGCACTCTGTTATTGGTTAGGCAACCAAGATAAAGGGGTTACCAGTAGCAACAAGATTAGGAGTACCAGTCTTGATTGTCTTAAAATTTACTTGAGTACAGAGAATAATGCAGACGTCCAATAAGATGTTGGGGATCACTGCAGCTATAAAGGAAAGTGTGTAAATATGTATATATTTTTATTATTTACCTAGGAAAAAGAGTGAATATACTGGGTGGCTGTTGTACTTTGGTTCATGCAAGTATTAGGAATGTTTCATGTTCCTCCGAAAATGGACAGGAAGAAGTTAGCATCTTACCTTGCAACTAAGTTTGCTGCTACTGTGTCATTTCATCAGCTGCCTCTTCCCAAGCATAAATTAATTCTGAAAGGGTTGCAGCATCCTCTCTTCCTCTGTAACTGATGCTGTTGCACCAGCACCATCTTTCCTTGATTTCCTTCTGTTTCTTTTATATTCAAAAAAAAAAAAAAAATTGGAAACGTCGTGGTATTAGCAGATCCTTAATTTCTGCAGGTTTTAAATTTTAGGTTTTTCCTCTTTCTCTTTCCTGTTTTTATTGTTGTCATAACTGTAGTCAAACAACCTCCTTCCTCTCAATCCCCCTCCCTCAAAAGCTGCCCCAAAACAGAAATATCAATATGGCATTTTTTCCTCAACAAGGGAATAATAAATTGAAAAAAGAAAAAAAAGCTACAGTATTAATGGTGATTTTGCAGTTGTTGACTAAGGCCAATGGCAGATGTTAAAAAAAGGTGTGAAGGGTTCTGATGCATGATCCCAACAATCAATCTTCCTGTCATTCCACATGTGCATGACAGGAGGTGCAACTGTAGGATCAAGCATCAGATTCTATCACACCATATTGTCAGTGCAGGAGGATCCTGGGAACATGATCCTGGGTTCCTCTTGCACCAGTAATCTTTGCTCCAGTGGCTGGAAGCCCTGTTAGCCTATTGGAGCTGCCAGCTGTGGGAGCCCATAGTGCTGCCACCACTGCAGCTGAGAAATCCTATCACTGATGGAAATTGCAGCACATAGTGATCAGAGCTCTCAGCCAAGTGGGTAGGGAGTATTGTGAATTTCCATGGCTAGGAGATCCATCAGTTAATCAAAGCCCACAGCCAGGGGAGCCCAAATCAGTTGACCAGTGTTCCTAGCCTCCAGAGCACACATCTGTGTACCTGCGTGCTCTGGAGGCTGGGAGCACTGGCTATATGTTCAGTTAAAGGTATGATAGGAACCAACAACAAGGTTATTACACATAAGTTATTCTTGTTTTTATAACACCATTTATTGAATTAACGTGTAGCCAGGTCACTACTTAAGGCGTGATAAACCCATTACATCTTAAGTGTAACGTGTGTCAATGTCTTAACATTTCATAGGAGCAGTTTTTCTCCATGGATATCTCTGCATGGCTGATTTCTACTTCACCTCTGCTATGAATTAGTGTTACGTGTATGCAGCTTGATGTGTTAACCGTTACAAATTACTTACATTACTTTTACTGCCTGGGCCAAAGAGTTGCTATAGGTAACCATGCAATCACCTTCTATTATAAATCAGGCTAAACAGGATGCACATCACAACACCCAGCCTCTACCCTACCAGAATATCTGAGCCAAAATGTTTTGCCTTCATGTAACGCTAGCGAGAAAAAGATATACTGCCCTGTTTCACCATTCGGTAACATTACAAAACATTTTGTAATACTTTTATCATTACTAAAGTGGATAAGGAAACATCATTTGATTTCTATCTGGAAAGATTACTGTGTTTTCATAAATTATCCAAACCAAATATCCACATCTGGTAGCTATGAGGCAGAAGTAAAATGCAGTAATGAAATCAGAGGACCTGCTAGAAATGCATTTTAAGCCTATTAAACTCTAGAAGGATATTCATTTTTAAGGAAATGGGACAAGCTTAATTTTCTGAGCCACCATTTGTAATTAAATGCATGAATGTAATCAATGGTATAGTTGCATTTGTGTTAATGACATGATAGGTAAGTCTAATTTTTTTTCTAATAGGAGTGCAGTTTACCTTTTACACCTTTCATTTGGAAGATCATCATGACTACCTACTAATCACAGAAAATGGCAGTTTCACACAGCCACTGGCACGTCTGACTGGCTCAGAACTTCCTTCACCAATCAATGCTGGTCTCTATGGAAATTTCAGAGCTCAGTTGCGGTTTATTTCAGATTTTTCAATATCATATGAAGGATTTAACATTTCTTTCTCCGGTAAGGGAATTAAATGATCCATTTATATAAAGCAAATAAAATTTACTGTTTATAAAAAGGGAGGTTTAAGGCTTAAAGTGGTATTATTATTTAAATAATAAAATTACTTTTTTTTGTATCTCAGGAAGTAAAACTAAACAGAAACTAAATTAAATGTCTGCTGAGACATGTAAAGTATGCTGTAAAGAATATGACAGTAACCTGTAAGGAACATTATTGAGGGAGGAAAAATAAATTCAGACTAAGCCCGATTTTAAGTAGCAATATCCCAATTTAGCCCATGAGGAAATCTGTCATTGTTTTATGCTGTACAATTATTTTAGTTTGTTTTATGTGCCTGAGACATTTATAGCTCTAATAAGAATAATAAACCATGCTGTGCTATGCATCTTACAAACGCTCTGAACAATTTAATAGTTTGAATTTAAAATGTAGATGAATCACCAGTGTACAGTATGTGCACTCATTTTGTGTTTGGAGCTAAAAGTTTTACTGATGATCAGTAAAATATTAGTCTGTATAACAAATATAGTTGCCAGGTAGAAAGCATTTGTTCTCATTGTATTCAAATTGATTTTTTGTTTGTTTTCAGAATATAATCTGGAGCCTTGTGAGGACCCTGGGATTCCACAGTTTGGTAACAGAATAGGATTTAACTTTGGGGTGGGAGATACTTTGACATTCTCCTGTTCATCTGGATACCGTCTAGAAGGAGCTTTGGAGATTATATGTCTTGGTGGTGGCCGACGTGTATGGAGTGCACCTCTGCCAAGGTGTGTGGGTACGTGGTCAGCTGCTTTCATTTGCTTGTATGTGTAGTCATTGTCCATGGAGTTGCTGATTTACAGCATGGATAAGCATGGTAACACACTTTTTACAAACCTTCTACATTTTCCATATATCTTCAGTTTAATTTCTTCAGTTTCCTGATTCTGTATTCAGTATGTATACTACCATAGACACTTCACAATTAGTAAGTGAAAAACATCTTTTGATACATTTTCACATTTAGGAGATGGTGTTTCCTTCTGTTCTGGTGACTAGGTTCAGAAATAGGTGTACAAATTAGGCCAATGTTTTCTAAATTGGATGTCTACAAGGCACGTTCATTCATAAGTAAACTTCTGGATCATAGACTCATAGGAGTAGGGTTGGAAGGGACCTTGTAGATCTTCAAGTCCGACCCCCTGCCTGGGCAGGAGAAAAATTGTGTTCAAATGACTCCAGCCAGGTAGGCATCGAGCCTCTTCTTAAAGACCCCCAGGTTAGGAGCCAGCACCACTTCCCTTGGAAGTTGGTTCCACATCCTAGTCGCCCAAATTGTGAAGTAGTCCTTATGGATGTCTAATCTAAACCTACTCTCCAACAACTTATGGCCGTTATTCCTTGTTATGTGAGGGGGCACTAAGGGAAACAAGGTCTCTCCCAAACCATTCTGATCCCCCCTAGTGATTTTATACATGGTCACCAGGGCCCCCCTCAGCCTTCTCTTGTGAAGGCTGAACAGGTTCAGGTCCCGCAGTCTCTCATAGCTCAAATGACCCCAGCCAGGTAGGCATCAAGCCTCTTCTTAAAGACCCCCAGGGCAGGACCCAGCACCATTTCCCATGGAAGTTGGTTCCAGATCCTAGCCGCCCTAACTGTGAAGTAGTTCTTACGGATGTCTAATCTAAACCTCCTCTCCAAATGATTTATTTATGTTAAATCAATATAGATAATTGAATGTGTCTTCATTTTCAGTTTGACAGAGCATCCAACGTTACTGACATTTTATCTTTAGCATCTTTAAGAGTAAGGAAATATATTTATGCATCTAATTTTAGGCACCTGAGGTGGAAAATGCAGGCCCATTGGAGTCCAGATCAAAACTCCCATTGGCTTATGGATCTAGAGTCTCATCTGCTAGGGGATTTTGTGATGTATAATATATATAAATGTATTATTTTGGAAGGAGTTATTCATGAAAACATTAATATTAAGGGATTATGTGTTTTATAAAATTCCGTAATAACCCATAACATTGAAAATGGAAATATTTTTTCCACAGTTTATGAGGTATTCAGACTATTCATTAATTTCATTTTTTGCATTTAGCCTGTATTAATGGTAGATGCCTCAAAGTTTTGATTTTTCAAATTTACTTACATGTATCTTTGTGTATTAGTAGGCTGAATTAGTAGTACCTCAACTGAAACATAGATGTAAGCACTTTAGGAGGAACCAGATGTAGAAAATAATTATTACATATTTGATTTAGTGAAGCATATTGTGCTTGTTTTTTCCTATAGATATTTTTTTTATGAATGCCATTGAGTGCCCATGTGGGAACAGGAGAAAGGAAGACGCATAGAATTTTAAGACTTCCCTGTCTACCTTAGGAAAGGAATAATTTAAACTTAAGTATAAAATAACAAATTGGTCATTTTTCATTTCCTAAAGTAGAAAATCATGTGCATGTTCATGCACATGTATTCATGCTCAGTGCACGAGAGAGACTTACCAACCTAGCTGTGAACCCCCTCTTGCTAGCTTGGCAGCCAGTGAATGATCTTGTAATCATTTCTATTATTTGTATGGTTATGAGGAAAAAGTCAACCCTATATACATTCTCTCTAGCAAGAAGGTAGGATCCTCACATAATTTACCATGAATGACTTTGTTTAAAATGTTTGTTACAGTATGTTTAGAGAAAATTAAACAAACAAATCTTAAATGTAAATATTCTGGTTCCCCCTATCTCTGATTTTATGGTTTCTAGCACATTTAGAAATGTAGAGTATGGTTTCTGCTGTTAAGATGTTTTACCATCTATAAGAATGAGTCTTATCCTCCAAGGAATCATTATCAACCTATGGACATGCCTCAAACAGAAAGAGGCTAGATTTATTGTCTATCTTATTCCTTCTACATAATTTCGGATGCAGATACAAGACATTTACTCTAGAGAATTTTAGCCTATATTTTATTTCTAAGTAAATTTAATCTGTAGTAAGGTTTTCTTAAGTTAGCTGCCAAAAGTAGTTGCTACTGAGGACATCTTAATAGAAATATTAGAAGAAATGCTGCACAAGAGAATGGTGTATTACTCTGGAATAAATACTGTGCTGTATTTACTTGACTTTTCCTCCATGGTAAAATGAGAATGTTCCAGAGTAAATTTGTCATATGGTCGCATCCTTAATTAATTCTAGGAAATAATAGCACCAGTATGGACAGGTTTTATTTTGGGGGTGGGTGGGTGGGTAGGGGTTGTTTGTTTGTATTGTGGGGAGGTTGTTTTCAGTGTGTTTTACATTTCTGATATCCTAAGTTTCTCTTATTCTCCCATCTTTTTAACATATTAGTCCCCTTTCCATTCTGATGTAATAAGTTTTATTAAAAAGGAAAGTGTATTCCCCTGCATATTTTTACTTCATCTGATACTTTCATCTGATACTTTCTTGCTACTGCTACCACAAAGATATTTTATTTGGACCTTTTTGAGATACTGAGTATTACTTAACAGGTTTTCCATGATTTCATGGAAATCACATTTTGTTTTCATAACTGTACTTGAAGGGTATCATGCATGCAAGAGGGGCAGAAGGATGTTGTTCTTTTTGCACTGTTATTGGAGAAGAGCCCAGTCAGACAAAGATTCTTAGGCTAAACATTACAGCTGGTAAGTTAGGATAGGAATGAATGTTTATTCTTGTCATAATGAAATTATCTGTAGAAGTAACAGTAATGGGGACAGAATGCATACATACCTACTAGGGTGGCAATGCAAGCTTTTGCATAGTATTATATAATATTTCCTGTCTTGATACTTGATAAAAGCAAGTTATATGATAGTAAGTTTGCAAAGTACTAACCATACTTTCTGAAGTTTAAATACTGAATGTATCATCATTATTTCTTATGTAAAAATCTCATGGTCCTCTTTCACTCTTTTTGACTGTTAATCATCCACTGTGAAGATTTAGTGGTACAGTTTTTCCTTTTTCCTATTAAACTTTTCCATACTTGAGAACATATTTATTGTTCTTTGACAAAGAATTTTGTATTTTTCCTTAGGCACTATTCCTGTCTGTTTCTCTTTGTTGTCTCTTTCTCTCTTCCCTTTGCTTTTCTTTTGCCTTTAAGGTTTTGTCTCATTTTAACCTGGAAGATGACTACCACACTAAACTGCTCATCTCCTGAATGCTAAGCATCTGACAAAGGGGTGCAAGCAAATAGTTTGGCTAGCTCCCAGTCCTATAGCTAACAATTCTATCCTTAATATTGGCCAACAACATCTATTCCCCATTTGGAAAAATTAACATAGCTACCTTCAACTGTGCCTCCACTTTCCTAGTAGAATAAGGTTGTTGGGTTACTACGACAAGAGTGTGGGTAGGCTTCATTTGATTTCTCAATCAGTCATCTGCATGGATCAGCCACTTCTGTACATTTCAAAACTGTTCTTTCAAGATACTCATTGACATCAGGCCTCAGTCCAACTAGCCCTAGGTCCTAGGCTGGGCCTCTGTAGTCTCAGGCCTCTAATCAACTGTATCTGGCAGGGCACCTAAAGCCTTATGGGCTAATTGCATGGCCAAACTGCCCCTTTACCATGACTTATGCCTCACAGGTATTACCAGTATATTCCCTCTGTTGGGGTCTCAACCTCTGTCCCTTTAGTGTAGTTAAACCTTCTAGCCTAGACCCACTGAATAGGACCTGGCTTTGAAATACTAACTTCCCTTGTCCCTTCTAGGCACTAGGTCCCTGGCCCCTCTGGTTGTGCCTCCTACTGGTGCCAGGCCCCTGGCTCCAATATGGCTACATCCTTCTCGGATGCCTCTCTATACTCAATAAGCATTCAAGCCTTGAGCCTGCCCCTGGGCATGCATAGTATATGCATACAAAGGACTGCGGGTTGGAAGTAAGCGGCCCTGAAATGGCTGGGGGGTGGGAAGGGGGCTGTGGGTTGGGAGTGAGGGGTACCAGAATGGCTGTAGGGTATGAGAGGCAGCAGCAGGGCTGGGGGTGGGAGGTGAGTCCTGTGTCTTAGAAGTGAGGGGCAGAGACAGGGCATAGACATGCCATTCCCCCCACCCCATAATCATATACTCCCTTCCTCTCTCTTCCCCCTGCCCCCTCCTCTGCCCACCCCACAGGGCTG
>NW_017728886.1:244410149-244433353 GCF_001723895.1 Crocodylus porosus | reverse complement strand
CCTCTTTTTTGGTACTGGAAATATAGTAACCCTAAAAGCACATCCTATATTATAAATACATCTATGACAGCATTCTTTTCTTCTTAGTCACCAGATCTAGCCAGCCAATTTTGCATCAGCCAATTTATATTGTTTTTATTTCAAAGGCTGTCAGCTGAAATAAGAAGGATGATGAAATTTACTTACTGAAGGAGAATTGTATCCATTTTGTGTCATATAGTTGTGCTCATTAAAAACAACAAAAGAAATAAAAACAAGAGTGAAGTGACAAGATTGCTCCATGGGATGATCAATATGATAACAGGAAATTCTGAAAAGGTATTCTAAAAAAAATATTTTAATCTAATAGTGTCCCATGAAATAATGTTTTCTGAAATGAATCATCCAGGAGCAAAGAAAAGCTACCAACCCATGCACCCTTCCAAAAGAAAAAATAAATAAGTAAAAAATTAAACAAGCAAACAGAAACAATTTTTAAAGCAAAAAGTGTCAATTTGCTAGAAATGAAGTTAAGTATAAAATTAAACTGAATGCATTTTTAAAAAATACTATGTAATATGAATGGACATTGACTTTGCAGTAGAACCAGTTTCTCAGTGTTTGGTGGGTTTCTACGAATCAAACTGGAAAAAAAAACACAATTAAAAATAGAATTAAAAATATTATATTACATTATGTTACATTAGCTTATGTTAGCTTTCATTATGTTATGATACATTATATTACATTATATTGCTTAAAGGATATCCATATCTGGAATATAATGCTAAATTATAACAAAATATATAGTAGAACCAGAAGAGAACCAAAATGGTTAACAAAAGTGGTTTTCAAACATGGAAAAACTCAGTAAAAAGGAATTGATAGGAAATGAATTACAAGCTTTAAGAAGTCTATATTTTAAGCTATACAAAAACACCTGGAAGTTAAGAATCAGGTAACTCAGATCTGCCAAGAACCTCAAGTAACAAACATAAACAGGGAAGGGGAACGTAATGAATTTAAAAGACAAATGTTTAATCTGATAAAAGAAGATTCCTCTGTCACATTGCATAGTATGTCACACCACCATTGAGCTTTTTCTCTTAAAATTGATAAAGACTCTGTCAGTCATTTCATGGTATATAGCAGTAGTAATTTGGTTGTACATAATAACAATAATACAGCAGTCAGAACTCAAGTTTTACAAGGAAAGGTTGAAAGAACTAGGTATATAATATTTTTTGTCACACAATATGCCCCGATATACACCTTGTTTTTGAACAGCAGAATCAAGAAAAAAGAAAATATTTGTATATTTGGTAAACAACAGTAAGTAATGTAGTAGTAGATTCTGATGCAAGGGCCTCTGCCAGAATGAAGGAGAAAAAGTGTCCACAGCCAACAGATAAAAGAGCCTTATATGCAGCACTAGAGCTTTACTTTCACTTTCTCATGACAAAGAAATTACTACTATATTTTCTTAATTATAACATGCACCCCAGTGTCCAGAAGTTGAATATGTTGGGAAAGCATATTGTTATATACAAGTAAATACAGTATTTGGTTTTAAGAATAGGTGAGAGAAGGAGGGAACATGGCAGCAGCTTCCAAGTATTTGAAAGACTACCATAAATGAGATGGAGAAATATTGCTCTTCCTTGTCACAGAGGCCAGGACTTAGGCCAATGAGTGTGCACTGCATGAAAGCAAATTTAGATCACATCTCAGGAAAGGTTTCTTAAATGCAAGATCAGTAGGACAGTGGAACAAGCTGACTAAGGAAGTTGTGGAATACAGTTTATCAGAGGTATACAAAAAGAGGCAAATTAGGCATCTCCGGGATGATTTACGAAAAGCAAATCTTCAATCCATTCATGGGGTTGGGCTGCAAGACATTAGATATTTCTTCTACTTCTATGATTGAGTTATTTTACTTTTGCTACCAAAGTAATGAAATCAAACATACAAATTCACTTCAAATTAATTTAGAAATATTATACAAATGCTGTTTTCTTAGGTATGTAAATACTTATCTGCTTTAACATGAAATACTCTGTTTAAACACCCCTCCCCACCACCACACATGCATGTATAAGAAAATAAGTTCAACATTGGTTCTTTAAAACAAGTTTTTCTGCTCATTCATATCAATAATTCATTGACATTCATAAATGCTGTTGTAGGGTTTGTATATCTTCCTCAGAAGATCTGAGGGCCTTGTCGCATATTAATTTCAGGCAACTCCTGGAGCTCTTAACCTATGGATTCTCCAAACATTACTAGATTAAGTTATTTTTAAGAATAGCTTAAGTGGTTTAAAGTTATGCCACTCCAGGACAGGTTTATCTCTGATCCATGTTACCCAGCTCATGTTCAGTAATGTGTGGCCACTCCCCACAGGTAAACCACCTAAATTGAATTCCTCCAGCATCCCAGGACGCCATGTTCCCTCTCCCACCCTTGTGGATAAACCTTCTGCCTATTGAAATGTGCTGCTCAGGGGGAAGGTTCTGTCATCATGCCACCTCCCCATCTTGTCCCCATGAATGTGACCTTCCCACTTCCAGGGGTGCAACCCCATGCAAACATCCTGCAAAGCACATGCCAGCTAGCCAGGTTGCAGGGCACAGATGAGTCTAGGACAAGATAGGGGCCAGATCAGTTCCCCATAAAGTGGGGCTTCCTTTCTGGACCAGGGCAGTGACTCCCCACAAGCACATTCCCTCACCACTCCAAGCTCCCAGCCATCCTGGCATGCACCACTAGCAGCACCTCCTACACTCCAATCCCAATCCAAATCCCAATCCCAATTTATTTAAAAATGAGACCTACCTAACTTTACTTCCTCTTTATTTCTTTTTAATTGCTTCTTTTAATTTTTTTCTTTCAATAGCAGACGCCTTTCATTTCATCCCCCATCCCCATGTCCTTTCTGCCTCCAATTTCATCGCCGATCTACATTCCATTAACTCCCCACCTCCCAGATTCATGGCCCTGATCCCCCCCACCCCCACAACCCATCTCTCATCCTCCCCCCAACCTAGAGCAGGAACAGAATCCTGCCGTAGCCCTCTAGTGATGACTCACTGCTATATAGGGTTACCCTACCTCCAGGTTTTCCCAGACATATCCTCTTTCTTGGCCCTTTGTCTTCCATCCAGGCAGGTTTTTTAACATGTGAGCAAATGTCTGGGGTTTTGCCCTGCTTTTAGCTTTTCCCAGGCATAAGCAGTTTGGATGCTTGGGGCTGGAAGCAGTGGGCAAGGTGATTGGCTGACAAGGGTCATGTGCTCTGCACCCAAGCCCTGGCAAGCTGTTTTCAGATAATAGTGTATGTACAAGCACATGCGGGAGCTAGCTGAGTGGGCAGGATGGCTGGTGGGGAGTCATGGGGCTGTGGGTCAGGAGTGAAGGGAATCGGTAGGGCTGGGGAGCAGGGGCTGTGGGTCAGGAGTCAGGGGCACTGACAGTGCTGGGTGGGGCAGGGCTTTTGGGGCAGGGGCTTAGGAGTGAGGGGCAGAGGTGTATCACACCACCCCTTCAATCAGATTCTCCCTCCCACCCCCATTCCTTCCCCACACAGGTGTCCTATTTTTTGATCCTAGAAATATGGTAATCCTACAATCTATAGCTTCTAATCCAGGCACTGCTTACCAACCCTCTAGTGACACCTCACAGCTGTGCAGGTGGGGGACAGTAAGAGGTTTTTAGCCTTAAAGAGTGACTGCTCCAAACTCAAGCTATCACTAACACCAGGCAACATTTCAGCAGCAAAAAACGTAACATATAATAAGCCCTTAGAATAGTAGGAAAGTAGGGCTGGAAAGGACCACATAGGGTCATGTAGTCCAGCCTCCTGCTCAAAGCAGAGTCATCCCTGATTAAACTATTCCAGTCAGGTGTCTATCTAACCTCCTTTTCAGAAGCAGGATCCTGGATGAAAGGGGGCATCAAGTCTAATTCAGTATGACAGTTTTTACTCTACTGCTGTGGTCATGTATATGCATAGTCATTGTAAGTATCAAGTCCTGAGAAAGATCTCCTCGATGCTTCTATTTGCATATCAAGAAAAATGCACCTCAGTGTTTTGCATTTTCATGGATGATGATAATACTCTTCACTGATAGATCATTAAACCCTGTTACTGCAACTATTATAAGGCAAGCAAGTATTATCAATGACTTCCAGTGAGTTCTTTTGCCTACCATTTCCCATATGGAAAAAAAGTCCACAGTTAACAAAAGTCCTTCTGTTCACAGCTAACAGAAGATGATCTTTAAAAAACTAAAAGATTAGAAGTTCTGTGAGATGGCACTCTGCTCATGTTACTTTTTTCACTGTCATTGAGGTTTTAAAATGTAACCATTTTCTTTCTTTTTAATGATGACTTAATCTCATATTTTTTCCTCTGCTTCCATTTAAAATATATATGGAAAGAAAAGACAAGTGAGGGAAAAAGAGAGGGGGAAAAGGGAAGGTAGCAGTAGCCAGAGGTATTACCAGGCATTTCTTTGCACTAAGCAGCTGTGGCACATGAGGCAATGTCTGTAGCAAGGCTGCTGATGGTGGCACGGCAACTAGGAAATGAGCGGCAGCGTCTGCTGTTTTTGAACCCCCAAAATTGATTCCCACAGTTGGAGCCTTAATCACTCTTCCCCAGTTGCACTACTGATCATAGAAATTTGCCATAGGATTAAATGCATCTAATCTGTTTTATTCAGCATTATTATATAGGAGCTGGGTGACTGTCACCAAATATGCTCAAATTTGGGCCCTTGTCCTATTCTCTGTGAGTAAGATAAATCCATGTCTACTCACAAAGTCTGTTATTATTTAGCACAGGTAAATGTGTTGAAATCTGGTTGTAAATAACTAGATGTAAAGTACAGATGTAAATGAGTACTGGCTTGTTTATCAGGTTAAGAAAGTATTAAATAATCAACCCCACCTCCCCATCCCCAGTATACAGCAAGGAACATTTGTCTACGATTTTTGTATCCTCTGATTTTCAACATGAGCAGTAGGTACATTTGCTTTTATTTTGTGTGTAAATTATTACAAATATAAATTAGGTAATGCAAATGCAAATATTTGTTAAATTAGTCATAAGTAATTGTGACATCTTAGACATGAATTTAAAAAGCCTATTAGAATGTAAATCCCTGACTGCCAATGTTCTTGCATGCATACTGCTAAGCAATTGCAGCAGAATCTCTAATGAATATATAATATACTGTTTGTCACTTAGCACCATAAACATGTGAGGGTAGGTTTTTTTTGTGGAAGTAAAGGGTTATATGGGTAATTAGATTATTTACAATTACGTTAAAAGTGTTAAGATGACTTGCTGCTACTACTGCTACTGCTAGTAATACATTGACAATTTATTCTTTCAGTAATGGCTAGAAGTTAGTATGACAGGATTGCCATACTCCCCCTTACTAATATGCTTGTTTCTAGATCATTCCAGATCTCACACACTCTTAGGTTAGGAACAGACATTCAAAAAGCTGGAGCCTGAACTGATTCAATATTTGCAGATTAGGCTAACCTACCTAGGTTGAACCAATTTGTAACAGCAAAGACATTCCTTGTGGGCTGAGAAAATATGGGCACATGCCTGCAGTTGCTCAGGGCAGGAGCTAGTGGGCACTAGAGCATGCCCTCGGTTGTATGGAAGCTGTGTTGTGGGAGGCCGTGGCCATCCCGGGAAGTAGCTTTGTCTGAACTGGCCAGAGAAAAGTTTAATTCCACCCTCCTTGTCCCACTGGCAGGGATCTGAGCCAGGTCTGCTGGGTGCTCCCCCCTCACTGTTGCAGTGGTAGGCCAGCATGGCCCCTGAAGTAGGGGCTGTCTGCTGGGAAGGGGTTCACACTCAAGGAAACCATGACAGTTGCTTATTCCACTGCTTATCCCAGCCACAAAGCAAGCAGTGGCAGGCAGCGGTGGCAGCTGGGGAAGACAGACCCCACTAAGGTGCCCCAGTCGCAGAGCAAGGTGCCTTTCTGGCTGGTCCCTAATCCAACCCCCCACCCAGCTTCTGGAGTGACAAAGGGTGAGAGACCATGATGGGGACAGCAGCCCCTGTCATGGTTTCCCCAAGCATGAGCCCCTTCCTGGCAGAGGTCCTTGCTATGGGGTGGGGAAAGCTGCTTCAGACTGCAGCAGCGATGGCAGCAGCATCTTACATGGCTCTGGTGCTCTCCAAGCCCTGGTCCTGCCATGCACAGTCCACCACAGCTCTTCCCACCCCACAGCACAGTGCCCTCACTGGGAAAGGGCTTGCCCTCACATACACTATGACAGAGGCTGGCTCTCTAAAATGTCCTGAATTAAAAGTGCTAAACATTCACTATCATTGTATGTCAGGCATCAAGATGAGTGAGTGCATGCTACATACATGTGGACAGATGGGGCATGGCAGATGCTGGCTGCCAGGGCTCCTTTGGCAGGAGGCAGGGATTGTGGTTATTTCCCCTCCTTCTGGCATCCAGTGGAGTGGGCTTATTTTGCCACTTCCCCCAAGCATGGAGAAATTGGTGGCAGCAGAGTTTGGTGCAGGGAGACGCAGTTGTGGTCCCCTGGGAGCAGTGGGGTTAGAGGGGGGAATAACCCATGAACATGAGTCACCAGTGTGATGAGGTAATAAGCAAAGCTAACCACACCCTTTGTTGCATAAGTAGGGGCATCGCAAACAGGTCTAGGGAGGTGATACTTGCCCTCTATGCGGCATTGATCAGGTCACAGCTGGAGTACTATAGCCAGTTTTGGGCACTGCACTTCAGAAGGGATGTAGAAGGCCTGGAGAGGGTTCATCGGAGGGCCACTCATCTGTAAGTTAAAGGCCTACAGAAAAAAACCTATGTGGACTGACTGGGAGAACTGAACCTCTTCAGCCTCCACAAGAGGAGGCTGAGAGGTGATCTCATGGCCACTACAAACTCATCAGGGGGGACAACAAGAAATAGGGGATACAATGTTTACCTGGGCACCTATTGAGGTAATTAGAAACAATGACCACAAACTGGAAGACAGCAAATTTCAATTAGACATCAGGAAAAAAATCTTTAAAGTGATGGTCGCTAAAATATGGAATAAGCTTCCAAGGGAAGTGGTTCTGTCCCTTTCCTTGGAGGTGTTTAAAAGGAGATTGGACAACTACTCATTCCTGCCCAGGGCAGGGGGGTTGGACTCGATGATCTAATAGGTCCCTTCCAATCCTAACAATTATGAAACTATGAAACCCCCCTCCCTGCCCGCTCTGCCTCAGGGGCCATGTGGCCCGCCACTACTGCAGGGAGGGGGAAGCACCTGTCAGGCCCAGTTCTGGTCCTTGCTAGTGGGACAGGGAGGGGAAATTAAACCTCTCTCTGACCAGAACCCACCCCTGCCTGTCCCTGCTCTGGCTATGGAGCAGAGGGGTGAGTCCAGCCCTGCTCCACTGGAACTGAGAGCCCAGCCCAGAGAGCGTGCCAGGATTCTGAGCGGCTCTGGTTTAAGTTAAACCAGGAAGGGATCTGGGACAGACATTACCAGTTTGAGCTCTATCAGTTAAGTCTCTGATACTACATTTAAACAGGTTTATCTTAAACTGGTTTCAGCTATTTTGAAACTGGTTTATCTTCACTGAATGTCTGTTGTGTTATAGGTTCAAACCAGTTTCTGATCACTTAAACTGGTTTATGTGTAAACTATGTCGCTAGTCCTAAGGTTTCTTTATTTTTGGTGTTAAATAACCCCTCCTATCCTGTTAGGTCATCCCAAGTCCTTTTCTTCTTTCTATCACATTTCCTATCTTCACTCATGATAACTATGCTTTCAAATCTTCTTTTACTCTTTTTCCTTGCCTTTGGTCACAGTCTGAAACAATACTCCTTCCAACCTAAAGGCCCATTCTCAGGCCTTTGGGGAGAGGAGAGGCACTGAGGCATTATCTCTGCATTTTACTTGCAGCATCTCTCAGAGGCAGCACTTTCTCACTCTTTTAGGCCCTTCTTCTATTGTGTTGTTTTATATAGCACCAGCTGTATATCCTTTGTGGTTTGCTAGCCCTGCCTTACAGAAAGGAAACCCTACATCTTAGTTCCTTTAAATCATATATTTGTCTCCCAGGCTCAAATATAAGCATACAACTTCCATCTATTTCTTTAGATTATATCTCTGAGCATTCCTGGCTTCAAGTGAAGCAAAGTTTACAGCAGATGAGCTGAGTCATGCATATATCCCAAAACCTATACCCAATTCAAGCAGGGAAAAAAAGGTCTTGTGTGATGGTGAGAATATCTGTAATTATTTACTTTCAGATATTAGCACCTTCCTCATCTATTATTGGCAACCGTTGGGGACACTGGCCTAAATAGACAAGTATTACAATTCAGTTTCTATTCACTTGAGTAGTCAATAGTGACAGTTCAAGTGAATGGACACTTTACAGAATATCTGAAAGGTCTTGAGAAAAAGGAGACTTGTCCTTCCAACTCAGTAGGTCTGTACGAAACAGCTGAGTCTCACACTTCCAGGATAAGGGGGAGTCAGTAACAGCAAGGATACCACTGTAAGTGTGGAACCATTGGCCACTTCTTTACATTGCCTGCACTAAATACTGCTAAATAAAATCAGAAAGTATCCCATGTTCACTTGCAACAGTTACAAGTGATTGGGATGCTGTAATGAAACCTTTGGAATGTAATGACCTATTAAAGCTATTACCTGTTAGGAGATAATTCTCCCCTGAAGGGGAACAACTTTGCTATCCACAGGGACACCTGGCCCACTAAACTGCTTGAACATGTGTCTGCTTGTGTTTTAACTTCACTTGTTAAGTGTAGTGTTTAGCTGAACATTTGACACTACCCTTACTCTGTGACCCTATTCTTCTCCATGTATACACAAGACAATGGAGGGGGTGCAAAAGGGCATGGGCTATGTTAGGCTTGAAGTGGTTTGTTTGGGAGGGGGTTGGTTTGTTTGTGGGGGGTAGTTTTGTATTTTTTTAGTTATTTTTAAATACATTTAGTATTTAGGTTAGTTTTAAATACATTTTCTTTTATGATTAGTGATTATCCCACTGTTCTTGCACTTTGAGCATCAAGTTCATCTCCTCTGTCATTCCCTGGTGCATGCCTCTCTCTTCTTTGAACAAAATAGTTCTAAAACTAATCTCTTCTTCTTACCTAGAAGTGTTTCTATTTCTTTGATCATTTTTTCCCCCCATTTTTGAATCCTTTTCTATTTTTGCTATTTCTCTTTCAAGATAGGTTGACTAGAGCTGAAGGACAATTGTAGGTAAGGGCTTACCACTGGTTCATCTATTTACGCTATAATATTATCAGCACTATTTTCTTCCCATTTTTATGTGTTTTAATAGTACACATTATTTTAAACTACTGCTGTATTATAAGTAGACATTTTCAGTGAGCTCTCTTTATTTTCCCCCTGAATACTAAAATGTAATTTTAAGACAATGCATGTATGTGGACAGTTAAATTCATACCAATTAGTTGGCCAGCCTTTCTGTTTATCAACAGTGAGAAAACATGGGTCAGGCAGGTTCACATTCACCTATTTTAGTGCCTTTGCAGATCCAGCATTTTGTATGAACTGTGCAGGCACACACCCTACACGTCATCATGGGCTGTTAATTATGTTGCAAAATATTAATTTTAATTACCATTGCTAATTATTTCTCTACTGATCATTATAACAGAAATGGCTTCTGTAGAATTATGGCCAGATTTTGAGTACAATACCAACCCCAATTTGCCTATGCTACCTTTGTCCCAAAGGTCCTCACAAGACTTATGCAAACACCACTGCCTGGAACTGCCCTGGGTTCTAGATTAAGGAGCCTCTGACAACCTGTGTATAATACTCATCACAGCACTTACAGAAAGACAAATAATGTATTACAGTGACATTGGTGAAACCTTTGTCTTTTCCAAAGTTGTTGTCAGTTGTTGACTCTTATTTCCCTTCAGCAGTGTTTGTCATTACTTTGCCTTAGCTTCTGGGTGAGGGAGGGAAATAGTTAGCATCTTGCCCAGTAAAATTAGATACCCTTAATCACAGAGTTGCTGACTTGAAGTTTATTGCATCTGTTGCTCAAAAACAGACTCTTTTGAAGTATGCTCCATTTGTTTCTCAATCAAGCTTTCACTGCCTAGTTTCTCTTCTGACTGAGAGGTATGATCATCTTTATAGAATATAAAATTACCAATCATATCTTCCCTGTGCCTGACCCCCTGGTGGATTCTTGTTTGAAGAAAAAGATTGTCAAATTTAAATTTGTAATTGAACATCACACTTTTGTGCTCCATAATTATCTGTTGTAATTTGTTTGTCATCTAAATTATGAAGAACCTCATAATATCATCTTATAGTCTTCATGTTATAAAAATGTATTTCAGAATTGGTTTCAAAAGATTAAATTGCCCAAACAAAAATATTCCATTTCTATGGGAATGGTATTTAATGGGATTCCACTTTCTGAATAATGATAATAACAAAAGACTTTTTAAGATTACCCTTTACATAAAAAGGTATAACATTTTCACATATGAATATGACACGGAATCACAACTTTTTATAGGGAACAAGATGCATCAGAAATATGCTCATATAATCAATATTTCCCTTTAATTTCCCCCTTTCTAATAAATTAAGTGACCTTATAATTTTTTAAGGTCCCTGAAGAAAAAAAAAATGTTTCCTCACTCCTCCTTAAGCAAAATGGGTGCATCCCCACATGCAGGGGCATGTCCTTGCAGTGGCACAATAGCAGCAGCACAAATTCATCTCCCTGTTTTTTGCCCTATCAGATGCCGCTGCCTGTGCACTTTGGCATGTAACAAATTGTACCAGGTAGGGATAAGGGAGGCTGGGGTCAGCACCTGTGCTGGTCCCAGGAGTATTACCTATAGGGATGTGCGAAGCAGGCAGTATTCGATTTGGATTCAGATTCAGCCCAATTTGAGTGATTCAGCTTGCTGATTTGGATCACTGTCCCGATTTGATTCAGCTGAACCTGAAGATTGATTCTGATTCAGACATGGCTTTATGTTTTTTCTACATACCTCAAGGTACCAGGTGTGGCTCGTGAACACTGAAATGGTGGGGCAGATGGAGCATCCCACAGGACCGCAGAGGAGGTCCCTGCGAGCTCGGCAGTGGACCTGGAAGTTGACTGGAAGAACTTTTGGTCCATGTCTGGCTCCATCACAGGGTACATGCGGGACCCCTGTGCCCCCCGCCCCAGCTCAGTGATCAGCTGTGGGGGGACCCCAGGTGTTGCCCCAGACCCAGGAGGTACCAGTTGCCGGAAGTGGAGAGGAAGTACTTCTGGCCAACTTCTGGGTCCGCCACTGAGAACACAAGGGATCCCCCCATGCTCCCATGGGATGCTCCATCCATCTCACCATCTCAGTGTTCAAGAGCTGAGACTGGTTCCTTGAGGTATGGAGAAAAAACATATAAAGATGTGGCTATGGCCGAATCATTGAATCTCTCTGAATCAAATTAGAGGCTTTTAATTAGATTCAGAGAGATTAATGGGTCTCCTGATTCGATTTGGATTCAGAGATTTGGCTGCCAAATCTCCTCCGAATCGAATCAGCAACTGAAGCTTCTCACAGCCCTCATTACCTAGTGTCCTGGAGCAGCAGGGGCACTGATCTGGCAACACAGAGCCTGACTGGTGGCCAGAGCATTGCCCTGGATGGCCAGCCCTCTGTTTGTTCAGGCACATGCTGCAGACACATGCTCTGCACCACTCTTTTGACCGGAGTATTTTTTTGCTAGTGGGATTTCCCAGTAGCAAATGTTGGCCCCACGCTGCACATTTGCAGCATGGGGCACATTTTGATGTTCTGAGCATGCGGTTTGTGGTGCTGCAAAGAGACTTGCAGCACCATAAACCACACATACTATCGCATCTAGATGCACCCAATATGAATGATAAATTTCTTGGCTCATCTGATCCATTTTTCCTGCATAGTTTCCATCTCAGTCACTCTTATGCCTAAACTGGAGTTGTCTGCTCCTTTCACTCACTCTTTTTCTTTCCATCTTTCCTGCCTTCTTTATTCACTTCTCATTTATCTTTCATCTTTCCCTCCCTCTTTAACCCTTTCCTTGTACCCCTATCTCATTTAAATTCCTTTCCAAGCTCTTAAAATGTATTAAAGCAGGACTGATTTTAAGCTTGAGATTCCTGCTAATATCAACATCCTGACAAAAATTATTCTCTTAGCATCTAGCTATGCAAATGATTATTAGCCGCAGTTTTTTTTCTATTGTTATAAGTAAGGTATGTTTGGTTCTGCATCATTGAATGGTAATGGTATCAGACATATTTTACATTATTTTAAATTGTAACTTTTGAGTCAGTTTAATCCAAGCAAATTTATAGTAATGGTTATGAATTAAAGTATAAATAACTTTCCTATGTTAGTGAGTAATTTAAATCTACAGCATGTACCAAGTTGTAGTTTGGCTAAACCTTTGAAATAAAAATATGTCCTCTTAAAAATAACTGAAAGATGTTATAAATATTTAGGACTTTACTGTGACTTAAGTCAGGCTTGAATGTTTCTGGGAAAGCATGAAACCAGCAAGATACCTGTCAGTGGCAGTATCTATTTGAGAAAGTATATGCAGGAGACCACTTCTGTAGGCTACAGTGAATGCCTCCTCTTAGTTCTTCCTGATCAGACCTGATAAAGAATGCCTTGCATTCAAAAACTTGTCTAACTTTATCCCAATTATGCATATGGTCCAATAAAAGATATCACCCACAAAAATCTTTGCGTTTCCTTTCAGCTGTGACTGCTTTAGTGAATACTGAGGAGCAGCCCATTTTCTCTGGCTCACTAAAATTTCCTGAATTAAAAGTGCTAGACATTCACTGTCATCTCAAGATGGATGAGAGCATGCTGCATACATGTGGCAGACTCTTGGCAGCTGTACCCTTCTCTGTGAAGGCAATGCTTATTCTCATCCTTATTTATCGAACTATCATTGACTAAACTGATTTGAGTAACATTTCTTTATTTATAACAGATATACAAAGCATGATTATCAAAAAACAATATAAATAAATAGAGGGCAGTTGATATACCAATACTTAGGTTCTAGAGAGAGTTAGATTTCCTACAGAAATCATAGTCCATCCTTTAATCTCCTTGGATGTAATAATTTCATAGATGTCATAGACATTAGAGCTGGAAGGGACCTTGTGAGATGATCAGGTCCAGCCACCTGTCTGAAGGGAGGAAGTCAGCTGGGCTCAAATGACCCCAGCAAGAAAAGCATCCAAACATTTCTTGAAGGTATCCAAAATAGGTGCTTGGACCACTTCTGGGGGCAGTCTATTCCAGATTCTGGAGACTCAGACAGTAAAGAAGTGTTTCCTAATGTCCAGTCTAAAACAGTCTTCCAGCAGTTTGTAACCATTAGACCTCATCTTCCCTTGGGGTGCTCTGGTGAACAGACATTCTCCCAGTTCCTGATGCACACCTGTTATTTACTTATCGGCCACCACCAAGTCCTCCCTGAGCCTACGCTTCTCCAGGCTAAAGAGTCCTATGCCTCTCAGCCTTCCGCATAAGGCTTGCCTCTTGACCTCTAATCCTTCTGACAGGGAAGGTATACTCTTTCAAACTTGAAGGCCATAATCAGCTTACCTTATTGTACTATATGTTCAAGTATAGTTACCACTCAAATAGACCTTTACCTCTTTAAAGTCGTAAGTGTTCATTTATTTGAGAATAGAATAAAGAAGATAGACATGTTCAAGCAGGCAACAATACTTGTGCTCTGATCTCCCTTCAGTTAAATTATATTTATCTAGCTATTCTCAGTGAAAATGATGCTGTATACATTATTTGGGTACTGCTAGACATAGTATGTGTTCAGTTAAACACAGCCATTGACCATTTCTTCTGCTCCAATGCTGCACCTTGTGATGGGCTAGCTGGCAGTGACCTAACCCAGGGGTTTTGAAAGGGCAAAAGATGACTTAAGGACTTGGGATTCCCTTTCCGCACCAATCAGGCCCCAGAGACTCACCCCACCCCATGTCCCGATTGGCCCCTAGGGTCACCTTGAGGGGGATAAAAGGAGCAGTGTGGGCTGACTCAGGGGAGAGACCAGTGAGGGATGACAAGGAAGGAGCTTCACAGAGCTAGCAAGAGCTGAGCCAGCGGGGCAGGAGCAGTGCCCCAGAAGAGCCTGAAAGAGCAGGACCTGCAGGCAGCAGTGGGACCCTCAGCAGTGCAGCGTGTGGCCGGCAGGAGAGGGTCCGCACTGGGCTCCAGGATCCCCTGGGAGAGGTTGCAGCCAGCAGGAGGCTCCCCCGACTCCAGGAAGGATCTGAGCAGTGACTTGAGAGGTCCCCAGCTCTGCTTCCAGCTCCTCCAATCAGAGGCCAGGCAACTTGATGTGAGGCCCAGGCTCAGGGAAAGTCAAGACCCTTAGCAGGGTGGAGCACTGCCACCAGTGGTGTACCTACCTCATGGGCTATCTGTGTTCAAGTCCTAGCTAAAGTGACTTGGGGAGAGTGAGATAACAAGAAGCAAATCTTCTTGCAGTGGAAAGGGGCCATTGTATTTCCCCCACTTCTTCCCCTCCAGGTACCAAGGTCCTATATTTCCTTGTCATTTGACTTTTTGCATTTTTTTGTGCCTTTTTATATTTCACCACCCATATTGTTTGTTCTGCTGTTTGTGTTTTATATTGTGTTAACTCTGTTTTTTTGTCAATGATGGTAAGTGTCTAACCTTTGTTGAATCCTGCCCCCCTGCGTCATTGTAGCGTCCAGTATACCCTCTGATTTATGCCTGTTGTGTTCCGTTCCCAGTATTAAAAGGTATATGGTTAAGTCCCCATTGGTGGTCTGGCTCTGCTATGTAGGGGTAGGAGAGTCCCTACACCTCCTACAGTGCTTGTGCACTTCCTTTGATCCCTTCAATTGGAGAGGAGTTACCTCTTGGAGTACCACCCAGGTTACATTTTGCGGCCTTGTCTGGGATTCCTGCATAGTGGGTGCTAGAATATTATTCAAGCACTGTGTACCCCTGTAGAGAGAGAGAGAGAGCCACAAGGAGATGTGTTCAATGCTGACCAGTCTGCTGTACCCTCCAGGACTGATGGGACTGTGCAGGGGGGAATGGGGCAAACTTCTGGTACTGAAGCTACCCTGGAATGGGTCAGGGTTTTCCAGCAGATTCTGTGGGAGGTAACCCATTCCTCCAGTGACCAGGCAGCCTATAAGAGACTCCTGAGTTTCTCAGGAACCCTACCAGTCCCTGCAGGGGGATGAAGGATTTGACTCCTGGCTCTCCCATACTCAAGAGTCTTTACTGGCTTGGCAAATACCTGATGAGGATAAGCAACGCTGTCTGCTGGAGGTCCTCTGGGAGCCTGCCTTTGGGATTGTGAGTACTGTCAAACTCTGGAACCCTGCTATCACCACCCAGCAATGTGTGCAGGTCCTTCAGGATGCATTTGGCCAACCCACAGGGAGTGGGAGGGCATACTACGAATTCCTGGGAACTTTCCAGCACAAGGGCAAGACTGTTTCAGCATATCTCCTTCACTTAGAGCCCATACTACAATGCCTGGTGACCCAAGGAGCGCTTAGTATCACTGATGCCAATCAGATATGGCTCCAGCAAATTTGTATTGGGGCACAGTATAGCTTGGACTTACTCTGAAACCTCAACTTATTAGGGAGCAAGAGCAGCCCACCTGATTTCAGTCACCTCCTCTGAGAGATTCATGAAGAGGAAGAGCTATCCAGACTCTGAGAGTTTATGTGGGTCTCAGAAAAAGTTTCCCCCCAGAGAGGACCCATGGCTTGGGAGCTAATGGTGGATCCCCATGAGGACATCTTGTTGGGAGTGGAGGAGGAGCCTGTGGCTCCAACACTAGCAGCTTCTGTGTCCAGAACCTCCCCATGGGTCAGCCCTCGCCCTGTCCCTGTGCCTCGGGAGGACCTCGGCCCCATACCCACTCTAGGGCCCTGGGGTTCTGCTATAGATGTGGGGAGCCAGGGCACATGGCTCGGGAGTGCACCCAGCCTGAGAACCCTGAATTGGTATTTGAAAAGTTAAAAGGGTGCTGGGCAGCAGAAACAGGGAAGGGGCAGAGCAGTGGAGTCAGCTCTGCTTTGGACCCAGACAGATTCTTGCACATTACACTCAGTAAATTCATTGCCAAAGAGGCTAGTGGGACCCCGTGCAGAGGTCCCTATGATGGTGAATGGTCACTCATGCTGGGCCATTCTAGACAGCTGGTCCCAGGTTACCATCCTATTTGAATCCTTCTATGAGGAACATTTGAGACACCTGCCTTTGCTTCCCCTTACAGGGTTGGGACATTCTGGCTTAAGCCAGGAACACTATCCTTACAGTGGTTATGTGAATATGAGGTTAACTACCTGCTGAAATAGCTGGGGTGGAAGAAGTGTCAACCATCACTCTAGTGTTCCCTGATCCGGAGTGGATGAAAGGGGTCACTGTCATTGTAGGGACCAACTCCAGCCTTTTCCAGGTTCTTGCTCACTACTGTAAACAACAGGCTGGCCCAGATTACCAACAATGGTTAACAATGCATGCTTTGTGCTCAAAGGTATTTGACCGATGGGAGCATAGAGAGATGGGTCACCCTCAGGTTCTGGGGACCCTGCCTTTCTCTGGAGCAAAGCCCCAGTGAGTCCCTGCACAGGGCCAATGGGCTTTGTCTACTGTATGCAATTGGATTGAGAGGGATGAAATGAATAAGCTGCTGGTGGTGGAGACCCCCACCAAGAGAGAGAGACCAGGTGCGCTAAGGGTCCCTGATGGTGTGATCGAGACAAAAGGGCTCAACCAAGACCCAGCTACAGTGATAGTGGTTAACCCAACCTTGAAAGATATTGTGGTCCACCCGGGACAGAAGGTGGCCTTGATAAAGGAAGCTGAAGTAGTGAATCCTGAGTAGGAGGGAAACCCCCCTCCAACTGACCCTTCGAGGTTCTTTTTTGGGAAATCTCCAATGCCTGAAGCCTGTAAAGCTCAGCTCAGCTCAGGGACAAACTCAGGGCTTAAGCCCTTGTTTTCTCCCTGCATGACTGGGATGTGGGGGAGGCTAAGGGGGTGGAGCATCACATTTGTCTGAGCAACCCATGCCCTTTTGTGAAAGGTCTCAGCACATTCCCTTCCCTGAGATGGGGGAAATAAGACGTCATCTGCAGGAGCTCATGGACCACTGCATCATCACAGAATCTAAGAGCCCTTATGCCTCTCCCACTCTGATTGTGCAGAAGAAGAACAACCAACTCCGTATGTGTATTGATTACTGGACTTTGAACACCCGGACCATCACTGATCAATACACTGTCCCACAGGTGCAGGAGGCTTTGGAGTGTTTCACAGATTTCATAGACATCAGGGCTGGAAGGGACCTTAGGAGATCATCGAGTCCAGCCCCCTGCCCAGAGGGCAAATGGTTTTCAGTACTAGGCCTCTGCAGTGGCTACTACCAGATACCTCTGTGGGAAGAAAACAAAGAGAAGACTGCTTTTATTTGCTCCTTGGGATTCTATCAGTTTGAACAAATGCCCCAAGGGATATCCAAGGCTCTTGCCATCTTCCAATGACTCATGGAGAAGGTGGTTGGGGATATGCATATGACCCAAGTACTGGTTTATTTAGATGATATTGTTGTTTTTGGAAAGGCCCTGGAAGAACATGAAGAACAGCTACTCTGGGTACTTGATCGGCTGGAAACTGCTGGACTTAAGTTGACCATTGGTAAGTGTAAGTTCTGCCAGGCCTCTGTGAAGTACATAGGACATATTGTATCACAGGAAGGGGTCAGCACTGATCCAGAGAAAGTAAGTGCTGTGACCACCTGGCCTCGACCCAAGAACTTTAGGGAATTGAAAAGGTTCCTGGGATTTTTGGGTTTCTATTGACGATTCGTTAAAGACTATGCTACAATAACCACATGTTTAAATGCCCTAACTCATGGACACCAGGTGGGAAAGCCGCCCTGCAAGAAGGGACAAAACAATGGCTTAAATGGGCTTTCTGTGACACGAAGCCCTACAGAGCTTTTTGGTCCCCGGTGGGACTCACACTGTGAAGATGCCTTTCAGGAGGTGATCCGGCAGTTGACTCAGGCACCTGTGCTGGCATATGATGATCCTAACCACCCTTTTATTTTGCACACAGATGCTAGCCTGTCAGGACTGGGGGCTGTACTGTACCAGGAACATGAGGGACACCGGTGACCGGTGGCTTTTGCCAGCAGGAGATTGTCACCCAGTGAAACACACTACTTGGTACATAAGCTTGAATTCCTGGCCCTCAGGTGGGCCATCACTGAGAAATTCTGTATGGGACTACCTTCCAGGTGTGGACAGACAATAATCCCCTTACCTATGTGCTCACCAACGCTAAGTTGGATGTGACCAGCCAATGCTGGATCACAGCACTAGCCAACTACACCTTCAGCCTGCACTGTCGAGTGGGACGAAAGAATGTGGATCCTGATGTCCTGTCTCTACAACTCCTCAGCAACCCCAGGAGTGTTTGGAGCCCCGAGACAGCGAAGACCATAGAAGGGAAGGGGCACTGAAAGGGGAATGTGCTGGTCATTACAAACCACTTCACCTGATATGCCCAGGCCTTCCCTACGCGAGATCAAACAGCAAGAACAGTTGCCAAAGTACTGTGGGAAAAGTACTTCTCCATGTTTGGGCTGCCCTCAAGAATCCACTCTGATCAAGGGCGAGATTTTGAGAGTCGGTTGTTGTGTGAAGTACTGACAGTGGCTGGCATACAGAAATCAAGGACTAAACCCTACCACCCCCAAGGGGATCCTCAACCTGAGTGCTTCAATCGCACTCTCTTGAATATACTGGGTACCCTCCAGCAGGAACAGAAGGCTGCATGGAGCCAGCATATTGCATATCTGGTGCATGCCTACAACCCCACTAGCAATGATGCAACAAGGGTCAGTTCGTATTTACTCATGTTTGGGAGGGAGCCCCGGTTACCCATAAATTTGTGCTTTGGGGTAGAACGAGTCTACCAACAACATTTGACTCATGGACAACATGCACAACAGCTTCGGGACCATCTCCATCGTGTGTACCGACTGGCAGCCGAAACTGCTGGAAGAAACCAACAACGCTATAAGTGGCTTTATGATGCTCATGTGCATGAGCAGGGGTTACAAGAAGGAGACCAGGTGCTATTGCAAAACCTGGGGCTAACTAGGAGATACAAAATTGCTGATCGGTGGTGGGCTGAACCCTATACAGTGGTGCGACAACTGGGAGACCTCCCAGTATATGAAATCTCCCCTGAGTCTGGACCAGGTCGAAATCATGTGATCCACCAGAACCTCCTGCTGCCTATTGAGAGAGCCACGAGAAGAGAGGCCTAGGTCTCCCCATAGAAGAAGGCCTCACACCACCCAGCCAGCAGCTGTACCTGCAGCTCCCCCGAAGGCTCAGACTCTGACTGGTGGTACCCTGCTGACTTTCACCCAAGCTTAGGACCTGCCACTCCTCAGCGTGAAGGGGAGACAGGGACTGCTGCTTGTGGGGCCCTGCCTGGTGAGACCGAAACAGAAAACATCCCCACGCCTTTACCTGCCAGGGGCAGACTTCTCCAGTGAGAGGGAACCTGAGCTGCCGGGGCCCTCATGGAGTCCTGACCCAGACCGCACCCAATGACTAAGGTGGGAGCTTTGGCCAGTCTGTCGCTTCATCTACGGTGGCCTCAGGCTGCTGGGGGAGGTCCCCATTGCTGCCCCTTGGGTCCAGTAATCCCCCAGGATGACACCTCTGCTTCACTGGGGATGGTGAAGGGTTCCGTGGGGGAGGATGTGAAGGGCTAGCTGGCGGTGACCTAGCCAAAGGGTCTTGAAAGGGCAAAAGATGATTGGAGGACTTGGGATTCCCTTTCCTCACCAATCTGGTAATGATTTGGCCCAGGGACTTTCAAGGGGTAAAAGATGATTGGAGGACTTGGAATTCCTTTTCTGCACCAATCAGGCCCCAGAGACTCCCCCTCCCCCTCCCCCCTGTGTCCTGATTGGCCCCTTGGGTCACCTGGAGGGGGATAAAAGGGACAGTGTGGGCTGACTCAGGGGAGTGACAACAAGGAAGGAGTTTCACAGAGCTGACAAGAGACGATCCAGCTGGGCAGGAGCAGTGCCCCGGAAAAGCCTGAAAGAGCAGGACCTGTAGGCAGCAGTGGGACCCTCAGCAGTGCAGCGTGTGGCCGGCAGGAGAGGGTCCGCACTGGGCTCCAGGATCCCCTGGAAAGGCTGCAGCCAGCAGGAGAGGCTCCCCCCACTCCAGGAAGGATCTGAGCAGTGACCTGAGAGGTTCCCAGCTCTGCTTCCAGCTCCTCTAATCAGAGGTCAGGCAGCTTGACCTGAGGCCGGGGCTCCAGAAAGGTCAAGACCCCTAGCAGGATGGAGTAGTGTCATTAGTGGTGGCTGTGTGACAGCGTTCCTGCCTACCGCATGGGTGATCTGGGGTCAAGTCCCAGCTGAGGTGACTTGGGGTGAGTTACATAACAAGAAGTAAATCTTCTTGCACTGGAAAGGGGCCATTGTGCCCTCCCCCCGCCATTTCTCCTCCTCCAGGTACTAAGGCCCTATATTTCTTTGTCATTTGACATTTTGCATTTTGTGCCTTTTTATATTTCAACAAACCCGTATTATTTGTTCTGCTGTTTGTGTTGTATATTTTGTTAACCCTGGTTTTTATCAATGATTGTAAGTATCTAACCTTTGTTGAATCCTGCCCCCCTGGGTCATTGTAGTGCCCACTATACCCTCTGGTTTATGCCTGTTATGTCTCCAGTATTAAAAGGTATATGGTTAAGTCCCCATTGGTGGTCTCTGCTCTATAGGGGGAGGAGAGCCCTTACACCTCCCACAGCGCTTGTGCACCTGCTTTGATCCCTTCAGTTGGAGAGGGGGTACCTCTTGGAGTACCGCCCGGGTTACAACCTGATTTGACTTACGGTACCGTATGGAAAGCTTTTAAAGGTTTCTAGAAATTATATTTGATCAAGTTCTAACAGCTCTTTTCTTAGTGATTTAATGTATCATCATATTATAATACCCTGAGATACTATCAAACAGTCTGGCTAGTGATACAATCACAATATCAAAACAAATTGTGGTTCAAAAGAAAAAAAAATACAAATAGTGTCACATGGAAAAAATGTAATGCATATTTGGACTGTATCCATGCAGAATCCTGCATAAGTGTGCATAATGCAGATGTGCATACATCTATTTACATGTATGCACATATGTTTATATGCATACATATTTGTATCTAAATCTTCAAAACTTACTTAGGCTAACAGTGAAGTGACTTCTCAGGCTTATAAAAACTACTGGTTTTGATGCATAAGCTGTCATTGGGGTGTTAAAAGGAACTAGTCCATGCACAAAGTTTTAACGTCTAAATGAGCACTTGTCTTCTAATTCTTAGAAGGTAAACAACAGTGAAAGGTAATTTTCCATCAATAAAGGAAAGCAGTAGCTGAAATAAGTGGTTGCCAGCTAGGAGAATCAGTGTTTGGGATAAATCATCAGTGTGCGTAAAGTATTATATGCAGTTCTGGCAATTTCCATTAATTGAAGCTCTCACCTTTAGTATCCAACAGGTAGAAAATAAGAAAATAATTTAATGTATTTTAATGATAATGTTATACATGAAATCATGTCACTATTTATTTGCTCACTTATAAAATATAATTTATCCCAGCATCTATACAGAATATAATTAACCCAAGGGAGACTATCAGTATTATAGATGTTTACACAACTTTAAAACTATAAACCCATAAAATTCACTTCCAGGCAGGTTTAACTTGTGAATATATACCCAAGAACATGTGTATTCATTTTCAGATTTCAAATATAAGGACACTTAGAGAAGCACATCAGCCACTACACCATGGGAAATAAAGGGAAAGCTGTATTTTCTTAGACAATGATGATGAATGTAGTAAGGAATAATACTTCAACTCATTGAGATTTATTTTAGAAACAAATAGAGGCAAACCAGCCAACACTTTAGAGAATTGATGAAAAGCACCCTATGGCAATGTCCATATGAACAGGGGTGTACATTAGGAGCAGCACAAATATTAGCAGCAAAAATGTGTGACATTACCTTTTGTTGCTGTGCATGCCCCTGCTCATGTGCTTTGCAGCAGGACACATCCCGCTGCTCCATGTGGTGCCAGGGAGGTTGGGGGTGGCGTGGCGTGGCGTGGCATGGGGGCCATAGGGTTCCTAAGTGCGGGTTTAGCCAGCAGGCAGTCTCCATGCTGAGGGACCATGTGATGCAGCCAACTGCAGAACAGCATGTGAAGACATCTCCACACATTGTGGAGCTCCTGCGTTAAGGCACGCTGCACCCCAAACAGCCACTCCCTGGGTGGCTGGGGCACAGCATGCTTCAAGATGGGAGAGTAGGCAGACTGGGGCATGGAGCCTCCATGCTGTGGCACCCTGCGCCCCATCCAGCCACAAAGCAGCTGACTGGGGAAGAGTGTGTCTTGAGATGGTAGAGCAGGAAGCCCAGGGCTGCCTGTTCCTCTGTGTCTGCATTTGTCCCAGCACACACCATTTTGGTGTGCTTTGCACTACTTTTTACCTATTTTATTTTTTTATTTATTTTGCTACCAGGAAATCCCAGAAGCAAATTTTGCCCCAGTGCTGCAAATTAGCAGTGCCATGAATGGTTTATTGTATAGCACGTGCAGTTTGTGGCACCACAAAGAAGTTTGGAGAGACACAAACTGCACATGCCTGGATGTCTGGATCTCAACTACATAGCAATTTCATTAGGGCTCCACATTTTTAATAATCGTAGTATCTGAGTCATCTAAGTAACCAAATATATTGGTCAGAAGGGCCATCATAATTTTATTAATGTCTATATCAGTGATGGTGACAAAAGAATAATAATACCAGTAATTAAAAAAGGTTGAATGTACATATTGTTACCTACTGGACATTTATGAACTACTATTAATGTGAATACAACTGAACTGAAAAATTCTTACAAAAAGGGCGTACAAAACTGAAGCAAGGACCATACTGCTTACAAATTAACAGGCTGAACAAAATAATGTTTAACTCATTAGGAGAAGGTTCCCAGTGACAAATTCAAACTGTAGATAAGGCCTAAATTGTGT
>NW_017728886.1:244396041-244409944 GCF_001723895.1 Crocodylus porosus | reverse complement strand
GAAGGAGGAAAGGACATGTCATCTGCATACAAGTGAAAACAGAGTAACTACAGTATAACCTCATAAATCTGGATACCAAAAATCCAGAATTATCAAAAGTCTGGCACTTTCCCCGCTGCTCTGGGACTGGCCACCACTACCTGTTCCTCTGCCCCTTCTCTGCAACCGGCTGCCACACCGGTTTAAAAAAATCCATCATTTTCAAATTTCTGGCAAGTGCTGTCCCGAACACACTAGATTTACAAGGTTACACTGTATCACATTCACATATATGCAAAAATTCCTAGCACCATGGGGATATTGTTTTCAAGGAAATGAAGAGTAGTTGAATATCCAGTTAAATTTGCACCGTGAATTTCTGCAGGCAGAATGCAATATCACTTACATCAATCATTTACATTAACAATTCTTTTTAATTTAAAGTAGAAAAATATCTTAGGATCTGATTCACAGAAGAAACAGGATCATTTTTCCAGGGTCTAACTTTGCCATCTTATAGGATTCACAATCCCAAATTTGATTCATAGGTTTCCTGAACACTGGATGCTGAGAGGTAAACAAATAAGAACTGCATATACAAACTATACCTATCAGGCACATCCCCACAAGAAGGAATGTGTATTTCTCCTGGGACAAATAGCAGTGGCATGTAATTGTGCCACTGCTAGTTGTCCCTGAGCATGCCCCTCCATGAACACTCTGATTCATAGCAAATTGTCCCAGGTGGAGTACAGTAGGCTGGGGACAGAAAACTTACCTGGGGTCCTGGTGGCCACCTGGGGCAGCAGTGGTGGTGCTTCATCTGCTTGGAGCCCAGACAGGAGCCAGACCATGTCTTTGGCTGGTGAGGCTCTAGTTTCAGGTGGTACATACTGCAGCTGTATGTGCAGCCCCATTTTTTTTTTGTCACAATGTTTTTACATACCTCAAAAGGTGTTGAGGTGCTGCAAAATGCACATTCCCGCTTGTGAAGACGTGGACATACAGTGCAAGGCAGCCCCAAGCTAAGCATTCCCTGCTATCTGTGTGCATGTTCTGTCCCAAACCAGAAGTGGTACAGTGGTATGAATGTTGTCTTGACATGCTGTCAGAAGCATCCATGCTGAATGGGAAGCTATCTAAACTAGCGAATATGAAATGCATAGGAGAAAGTTGTTGCTGCAATTCCATTTCTTAAAAGTAGTTAGGTGCCTAACTCCAGGACAGAAAGAGATTCCTGTCTCTACTTGAGATTCATGGAGATTCTTGGATGGTGTCCAAGAATTTGTCACCTAAATCTGGTCTGCCTTTTATTATGAGGAGGGGGAGGAATGGAGATAGTGATGGCAACACATTCCCATCATTTACCCAGTAGTTTAGTGGGTAGATCACTTAATTCGTTATAAAAAACCTAGCTTCAACCTCCTTCTTTTGCCTGATTTGGAGATGGACATGAAGGCTAAGTAAACTAAAGGCTATTCTGAGGAGAGTCCCTCTCTACATCTGTACTGTGGTAAGCTACTCGTTTTATATATCATTAAAAACATTCACTGGAGTAGTGACTGTATTCTAAGTAAATATAATATAGATGAAATGCCCTAGCAATTAGTATAGAGTCACTCTTTCTCTTTTTTTTTGTCTCTGCGACCCAAGGGATATTTAATTATTTATGAAAAATGGAACAAAGTTTACAAGAGACACCCAAACCAAAATCCCATAACCTTGTATTTATGGGATGACCAAAACCAAAAAGGTAGGGGGTGAAATTCAACCAGAACTTCAAGGGGAGGCTCTGGAGGAGGCTCTGGAGGTGGAGGTGGAGGTGGAGGTGGAGGGACTGCAGCCTGATGCACTCAGGGTCATGTGCACCAGGGTCTCCCTTTGCCCGGAGAAGGGGCAGGAGACTGGGGTGTCTGTGAAGCTCGCTACATACATGCCCATGGCGATGGTTCCATGGAGGAGCCACCAGCTGAGGTCCCCAGTGGCTCATGGAATGAGGGTGGAGTATAGACTGTGCCACTGGGGTACCCCAGACATGCCCTCAGCAAGCAGGTCCCACCACTTGGTGTCTGGGTGGAACACGAGGGTAGCATGATAGACAGTGCAGTGCGTGAGCATGTAGAGGTGGGTCCAGTACCATCCTGGCCAGAAGAACTCCAGTGCCTGTCTCTGGGGCCCTGCCAGGACCACAGGGGGAACAGGCAAGGTGTGTAAGTGATGCCAGAGCATGGGCAGGGCCAGCTGAGAGAGACATCCCAGGAGCCTTGCCCATGGCCAGAGCTGCTCCACCACCCTTGCCTCCAGCTGGTGCCAGTTCTCCAGTGGGGAGGGGTCTCTGGGGGACAGGTAGACCCCCAAGTAGAGCAGTGAGCCCATGCCCTAGTGGATCCCATGGAACATGGGTGGGAGTGATCCCACCTGTCACCCCTCACCCACTGCCAGGCCAAAGCTCTTGACCCAGTTGACTTGGGCAGAGGAGGCTGCTCAGTATAATGCCTCGCAGGCCTCCACCTGTGCCAAGTCACCTGAGTCCTGGACCATGAGGAATACATCATCAGCATACACTGACAGGACGAGCTATACCACCAGCTCCTGGAGCAAACCCAGCACCCGCTTCCACAGGAAAAAGAGGAAAGGCTCCAGGGCCAAGGCAAACAGCTAGCCTGACAGCAGGCAGCCTTGATGCACCCCTTTCCTGAATGGGATGGGCTCTGTCAGGGTCCTGTTGAGCTTGACCAGACAGTCTGCAGAGGTGTACAGTACCTGGAGAGTCCGCATGAAGCGGGGCCCAAAGCCAAATGCTCACAGCATGCCTATGAGGTATGTGATCCACTCTGTCAAATACCTTCTCCTGGAGGATGAAAGATAGGCCATCTCAGCATGCTAGCTCCAGGAGGTCCTGAGCCAGATACAGGCTGTCAAAGATGGAACATCTGGGCACTGTGTCCATCTAGTCAGGATGGATTACATCCATCAGTATGGACCGCAGGCACAGTGAGATGGCTTTCACTTCCACTTTGTAATATGTGAAGAACAGGGGCACGAGATTCCAATTCCTTAGGTTGAGGTGATTCCCCCTTCTTCAGCAGGAGGGTCAGCATGGCCATCTGGCACAACAGGGAGTTCCCCACTTCCCTCAGATTCAGCCCAAACCGTGCCAAGGCCCAGGCTGAGGACATCCCACAAAGCCCAGTCAGTAGAACTCCGAGGTCAACCTGTCGATGCCCAGCACCTTGTTGCCAGGCATCAGGTGGAGGGTAGCTGAAAATTCAGCCAGAGTGAGAGGAGCTTCCATCTGGTCCTAGTCACCTATGCTGACCTGTGGGAGTCCCTCCCACAGGGTCTGACAGGCTTTGGCATTATTCAGATCCAGGGAGATGAGCTCATCATAGAACACCCATGTGCCTGGATCCATGAGGGGGTGCCGTCATTCTCCAGAAGGCAGGTGATGTATTTCTTATCCCCCCACCTCCTCTCCAGGGCATAGAAGAAGTGGGAGCCATGATCCATCTCCCAAAGGAGCTGTGGCCTGGGCCCAGACAAGGTGGTGATCGCTGAAAGGGACTGGCCAGATACCAGAGAAGTGGGCCCCAGCAAAGAGATATAAACTCAGTCTAACTGGGAGTGGCATGCCTGCTTCTTCCCCACCCTCACATAGGTGAAGGCAAGGGTGTTAGTAGGGTGACAGGCATGTCAGACACCCACCAGGGAGTAGTCCATCAGGATCTTCCTGAGGACACCCAAGGTGGCCTGGTTCTGCTTCTTGCCTGACATATCTCATGCATCTAGGGTGACATTAAAGTCCCTGCCAAGGACCAGGCACTTGTGAGGGTTGTGGGTGTTGATCTATGTGGCTTCCTGGTGGAAGAAATCCAATTCTGGGCCCTTTGCAGGGGCATACAAAGGTTCAGGACCAGTCCCTGCACCTGGATCTGGAGGTGTAGCAGGCAGCCCAGCATCACCTCAACATCCTGAAGAACCTCCCCAGCTGCAGGCTTGGGGAGAACAGGGTGGCCACCCCATGAGGTGGCTGAAAGGGAACTAAAAAAGACCCTGCCTCCGCACTCCAGCCACCAATTTGGTTAATTGACTTGAGTGGTCAGGGTCTCCTGCAAGAATACTATGGGGTATCCTCCCTCCTGTAGGAAGGTGAGCACTCAGCACCTCCAGAGACCCTTCCTGCAGCCGTGAACATTGAGGGTCATAATCTTAAATGACCTCAAGGCTGTAGGGGGTGGAGTAGATGGTTCAGTAGGTGGCTCATGAATCTCAATGCCAAGTGTGGGGCCCGCTGGTTTGTGTAGCACCCTCCCATATGTATAGAGGGCATCTATGAAACTGGGGGCCCATCTATAGATCCAAGAATTGCACCTTTGGGCCCCCTTGCCTTCCCTGGCCAGTGCCCTTGGAATGGTGAGGATGCTGTTAAAATCTCCCCAGTGGATCAAGGCTAACTTGCTGGCAGACCAGTGGGTGTAGTCACAGTCAAGAAATGCAAGTATTTCATCCCTGGAGACCACTGGGACCAAGAGGTCTGCAGGCTCCGTGGAGCCTTCTGATTCCTGGGGCTCAGAGGGCTCTTTAGGCACCATCTGAACCCCTGGTTCTGCTAAGACCCCAGACTCTGGTTGGGATTAGGAGAGCTCTGCAGCCCCCTGGGACAGGGGTGGGGGTAAGGTGAGGGTGGGGCTCCTTTACAAGATGATGGGGTAAGAGCTGGAGACCTGGGGGGTCCCCGATGAGATGGGTTCATTGATTAGGGGACCCTGCTGTGATCCTCTCTGGTGCAGGATTATGGGGCAGGCTGGAGGTGAGGTTTTCCTGAGAAGGGGAGGGAAGAGACCCACCAGGCACTGGGGTGTCTCCAGTGTCTACCTCAGGATATTGACAAAGGGGACCTCCTCCTTCAGGACTCACTGGGGTGATCCCCAGGGCCTCTGTATCCCCCTGTTCAGGGGGAGGAGGCTCTGCTGCCAACCCTTCCTTTGGGTAGGCGTCAGCCTTGACACCCATGTTTCATGGGGTAGGCTGTGGTCAGCAGAATGAAGGGCTTCCTCTGTGGGATCCTGTTCAGGACTATCCAGCAGTCCCAAAACCTTCTTCATGGGGATCATCCATTTGATCTTTCCTGGGGGTGGGGAGGCCCGTGGAGGCTGGACCACTTCTTCCCACCATGTGGTGGTCTTGGGAGGGGGAGAGGAGTCCTCCACATTAGAGGGCTCCAGCTGTGCCCAGGCCTTCCTCTTGCCTTTACGCCCGGAGAGTACCTGCACCCACTCAGCCATGGGGTGGTCCTCCAGTGGACAGGCTCCAGCAAGTGAAGGTGGTGGTTGAGGGGGCTGCTCCCTCTCTCCCCTTGGTTGCTGGTGCCCTCCTTGGGACTCCGCCAAACTTGGCTGGGGGGGCGGGGTCCCTTGAGCTCATGAGGGGGCTCATGGTTGTGGCTAGGGTGCCAGAGGGGCCTGAGGGGGGTAGGGCACTAGTGGTATGGGCAACCCTGTTTCCAGTGGGACCCACAGATGCCCTCCCCACCTGGCCCATGGGGGACTCATGATGCAAGTGCCCTGGGGCATGGCATTGGAAGCATTGCAGGTCCCCTAGTGTATAGAAAATCCTCACCAGGGCCCCCTCATAAGGAACTACCAGGCACCCGTCAGTCTCCAGCTGTGTTCCCACTGTCAGATGGATCATGACCTGGTGACAGAAAGAGCGCACATGGCAGAGGCCAGGGTCTTGGCACCCTAGTAAAAGGGCCACCACTGGGGAGATAACTCTCTCCAGGGTTTGGAGCTGGAGGAGCAGGGCTCAACTGGGATATAGGGAGGGATGGAGCTGAGGACCACCCTGGTCCCCAGCTCTTCTAGAGGCTTGAGAGGGATGTACTTGCCCTCCACCACGAGGCCCCTCTCCACTGCCTTTTTTACAGTGGCCTTCAAGGCAAAAAAAATGGAAGTGGGAGGCCACCATGAACTTGGGGGTCCCCCACTACCAGAACCAGGGCCTGTACCCAGGTCTCAAAGTTTAGATTCTCCCACTTGGGCAGTTGGCAATTCACCTCATGCCTGTGGGTGAGTGCTAGAAAGGGAGCCCCACTGCCTGAGCTGGAAGGGCCAGAGGGGGAGGATCCAACCCCCACTGGCTTCAGGTCCCTTCACAGTTGCCTGTGCACAGCTGTGGTTCCCCCCACCCCACCGCACCCCTCCAAAATCCAGGGACAGACTGAGTGGGTGTGCTAGCTAGTGTAGTGCATCTGGTCTCCTCAGGCACTAGTAGTCTAGGCTTGGAGGGAGGGCCCTTGCCCTTCTCACCCCCAGTTGTGGAGGAGACTGAAGAGGAACCCTTCCCACTGTCCTTGCCTTTGGTTCCCAATGATGGGACTCCCTACCAGAATCCTACCTGCCCTTGCAGAAGAGGTTGCAGGCTTTTCCACCCCCAGAGGAGGTTGGACTGTCTCTGGGGTGGAGGCTTCAGGGAAATGCATCCCCTTGGGGGCTTGGCTGGGATCCACCCCCATAGTGGGGCCTGCAGGAAGCTCTGTGGGGGCACCTGCCCCCCAGAAGGTTCCTGTCTTGCCATTGGTTCACTTGAGGCCAGGGAAGATAAAGAAAACCAAAATAACCCTTGGAGCTGGTGAATCCAGTAGGGGCAGGCTGGGGTTGTGGGGTAGATGGGGGGTAGGAAGGAAGCTCCCTGAGCCACAGCCCCACTTGGAAACATACCAGGAGGCCTATGCTTTGAGAATGTGGGGAGGGGGAAAAAACACACACACAAGGGATGGGGAAACTCACTCTGGCTTACTCAGCCACACAACAGACACCAGGTCAGGAGAAGTGGAACACAGGACTTACCACCCAAGGGTAAAAACACATAGGAAAGGCTACTGAGGCAGATGAAAAAGATGGCTGGAGTTTTGGAGGAGCTTTGTTTGTGGAAGATCTGTCCAGAAGCCCCTCAGGCCTCCAGCCAGGCACTCAGTAGCAGAGCAGTAGGCAAGAAGACAAATCAGGATCAGATGCAGTGAGGTAGCTGTGGGGGAGGGCAGGAACAGTCAGTCAGTTAGGAAGTAATCCAGTGCAGGTGTGGTGTCAGATGGTGCAGCATGGAATCTCCCTCTCTCCTGAGAGTAAGCAGCAGCAGCAACAATAGTAGTAGTGATGGTATGATCTGTTCAGTTCAGCAACTAAGGGTGTGCTTCTGGTGAAAGTGGAGGTGGCCTGCCAAGGCAGCTAGGGCAGGCAAGGTACTTTTAGGCTCCAGCAGTGATGGTGGGGGAGGGGCCCACAGGCAGCTCAGGCTCCCTCCCCAGGCAGTCCCCCAAACACAGCTTGGCAGTGGGATAGGCAGCAGGCTGAAACAGGGGTACAGAATGTGGGGTATGGTGCTGGGGTGCAGTACAGTGCAGTGGGCCCCTCCCTGAGTGGGGCACTGCATGCAGCAGAAGACCCCCCCCTTGGGGCATGGCTGCAACAGCAGCAGCAGCAGCCTTCAAGAAAGGGCAGAAAGGGGGCAGTTTTTTGTACTGATGGGAGGGCAGCTTATTGTACTAGCTCCCTCTGGCTCCAGATCTGGGAAGATCCAGGTAAAGGTTTTTTGCCCCAAGTGGCACAATTTTCTCCACAACAAAGTGCATGTCCAAGCATGTGCACTGAGACAAAAAGCCCCGGCTCAAATTTACATCACTTCTATTTCAGATGCTGTAAGAACACATGTTTGCATGTGTGGACAAGACCTAAACATTTTTCTTTTTCTTTTTTTCTTTTCTTTTCCTTTTTTTAAGAAAAAGGAAAGGAAAAGGAAAAGGTTTTAATTTCATATTGTGTGTCTTCATTTCTTCAAATCATAGATTATAAGGTTGAAAATGACTTCATATCATTACAAATACAAACTGGTATTTTCCTTTGTAGCTTGTTGTTCAGAGTCAAACATGACAAATTAAAGAAATTACCTAATAAAAGCTTATTTAAAAGTGTTAAGGTAGAGAATACATATTAGAATTAGATATTTGGCATAAAATACATTTTAGGGGTGCAGTTATTCCAGAGGCAAGTATTATAAACAAAGGATATTTAGTCTCAGGTTAAATTTAAAATCACTTCAAAATTTCAAATATATGGAAAGCTTATAGATACAGTCATCTTTAGCATATAGTAATCATGGTTGGGTGTGGAGGGGGAAGAGAGGTACATTTCTTTAAATAGCAATTTAATGTATTTTGGCACAACATCTTCAAAATGTCTTAATTACAAATACATTATAAATGCAGATTATCACTTTAAAATCACTACAAAATTATGGTTCTTGGATGCCTTCACTCTAATCCCCATAATTTTGGGAATTTGGAGGTCTGGATTTATTTTATGCTTAACCTTAACCATCTATTTCCTTACCATAATTAGTATTATTGGATTGCATTATGTGCTCTATTATTATTTGATACACTGAACTTTAAATTCATATTACTGTAGATTTTGTGTGGGAATTAGTTTTTTTCCTTTTTTTTCTTTTCACTTTTTGATTATTTAGTTTTCTTCTTCTGTCTAGGTATATTTAGAGCACTTTATTTCCACCATAATTCATACCATCTACCTATCATGTTTGTTTTTATTAATTCATCCTTAGAAAATATGTATTTTTTTGTTACTTTCATGTAGGTCTTCCATATAACTTTCATAGTAGTACTATTTTATTTTAGTTTTTGTTTTTTGTTTTAAGCAATTGGGGGCAGGAATTAAAAGAACTCCTACAAATTTGGGCTTGCTTACATATTCCAATAACTCATTGCAATGACCTGTATTATTTATTCTTAAATCATTTATTAATTTACTCATATTTAAATTACTGTGAGTATTCATTTAGAAAAATTAAATAAATGTTGCACTGGCATGAATCTATAGTAGAACTCAACTGAATATAGGAAAAATGCTATTTTTTTTAAATAACATTTACATTCCCGTTCTTACCATTGCTTACAATATTTATATTTTATGTTAAGCTATGTCTCAACTTTTTGTTTTATTTTCAGCTGAATGTGGAGCCTCCACGACAAATAATGAAGGAATATTGCTGTCTCCCAATTATCCACTCAACTATGAAAACAACCATGAATGCATTTATAGTATTCAGGTACAAGCAGGGAAAGGAATCAATATTTCAGCCCGAACATTTCACTTAGCACAAGGAGATGTTCTTAAGGTAGGTTGTCATTTTTAACATGTATATATTATTTTAAAAAACAATGCTTTCATGTCATCATATCATTTATCTGTGTGTAGCATAAGAGTTGCAGGTGAGTTTATATTAAAACTATTAAGTACTACCACTGTAGATCAATCTTCTATTTAAACCAGTCCCAAATCTACTAAGAAAATAAGAATCAGGCGGCCTTTTGTCTTATCTACAATCCCCCATTGCTTTGCATGACTATTTTCTGATCACGTATCCATAGAAACGTTTCAAGATTATAAGCATGCTGTGTTGCTTGAAATTTGCATATGAGATTCCCACTTCCCAGGTTGCACATTGATCTTTTAATAGGCAGGTCTGCTTCTTATAATTTATGTTTTTCTTCCAGTTTTTCAAAAGTTGTGTTCTGGTTTAGGAAGTGAGTCTTTTTTCCTGCCAAATTATATCTAGAAGCTAAGTGTATATTGTTTTTAATTTTCAAACAAGTAGCATACTTATAGTGATTCTGAATTTATGTGGAATGTGTCATCTTTTACAAAAAGCCAGGCACTATCAAGTCCAATTGAAGTCAATTTTCAGTGAAGTCATAAAATTATAGCTGGCTTTTTGCACTTTTAAGGATAAGGTCCAATATTAACATTTAAATTATACATTCGATGCAAGATAGCACCTCCAGAGAGTTAGTTTTTAATTACATTTTATTTATATAGAGTAACTAATAGAGTAGCAAAACCTGCACTTTTCATCTGAACATAATGCTTGACAATTACATACCAGTAATTAATTTTAAATAATGCATGATATGTTAGCTAACTACAACATACCCTTTGAGGCTCCTGTAAATGTGTTGTACAAAGAGCTCATTTACCTCTGAACTATCACATCTTTGTTCTAAAGAAACTGGTGAAATGGCTGAATTATACAGTACCAAACAATTCTGGCAGAGGAGGTGTGTATCTGCCCCAGAACAACTGCAAGATTTCTCAGGAGTGGAATGTTCATAAAAAGACTGATGTCTTTTATAACACTGAGAAAATGTTAATGTGATTATAAAAAGACTTATGTCTTGTAAAACACTGCAAAAATGTAAATGAGAAGAGTTCTTTCTGAATCATTTTGTTATGCCCAAGTGAGACCACTTACCCACTTTTGAGTCCCCTTCTATAGGTATGTGTAGATGTTAGTAAAATGGTTTTTACTGGTTGTAATGAAAAAGGAAAAGGACCACCCTACCCCTTTTCAAAGGGGAAGGGGAAAACGCCTCCTTGGGACTGCCTAAAGAAGCAGCCTTATTTGGTCTACCTCTCCTTGACAGGACCTCCTTGCAGGGAAGCCCCTGGCTTTGAAACCCAAGCTTCTCTCAGTCCCTGGCTTCTCTAGTGATCCAGAGCACCCCAACCTTGGGAGCTCCTTTTCTGGCCAGCTCTTGGAAAGGAGGGAGAGTGTTTTCTTCTTTAAAGAAGGGAATTATCAAAGTGCCAATAGTCTCCAAAAGCACTGTAGGCACTGCTTCAGAACAGACAGTCTTTCTTCTCCCATTCCAGTTCCCTCTCTCCTCCCCCAGACATTACTCTGTCTGCTCTGGGACTTTTTCTTGATTCACCCTGGGGCTCTCTCTCCACAACTCTCTCTCATTCATTCTCCTCAGGCTTAGTCAGCCACACTTGCAACAAAACTATAGTCTTAACCTGGGGAAAACAGTCACCCAATTTTCTTGGGGATTCCAATCGGGAGGCAGTTTCTGTGACCTGCTCTCAGGTCTAAACTACAATCTTCCCCTGGAGTGAAAGGGCATCTACTGCAAGAGATATTTATAAAGCCTACCCACACTGAGCCCCACAAGATGCTCCCCATCAAAACTGCAGGCTGGTGAGAATCCAATTCATCTAGCCTCCTTTATCACAAGGGTATGCAAAAATTTTTGGAGGACCAGATCTACTATTAAATGCATTGTTTTAAGCTGTGTGTTCAGAGATCAGGTCTTACTTGGGTAGAAGTTTGCTTGTGCTGAAAGCTGCACTGGGAATGCAATCTAAGTATATCAGGGTGGGGAGAAAAGTGGGTGGATTGGGTGAGGTCCATGGGGGGTTAGTGAGACAGGGTGTGGCAGGATTGTGGGGGTGGGAGCTCAGTGAAGGGGGGGAGATTGGTGGATCCCCAAGGATAGTCTTGTCTATCTGTGGATATGGAAGTTGCAGAGCTAAAAATAGCCCCAGGGGTGTATAGGAAATGTGCAAGGCTGGGGCTGAGGTTGGGGCTGAGCTTCAAACATGTACAGACCTTCATTAGATCAGGCTAAGCCGTTACCAATCTTTTTTCACCTCCTCAAGTGAGGTAAGTTAGACCAGACCAGCCAGGTTTTGCTTAATCAAACCTCCCAAATGTCTGTACAGATCAGCACTTAGAAGTGACACTACTGAATGAAAGGTCCATATGACTACAATAGCAAAAATTAAATTTATTCTTGTTTGAGTTGGATAATAATATAATAAAACAAAAGGGAAAATAAAAAGCAGTTCTTAGTCAATTAACATGTTCAAAAACAATTCTTCAACAGTTACTTTTTAGCTTATTCAAAAATCATTTCATTTTTGCATTAGGACAAATTATTTTGCTATTTTATTAACTATTATTTTCATTTATGTAGGACTATTGGGTATAAAATAGACAAATTTGAGACCTTAATAAATTAGCTAACTTACCTACATGAAGATTTTTAGTTCTTTATTTTACAGTATGACAATTGCAATGCTATCTGTAAATGACATCCAAATTAAAAAAAACCCAAAAACTCAAGTGGCAAAATTGCAAAGTCCTATACAAGGTCTAGTTCTTATACAAGGTCTAAAGAGTAGAAATCCTCTCCCTATGTCAGTAGTGTAGTAAAGAAGAGCTCGGTTATATGGGCATATGGAAGCCAGCACTTGGGAGTGGGAGAAATGAGGGAGAGCTTATCATAGGCAAAGTGTAGCCAATCTATTCTTTATGTCCCAAATGCATACAGGAGTGTCAGCATGAGGAGCTTCTCTACCTGTCTAGGTCAGGAAGGTTACCTTTTCCTCCTTTGTTCATATTTTTAAAACGATGAGACATGGTAGTTTCTCTAAAATATAGTTGTTTCTCTATTTGTATCTCCCTCAGAAGAACCTGTTTTGATGCAGCTGTCTCCCTTGCAGCCCTAATTCAGGCCTGAGGTTCAGGCTCTGCTGCCAGGTTTATTTCTTTTTTTTAATTAATACATGTAAAATTCATAAGCAGTCCTGCCTTTGGTTAAAACCTAGGACTCCCATCCTGTTGTGTGGGATGATAAAGTTGTGGAGCATTAAAAGTATGTCCCAGATATAGTGAGTAACATGGGGGAAAGCCCTTCCATGCCATGCTTATATAAAGCAACTGCTTCCTATGTGGGGTTCCTTATTCTGGTCTCAATAATGGGCTATACCTAAATTTTAATTTGTGAACAATTTTAAACATAGACAGTAGTACCAACATTCTTGTGGTAATTTTAAACATCTCTCTTCCTGAAAGCTTAAACTTGTCTTTATTTGAAATTGATTTTAATGCTCTACTGATTTCAGTAATGCCACTGAAAAGGAAAATAGGAAGAACTTCAAAGAAAGTTGCCCCTGCCCCAGGCCTGGTACAATCTGTGGGCAAGGCAAGAGCCCACAAGGGGACACTTGCCTGCCTGTACGCAAATGCCAGGAGCTTGGGGAATAAGCAGGAGGAGCTCGTCCTCCTGATCAATGCAAATAATTATGATGTCATAGGGATAACAGAGACCTGGTGGGACTCCACCCATGACTGGATCACAGGTATAGATGGCTATACCCAGTACAGGAGGGATCGTGTAGATAAAAGGGTTGAGGGTGTAGCTCTCTATGTTAAGGAAAGCTACGTGTCCCTGCAAGCTGATATTGGTGACCAGGGTGGACAACTGGAGACCCTCTGGGTTAAAATCTATGGGGAACATGGCACAGGGAACACAACAGTAGAAGTCTAATACAGACCTCCCACACAAAGTCCTGAGCTTGACCAGGAGTTCACCTGGGAACTGCCTGAGGCCGCATTCTCCAGGACCATGGTTGTCATGGGTGACTTCAATTACCCAGGCATCTCGTGGGAGGATCACTCAGCAAAATCCAAGTGGTTGCAAAGCTTCCTCTCATGCGTGGATGACCTCTACCTGATTCAAGAAGTTTATGGACCAACGAGAGGCAAAATGCTGCTCGACCTGGTATTGGCTACTGGGGATGACCTAATAGGTGACCTAGTGATTGATGGGAAGCTGGGTGACAGCGACCACGAGCTGATCACCTTCACCATCTGCTGTAAAGCTGGCAAGGCAGTCAGCAATACGGAAGTCCTTAACTTCAGGAAAGCCAATGTTGACAAGCTCAGGACGCTTAACAGTGAGGCCCTACAGGACCATGACCCAAGGGAGAGGGGAGTTCAAGAAGAGTGGTTGCTCCTCAAGGGAGTGATCCTCAATGCACAAGCTAAGTCTTGTCCATCTTGGAGGAAAGGCAGCAAGAGGGCACAACAGCCCCCCTGGCTCTCCAGGGACCTAATAGACCTCCTGAGGCTAAAAAGAAAGGCCTACAAAGGATGGAGGATGGGATTCACCTCCAAGGAGGATTATTCTGCATGGGTCCGGTCCTGCAGGGAGCAAACCAGGAAAGCCAAGGCTGCAACTGAACTCCAACTAGCTTCAAGCATCAAGGACAATAAAAAGTCCTTT
>NW_017728886.1:244389198-244395941 GCF_001723895.1 Crocodylus porosus | reverse complement strand
TCCTGCCCTTTGGGGAGGGGGCTGGACTCGATGATCTCCCGAGGTCCCTTCCAGCCCTGATGTCTATGAAATCTATGAAAGTTACTTAAGATGGGACATGAAGCATAATAACTATTCTATCTTTCCATGTGATTGCAGAACCATGTAATTCCAGAATAAAAATATATTTTTCTAGTTGAACTTCAGCCAAATTGATTACTCCAAATATGAGTGCCATGACGTGTCCTGCAATAACTATTGCAATTAATTTACCTATGTAAACAAGACATAAGAACTAGCCTTTAGGAGATATAATTTCTCCAGAATGTCTCCCTCTTTCTGCCTGTTGTCTCTAATCCCTTTTCTTGATTTGAGTCCTTCCAGACAGTCCATATATTTCATCTGTTTCTTTAGGGTAGGTCTACATTAGAGGTTTGCCCTATATTGTGTCCTATGTTTGCCTTAGAAGTCCAAATATTCTGCAATGCTGATTTGTTCATTACTAGATACAGTGGTCTCTGGTGAACCCAACTACTTTGACTGCCTTTCTATTAGGATCCTTTGACACAGCTGAAGGTGATTCCTCAATAGTGGATTTAAAGGAAAGCCTGCACTCTGCACTTTTCATTTTGTTTTTCATAATCTGGTAATTGGTGGATTACAGATCAAAATCAAATCTAGTGCTATAACTCTCTGCTAAGGCAGAAAAACAATTGGAAAGGATACACCACAACATAAATCTTCAGTCCAGGCTGAGGAGGAGGAGTTGCCATTTATCATGACTTATTTGGTGTAGAATGTGAGCTTCAGAACATTTACTTTACATGTCTTCCCTTTAATGTGTGATTTACACAGTAATTAATATGATTGATATGACTCTGTCTAATTATATTTGTGTATTTTTCATTAGAAATACAACAAATATATAACATAGTAAGCATAATTTCATATAAGTGTATTCTGCTTGTGGCACTGTCAAATCTTGATTGAATGCTGATGAAGGTTGCATGGGGGCATATGGATGAGGCTAGATCCCTATAGTTATTGCATGCCATTTAATTTAAATCAATCTTTAGTGACTATAAAGCAGTTGTTTTCTTTTTTTTAATTGTACTGATGACTGAGTTTGTGCACTGTAATGATTCCAGAATTCTAAATTTGAGAGTGACTTGTTGGGGTGGCAAACATAGAGGAAAAGTAGAAATGAACAGTTTCTGAATTTATTAAATATTCTTATTCCCTGATTCCGTCTTTAAAAAAGAAAAGAAAAACAACAGACTCTGGCTTCCCACAAGACATTCATGTTTCCAAGAAAAGTATTAACATATCTTGAAAAAGGAAATTCTTTATTGCTTTAAATAGAAATATAATGCTAACTATTAATACTACATAATTCAAAATAAACACACTGTTATTATTAACAAGGGGTAAGATATTTCAGTGTATAAATCAAGTAGTATAAGATGCAGAGAAAGAAGCAAAACTGAGTAAGAAGGAGCTGGAGACTCAAAAGAAGGGTGAAAACCAGAGCTGTGTAGAGAATGGAAGTTCTGTTACATGAAAGATTTGGAACTTTGTTTTCATTCCAGTAAGAAATGAAACTAAGATATGTTGAACTTTAGATAAAAAAGAAAAAAAACCATTCTGGAAACAAAGTTTGTTTGAATTGGTAAAAATAAGACTGAAAGATGACCCTAAGTGAAAACAAAAAAATGTTCCCTGTGCTGCATATATTTGTGGCATGAGCTCAAAATTTGATACCTGGAAATCCAGGTATCAAAAAACAAACAAACAAAAAACACGGAGAAAAAGTGGGGCAAGGCATGGTCCTATACCGTACCCTGAGTCAAACAGACTTGGCTCCTCCAGAGGTGCTCTGGCATCCAGCCAGAGCATCTCTATAGTGCTCCTGCTGCCCAACATGCTCCCTCTGTGTGTGGGGTGGAGGGGGTGGCAAGCAGGTGTGACCTGGTCACTGTCCCTGGTAAGTAGACACTGGGGATGTGTGAGGGGGATTGTATGGGGGCTGTGGGAGTAGGGATGTTGGATGGGGATGGGGGTGGGGTGGGGTGGGCTGGTTGAGGGGTGTGGGTCCCCTGCAGGACTCACAACCCTTCCCCTCAACACTGCAGTTTAAGTCTAAGTTAGATATTAGGACAAACTTTTTCACTAAAATGGTAATGAAGCGTTGGAACAGGTTACCCAGAGAGGTTGTCACATTTCCATCCTTTGAGGTTTTTAAACCTAGCTAGACAAAGCCATGGCTGGGATGATATAGTTAAGGATGGGCCTGGTTTGAGCATGGGGTTGGACTAGATGAACTGCTGAGGTCCCTTCCAAACCTAATTTTCTGTGAATCTATGATTCTATGATATCTGAAGGGCATATTTCACCTGACTCAGGAAAACAGTAAATAACATTCTATGGACTGGGATATAAAAAGAAGTCTAAACAAGCTGGAATGTCCTAAAGAATGTAACATTGGAAGCTCAGCTCTTGGATGACAGTTGAAAGTGGAAACACTGGAAAATGGATAGCACAGCATGTAAGAAGTCACAGGGACAAAGTGTAAAACAATAAATTTATAAATATTTAGAGGGTTAAAAAGTGATCACTAACAGCTGATGTGGATTGTTTAAGGACAAATCACACCCAACTAAATTGGTTTATCTTTTTTACAGGGTTTAGTGGATAAGTGAACATAATATGCCTAGAATTTAGTAAGTAAGACCCTTTATAATGCCATACTCACAAGTTGGAGAAATGTAGGTTAGAGAGAATCACTATTAAATAGACCCAAAATTAGATGTATAAACACAAGCAAAAAGTAGTTATACATTTATTGATGTCAGACTGGCAGAAGGTCTCAGTTGGGGTTCCACACAGCTTTATTTTACATTGAGACTTGCTTAATATTGTTATTAATGATTTAGGTGCAGGGATACTTGATTTAAGTTGCAGATGACATAAATTCCAGTGCCTTGGAGGATAGGGTTATATCTCCAAGGAATCTTGATAAATGTAAGAATTGGACAATAGGCAACAGAATAAAATTCAACAAAGACAAATACATGATATTTCATAGAGAAATGGCACTGCCACTCAATGACCAGTGGTGTCCCCCAAGGCTCCTTTCTCAGAGCTAGACTCTTTAACATCTTTATAAATGATCTGGATTCTGGTGTTAGACATGGACTGGCTAAGTTCGCTTATGATACTAAACTTTGGGAAACCGTGTCCACACTTAAGGATAGGCTGGTTATCCATGCCAACCTCAATAGGCTTGCAAGGTTGGTGGATGAAAACCTGATGGCATTCAATATGGAGAAATGCAAGGTGCTCCATCTCAGGAAGAAAAACCCGCATCATACTTATAGGCTTGGCAGTGCTACACTTGCTAGCACCACAGCTGAAAGAGACTTGGGGGTTATTATTGACTGACCACAAGTTAAACATGAGCCACACCTGGTAAAGGGAACAAAACTCTGGCTTGCATCCATCAGTGCTTCTCAAGAAAGTTCCAAAATGTCATCCTCCCATTCTACTAGGGCTTGGTGAGGCTGCAGCTGGAGTACTGTATCCAGTTCTGGGCTCCACAATTCAAAAAGGACATGGATAAGCTTGAGAGATTCCAGAGGAGAGTCATGTGGATGATCAGAGAGCAAGAGAACAGGCCCTATGAGGAGAGGCTGAGATCCATGGGACTCTTCAGCCTGGAGAAGTGCAGGCTCAGGGGTGACTTGCTGGCAGCCTGTAAGTACTTAAGGGATATGCATCGGGACCTGGGGAAACACAGGTTCACCAGAGCACCCCAAGGGATAACAAGGTCCAACAGTCATAAACTCCTGCAAGACCATCTTATGCTGGACATAAGGAAAAACGTATTTACTGTCCAAGCTCCCAAGGCTTGGAATAGACTTCCCCCAGGGTGGTGGAAGCTCCTACTCTGGATTCTTATAAGAAACATTTGGCTACTCTTCTTGCTGGGACCCTTTGACCCTAGATGACTTCCTGCCCCTTGGGCAGGGGACTGGACCTGATGATCTTGTAAAGTCCTTTGCAGCCCTAATGTCTATGAAATAATAATAACAAAAGAAAGATTGCAGTAGCAGCTTTCAAATATTTGATGTAAAGAAGATCAAGAAGTATTGTTCTCCTTTCCTACAGAAGGAAGTTCAAAATAGAGGGCACCCTAAAAATATCAGCCTAGTGTTCAACAGTAATGAATAAGTAAATAAAATCTTATCTATGATTAAGAAAGGTATTGAAAACAAAACTGCAAAAATGTTGTATCATTATATAAATCCACGGTGGGCCTACATTTGAGTACTTCCACTCCAAGCCCTTTGCTCAGGGTAGGATATAAATCTAACAACAAATGAATAAATAGAATGGCAAGAACTGCACACAGTATATGTGTAAAAGAATACATACAAAATAAGGTATGGAGTATGGGAACAGAGAAAATTGCAAGTATAAAAAAGAGTTGGAAAAGACTGTTGGACTATTCAACTGAGAAAGAAAAAGCAAGTCTAAAATAAACCAAAGGAAAATAAACCTTTTTTCATAAAATATAATTATATTTTGAATTAATTGCCACTGTTTTTTTGTGGTTTAAAAATATGAGCCCAGTTTATGGAAGATAGCTCTATGAGCAGTTATTAAACACAGTAGTTAAGGATGTAACCTACTTCTGGTAACTGTGAGCATATGACAGGGTATAAATCACTCTGCACATTCTTGTTTTCTAATACTCTTCCTCCAAAACTTCTACTTGTAACTGTTAGAGAGATGGACAGTTGGGTCAGAGTCCTGTCGCACTTTACATGCGCAAATGGCACTTACCCAGACAAATAACTGATGTTTTCGGCACTTATGCCCATTTAGCCACCCTATTCCATGCACAACATGGACACACAAGTGTTGATACTGCAACTAGGATTCTTGGTTGTAGCCATTTTGGTTTAAGGACATAGGCAGACAAGGTTATTTGGGTCAAAGCAATATCTTTTTTGGACCAACCAAACAGTTGGCAGAATTGTTCTTTGCAAGCTTTGGGGTACAAACATCCTTCTTCAGGCACAGGAAGAGTTTGTTGTTGCTTTGTGCTTTCTCCTGGGTAGAATGGAAGCCAGTATGCAAAATGCAGGCCTGTAAAAATGCAAATACATATCAGTGAGGGTCACAGGCCTTGTGGGACAATAGTTATGAGACAGGTAGTTGTGGGAGGGAGGAAATGAGAGGGAATTTAAAGTGGCGATAGTATGTAACTGGTAAAGTTCAGACAGGTTACCTGAGGTTATCAGATGACCGGAAGGTTATAATGTGCCATAAATCCAATGCTATATTTAGTCCAAGATCTTTTTGTATACAGTAGATTTATGATGTGAAGTTAGTAGACTCATCTACAAAAGGTGTTTTGTAAATTCCCTTTGAGGATTAGAACAGAGAGATTGCAGAGATAGCAGTTATTTTGTGAGAAGTGTGCACCCACAGGTAATTGGGTGTTTTGGTGTTTGATAGATTTTTGGTGTGTGTTCATTCTGGTACACAGTTGTTGTTTGGCACACCATGCTGCACCAACCGCACGCAGTGGGTCAGATTGATGGTTCCATGGGCCACATGTTTGACATACTTGAGTTATATCATGGGAGGACAGATGTTTTTACTTGGCTACACATTTTTATGTCCATTTGTTAAAGACAGACTGATTCAACATATTAGTCTTTCAAAATAAGGGCCTTGTCATATGGTAATATTGGGTGGGGAAAATCTGGACCATGGGCCAGATTCATCCCACTGAGGGATTTTGTCCTGCCTGTGGTGGGTCCCTTGTTTCTGCCTGGCCCAGGTGCAGGGGGCAGCCCAGATTGGGGTGTGTGTAGCTGGTCCCACCACCCCCAGGAGCAGAGCAGGAGTGGGGCAGCATGGTGACCAGACTCCTGGCACAGGAAATTGTAATATTAATTGTAATAGTACAATTCTGCCCACTTTCAGTCAGGAGGAATCCCAGACCTCTGGACTGGACTCTTCGGGTGAAATACTGGCTTCTTGGAAGTCAATAGCAGATCTTTATCTGAGTTCACTGGAGCCAGAATTTCATCTTAAATCACTGTTTCTGCTGCAGAAATACTAAGGAGCATGCCATTAGTCTACTGTCATTGTCCTTGCAACATGGAAAATTATTGGTCAACATTTGGTAGTAACGGTGCAAATAATATATGTTGATTCCTTCTTAGCCAGTATTCATTTCCTTTTTATGTGGCATGAATGAAATATAAGAAAGGCAAGGTGACTAAAACAGAAAGTGATACAAAGACATGGCAACCAGGTACATGTGTTTGTTTATTGGACTAAGGGAAATTCCTAGTATTCTCAATGAAAAGGTTGTATGTTATCTTGATATTCAGTTGACTCAACCTGAAGAAAAATTTTGCTGCTGTTATTATTTAGTCAGTATTTAAAGGCATCATATTCCTTAACCCTCTTAAATACAGGTATCTTATTGAACTGACAAGTGCAGAGTACTGCACCTAGGGAAAAAGAACCAGCAGCATACCTACAAGCTGGGGAACTCCCTTCTCATCAGCACAGAGGCAGAAAAGGATCTTGGAGTCATTATTGATTTCAAGATGAACATGGGCCACCAATGTGGGGATGCAGTCAGAAAGGCTAACTGCAGTTTGTCATGAATCTACAGATGTGTCACGAGCAGGTCCAGGGAGGTGATCCTCCCCCTCTGTGTGACACTGGTCAGGCCGCAG
>NW_017728886.1:244364085-244388964 GCF_001723895.1 Crocodylus porosus | reverse complement strand
GGGAGACCAGCAGACCAGGGAGAGTCCCTGTTCCCCCCAAGCACTACTGGGAGTAACAAGGAATAATAGCCATAAGTTGACAGAGAGTAGATTCAGGCTAGATATCAGGAGGCACTACTTCACTGTCAGTGTGGCTAGGATCTGGAACCAACTTCCAAGAGAAGTGGTGCTCGCTCTTACCCTGGGGGTCTTCAAAAGGAGGCTGGCTAGACACCTTGCCGGGGTCGTTTGATCCTAGCATTCTTTCCTGCCCATGGCAGGGAGTCGGACTAGATGATCTGTTCAGGTCCCTTCTGACCCTACCAACTATGAAACTATGTATCAGAAAGTTGTTGATGCCTCAGAACACCTTTACATTATTTTCCCATATGGAAATTACATAAATTTGCATATATTTCACAACAAGTTGGTAAATTAGTCCATAAAGCAGAATTAGTGTCCATTTTGGAAAGAGTTCAATATTACAACTAAGCATTGGGTAAGGATTAATATGGTTAGGAGGGAAACATAACTGTAAATATGGTGTGTACTGGCAAAAAAAATAAATGTATATATTTCGGTGGGAGAATTAAGAAAACTATTGGGAACAAAATAATATTTTATTAATAATTTCCTTCATTTTAGTTATTGATTGCTCATGTACATATATATCAGCAAAAACATGTCTTGCTCTTATGCAGTGTTTAATAAGAAATAAAGGCTGGGTTTTTGGGGGATATTAATTTTAAGCAGCTTGGCAAGATCAGAGGAAGGACTATCAAATATAAGTTGAGTTATCTTTAAGTCATTTGTACTTTTAATGGCTCTGTAGCATACTACTAATTCTCCTGGAATGGCTTGTTTTCTTTCAGGTCCATTTTCAAGTCCATTTCAAAAAGTATTATTTTGTTGCTGTGCATCTGGTCTAGCTTGATTACGGATCCCAGTGCAATTTAAAATACTTTATTTAAAGTTAAACTAGGCATTCTCTGTCTTAGAAATTTAGTGCTACCCTTTTCAGTTAATAAACATCCATTATATGTTTATTTGGATTTATGTTTTTTACACTGAGAGTTGTTCATTATCTACTGTTCTTTGTATCAATGTATCTCCATACCTATATTTATCTAGTAACCATCATTTCTGAAGACATCTTCTTTTTCTCCTATGTTGTTTTACCTGAATAATTAGCCAAAGTTTGGAACTGGATGTTTGTTATATGAGGAGAAATTAATAATATAATTAAACATGTTCCTAATGACATGTATATTTATAAAGAATGTTCTAAATACAGTTTCTGTGCCCAGCAGATGCAAGGTTATTTGCTCATATCTACAAACTTCTTTTGGCCAGTGCTCAGCCCAGAAAGCACTCTAGCAAAACTTATTTTATGACCGTTCTTGGTGTTGATTTTTTTTTGGTGTTTTCTTCTGCTTCTCAACACACATACATTTAAATATATCCACAAACACCCATAGACTTTTCTCCACCAAACAATGCCTAGTAACAACCTTTATCTGAGACAGTTAAAATTATTTATACCTGTCTTTGTTTTGGATTATGACACATAATTGTGTTTTTGTTTGAGGCTTCTTGAATTTCATGCACTGATCTCAAATGCAGGGTAATATGTATACTTCTGCTTCACAGTTTCATCAAACCCACAACTGTTCTGAGGACTGATAGATCTTAATGTTGTTTCTTTTATTATTTTTGTTTGTTTGTTCAGTTGGTTGACTTGTTAGTGTGATTAAAGGATAGATCCTCCTGGGAAGACCATAAGATGATAGAAGAAGCAAACAAAGAATTTGAGTTAGTGGGTTTAGAGATACGTGATATATTAGCTGCTTTTTTTAATGTATGCTTTATGGTTGGCAGAAATAAACTTGTAGAAGATCTCACCAACTGATCCCCTTGGCCCTTTGTAGAATCATAGGAAATAAATAATAGAAAAGAAAGAGCCCTCAGGAGGTCATCCTGTACAATGCCCTGCTTAAGATAGAATCATCCCTTTTCAGAATATTTTAGGCCAGTTTTTGACTAACCTGTTCTTAAAAACTTTGAAAACAAGCTGCCAGGCATGTTGAAAACATGGCATACACTCTTTAAATTTCACATTTAAATTCCTGTTGTAAGGAACTTGAATGATTAAAGATATCAAAGAGTTTTGGTTTCTTTTCATGTTGAGGATGTTAATATTGGTTGGAATGATCATCATGGCTTATTTTAAGACAAGAACAATTTCATACTCTGTACTACAGTTAGGCTGTGTCAGTACAGACTGGAGACTGAAGAATCCTTCACATCTTAGTAGAATGCTTATAGGTTAGAGAGAGTGTAGGTGTAAGTGATGTTAATCTACTTACACTCTTTAATTGTCCCCCAAACCCTTAGACTCTGGGTGTTCAACCTCTGGCTTATTCCATCTGGCTTACAGGGCTCCCCTGGGTCAGGAAATTTGATGGCAGGGGGGTGGTGGCCATTCATATAACCACCTTCCCCCTTGCCAAACTCCCAAACCCCAAGCTCCATGTGGCTGGTAGTGGCCAGGTCAGGCTGCAACCCCTACCCCTTCAGGACAGGACCATGCCTGCCCCACTCACTTCTAGTTGAGGCCCAACACCCCCCACCCCCTCCCGCATAGGGATGGTCACACCCCCTCCCACCTTTCTGTGTGTGACCAGAGTGGGATCTGGCCACGCTCCCTTCCCCTGTTCCATGGGACTAGGTCAAGCTCATTTCCCCTGCAAGGCTGTATTGGGGCCAGCTTGCCCCTCCCCCACAGATACTTTACCCAACTGTAGCTTCCCAACGACCAGGTTGCAGAAGGAAACTACACTCTGAACTCTCATACCCTGAGATCCCAGAGTCAGAACTGTCCAGACAGAGTGAGAATGAACCTAAGCCTGAACCCCTCCTGGTTGCTCTGGACAGGATTTATAGCCTTCTAATCACACCACTTGTCACTCACCCAATGGTCCAATCATCACCCTTTTCACAATACCAAATCAAATTCAAACCAGGACAATAATTAAAAGGACCAATCAATTCAAACTATTTCAACTCAATATACACAAAATTATCATAACTGCCTTATTAACATATCAGTATTGATAAACAGTTTCATCACCATTATAAACTGTGCATGCCCAGACCTTAAAAGTAGGTCATGATTTCATCAAGGTTGAGAATTCAAACCCTCTAGAAACTTTTCACCTCTAGTCGTATGGTGCATGCATGGACTTTCATTGTTCTACACCAGAAGACTGGAAAAGGGCCAATGTGGTGCTAATCTTAATGTTGTGGCAAAGGGAGGATCCAGGAAACTGTAGGTCGGTCAGTTTGACCTCAATACCAGGTAAATTTTGGAAAAAAATATCAAGTCCATTTGTGAGAAACTGGCAGAAGGCATGATGTTAAAGGATAGCCAACATGGTTTTATTGTGGGCAGGTCATGTCTGACCAACCTCATCTCCTTCTGTGATCAAGTAACAAACTGCTTATATGTGGGAGACGTCATTTATGTCATACACTTGGATTTTAAAAAGGGCTTCAATATGGTTTCCCATGATGCTCTTATAAAAAAATACTGGGAGATTGCGGGCTGGAAGAGTCCATGGTCGGGTGGGTTGGGAACTGGATAAGAGGTCAAACCCAGAGAGTGTTAGTTGATCTGTCTGTATCCTCTTGGTGGGAGGTGGCCAGTGGTGTCCCACAGACTTCAGTTCTTGGTCCTGTGTTCAACATTTTTATCAATGATTTGGATGTGTGTATGGAAAGCACACTGGCCAAATTTGAAGATGATACTAAGTTATGGGGGAAAAGTCACACTAAGGAATAGGATGTGAATCCAAGCAGACTTAGACAAGCTGGAAAAGTGGGCAAAGCAGAACCAGATGCAGTTTAATAAGCAGAGATGTAGAATGCTTCATCTGGGGAGAAGTAACCATTGACATGAATATAGGTTAGGAGGACATTTCCTGGTCAGCACAATGGCTGAAAGGGACCTCAGGGTTATGGCTGATCACAGGATGAACATGAGCTGCCAGTGTGACACTGTAGTCAACAGAGCTAATAGCATACTATTAGCTGGTGAATTGTGAGCAGGGCTAAGAAAGTGATACTTCCTCTCTATTCAGCACTGGTGAGACCCCAGTGGGAGTACTGTCTACTTCTGGCCACCACACTTCAAAAAAGATGTGGAGAATCTTGAAAGAGTCCAAAGTACGGCCACAAGAATGATTAAGGGCCTGGAAGACAACCCTTATGAGGAAAGACTAAGGGATCTGGGACTTCTTAGCCTGGGGAAGAGAAGACTGAGGGGGGGGGGGCCTTGGTGGCTGTCTATAACTATGTCTGGTGGCTGTCTGTGTCCTACAGGGGAGGACAAGGAGCAATGGCCATAAGCTGTTAGAGAATAGTTTCAGATCAGCTGTAAAGAAGAACTTCTTTATGGTAAGGGTGACCAGAATCTGGAATAGACTTCCCAAGGAGGTGGTGCAGTTCCCAACCTTGGAAGTCTTTAAGGGGAGACAGGATAAACACTTGTTGGGATCATTTGATCTCAGCAGTATTCTTGCCCAGAGCAGGGGGGTTGTACTCAGTGATCTTTTGAGGTCCCTTCCAGCCCTTAATTTCTATGATTTCTATGACATTAAAACTCCTCTTTGAGTTTTTCCACTGGATGGGGTTTTGCATTCACACATACCCTGAACATTGGGGTTCTGCCATTGCACCTGAAGTCAGTATACAATTGAGTCTCTGCAGCAGTCCTGATGGTGTGGAAATTGGAAGTCTCAGCAGTTCCTGCCTTATATCCAGCTCATTTCACCACTCCCAAGTGGAAAAGAAAAAAGAAAAACAAAACAAAACCCTAAAAACATGTTTTCCCCCCAGAGTCATTTCTAAATTATTAATGATGTAGTTATTTTATTGTTTGTTTTATCAGGTTTTTTTACCCATCTGTTTTTAATCAGGTTTGAAGTTGGAGTGTTTTTTAGTTAATGAGAAATAATTTTATGACTGTTGTTCTGCACCCTAAGCATTTTTTTGCATGGTGCATACTTTATAAATGAAATTCTTATTATTTATAAGTGTACTTTTCAAAGTGCCAGTGAATTAGCTATAAGGCCACAGCATGTGTTATTACAGAATGGGTAGACCCCCAGACCTGACCAGAACTGACTCTGGATCTTCGCACCCAGGATACCTATGTGTGGGGGCAAGCTGGGGCCTGTCAAGGTTAGCTGTAAGAGGGATTCAGTATATTGACATGCAAAGGTGTTTGGTTTGGATACTTCTGTACTTTGAATCTTCACAGATTGTTGCAGAGCTCACAAACTGCACAGCCCAGGATTAGATAAAGTTCTGGCCTCTCTGTGTCTATCCCTGTGACAGTGAATTATTTGGCTGTCTTCCCTTGCTCCTGAGCAATTTGATCTCATCACTCATAGTCATTGCTCAATGGCACATGCTCTTTCATTCTGTGAGAGAGAGCATTTTGCAAATGGTTTTCCTTCAGTGCAGCAGTTTCCCAAATACTTACCTTCTACCTTCAGTGTTTTTCAGTTCCGCATTCCTTCCTGCATTCAACAGCTTAAGGGATTCAGCTAAGATCATTTTAACACATTAGATGCATTATTTCCTCTCTCTCAAGATCAGCATCCTGGCTCCATTATTAGGAACTCATCTACTTTGTGGATTCATCATTTGAAATTGGGTTTGGCAAACTGGTCAGTTGTCCAGATATTATTTGTCCATGGTCAAGTATTGTCAAATATTTTGTGAAGCCAGGTTTTACTCATACCAATACACAACTGAGCATCAGCACACAGCCTTATATATTGCCGACGTGTTTCAAAATATGATCAGTAAATTATGTCTACAGATGGTTATTTAAGACAGCAGTGAGAACATGAAAGCTGCTTGGGCTTTGTTGATAAATGTGTATGCATGCATTCTGGCTTATGGATGTGCTGCCCACGTGCTGAAACTCTTCATTTGTGATGTTGAAGATCTGACAACTTCCCCATCACCTGTACCACAATTTCAAAACATTGTCAGGTTTCTTAAAAATAAACAAGTATCAGCAGCCATATTTCAGTGTTACCCAGTTGCACCTGCACTGAGTAAGGCTTGTTGTACTTGATCAGCATCCTTTATTAAATTTCTCGAGCATCTTCAAACATGCAAGAAAGCACTCGAGTCAGCTGCTGTTAAAGAAGGAATGGCCAGCTGTTGCTCCCATATAATCCATCCTGACATTCTTGATGATTCCTTCTTTTGGCTGAGAAATTCAAAATGACAGTTCTACATTTTCTTATGCCAGAAATGTGTTCCTGATTATTAAGAAACATATTTGCAGCTTACAAAAACTGAAGAAAAAAATAGACAAAATAATATCACTGGAAAATCAAGTGCTTACTCCTGTGCATAATGCTGTCTACCTTCTTGATGCATGTTTCCGGAACCAGAGCCTTTTTGATGATGAATTTGATTTGGCTTTCAGCTTTATGGTGGCTGCTGCAAATTTTAAAGCCTATAAAAAAAAAACAAACTGGTGGCGGTAGTAAATTATAAAGCAAAAAATCAGTCCATCCACAGTTTAAGCAAAACTGCTTGCTCCTTCATCAGAATAAAAAGAGGTATCCTCCTTGAAGTCTCACTACAGTGGCAAAAATCGTTTAACCTTTTCAAGCTCTGCTGCATATGTGAAACAAAATTGGTCAGTTTGGGGAATCATGTATTCAGAAATAGATGGAAGAAGTTCACTGTTGGTAAGTTTTTTTTTTCTGTATATCACTATTTAAGATTAGAAAAGAAAATAGAAGATGAAGAGTTGACTTAATACTCAGGTGGAAAAAATGGTGATAATGATGATGATGTAGATAAAGGTTTTGAAGCTAATGAAGATAGTACAAAGCACAGTACTTAAAAATGGGTCTGCTGCTTACTTAGTACAACTACGTTTAAAAACTGACTTTTGCCTTTCATATTTGCTATTTTTTATTTCTGTTTAATTTAATTTAACTTAACTTTATTTTTATATGTAAAAGATTAGGATGATCCTAGAGTTCCAGAATAAAGGCCAAAGAGAAAAAACAAGAGCTGTTCAGTCTTGAATAATATTCACATTGATACTTACTTAACTGATGTTAGTTATAAATCCATTACAAATTTTTAAATTTGAATTTCATTGTTTCCCAACAACAGTTACCTATTTAAAAAACAGAAGTATCTAAATTATTGAAGATTAAGTGCTCTCTCTCCTGTTCTAATAAATTTAATAAATTCTTAAAATATCCAACCAATTAAAATGGCCTAAGAAATTAAAATATTGACTGAGATAATTGTATACAATTATTTTAGAGACCAATTTTTACTATTTATCATTCTTCAATCGTAATTAATCATATATATCACCTAACGTTGTTTTTGTTTATTGGATGAATGGGGCAAGAATAGATTTGAACCTGAGTATGTGAACCTTTATACAATTATTTCTGTATGACACTCTGAAAGAGAGGAAGAAGCATGTATTATCTGTAGAAATTTGATATGGATGTGAATACCATTGGTATTATAGCAGTGGTTAAGCTATAGCTGTACCTTTTGTGCATATTTATGAATACTGGTTTCCAGTATTGAATATTTTCAAGTATTTTCCTTGTTGTAGCAGTGGGAGGGGGGGCAGATTCAAGGCAAACCTCCAGTAATTTGATTCTGTGCCTGGAAAATTATAACAAATTAATACATTTTCTATATATAAAATCTAATTATTGTAGGGGTCATGTTATAATCAGGGTTGTGACATCAATTGTGAAAATGAGGGTAATGTAATCTTATTTGCTTGGGCCCATAGGCAACTGATAGGGAGGTACATGGGGGGTTCACATGCCCCCCCCCCGATAGAGGCAGTGCCCCCCTGATGGCCAACACTGATGCTGTTGGTAGGGCTGGTGCCCCCTCTGACGGGGCCGCCTCCATCACCAGCTTCTGTGGGTTCTCCCCCAGATTCAGGAAGCACCAGTCACAGTTTCATAGTTTCATATTTGGTAGGGTTGGAAGGGACGTAAGCAGATCATCTAGTCTGACCCCCCTGGGCAGGAAAAGATGCTTTGGTCATTTGACCCCAGCTAGGTGGCTGTCTAGCCTCTTTTTGAAGACCCCCAAGGTAGGGGCAAGCAGCACTTTCCTTGGAAGTTGGTTCCAGCTCCTAGCTGCCCTATGAAGTAGTGCCTCCTGATATCTAGCCTGAATCTACTCTCAGTCAACTTATGGCCATTGTTCCTTGTTACCAGCAGTAGTACTTGGGGGAATGGGGACTCTCCCATTAACTGCTGGTCCCCCTTGGCAAGTTTATCGGTGGCCACCAGATCCCCTCTCAGCCTTCTTTTGTGAAGACTGAACAGGTTCAGGTCCCATAGCCTCTCCTTATAGGGCCTGCCCTGCTGCCCTCTAATCAGGCGTGTGGCCCTCCTCTAGACCCTCGATGCTGTCCACTTCTCTCCTGAAGTGTGGTGCCCAGAACTGGACACAGTACTTCAACTGCAACCTGACCAATGTTGCTTAGAGGAGGAGGATCACCTCTGTGGACCTGCTCGTGATGTATCTATGGATCCCTGACCTGGTTATAGAAAGCTATCAGGTTGGTCTGCCAGGACCTGCTTCTAATGAACCCATGTTGATTGCCCCTAAGCATAAACTCCCCTGCTGGCCCCTCACAGATGTGCTCCTGGATAATTTTCTCAAGAAGCTTCCCCAGGACCAAGGTAAGACTAGCAAGCCTATAGTTTCCTGGGTCCTCTTTCCTCCCTTTTTTGAAAATGGGGCCACATTGGCCCTTTTTCAGTTGTCAGGCACCTCACCAGAGTACCACAAGTGCTCGTAAAGCTGTGCTGGGGTCCTGCAATGACCTCTGTCAGTTCCCTAAGCACTCTGGGGTGGAGATTGTCAGGACCTGCTGATTTGAACACATTTAGTCCCTCCAGAAGTTCCCTGACTGACCCTGGGCCTGATTGCACCTCCTCTGGGTTCATCCGGAAACTCAGTGGTGGGGATGTCCCTGTCCCTGCTCAGATTCTTTGCTTCCATTTTTCTGTTAAAGAGATTAACTTTGTCATCTGGTGCTACCACCAGATTACCAACCATGTCCTGCAGAGGCCCCACATTATTTGGCACCTTCTTTTTACCCACTATGTATTTAAAAAAGGACTTCTTGTTATATTTGATCTGAGTTTGTTGCATCTCTGCCTTAGCCTTTCTAATAGCCCCCCTACAACCTTGAGTCAAGAAGATATAATCCTCCTTGGTGAGGGACCCTCCCTTCCATTAGGTCTATGCCTCCTTTTTGGCTTTGAGGCATTTGTGGATGCTTTTGGTGAGCCATGGGGGCTTTTGAGCACTCTTGCCCCCTTTGATCCATGTGGGGATTGTCACACTTTGGGCCTGGAGGATCATCTCCTTAAGGAATGACCACTCTTCTTGGACTCCTAACTCCCCTCCCCTCCCCTCTGGGACCTCAGTGCCTCATGCTTGGGGCTGCCATTATTTGTTTGTGTATGGCTTTTAAAAAAAAAAATTGGGGGGAGGGCTTTTTAAAAAAAAAAATGGATAGAGGTAAAAGAAAAGATAATATACACCAGTGATTTCTTTTCTAGTCTGTTGAAGTAGAACTTTAAAAGGGAATTCATTCATTCATTCATTTGGGTAGGTTAGAGGATTTGCAGATGAACCCAATAAGGTTATGCAGCACATGATGAATGTATGGAAGAAATGGATCTATGGAAGAAATTATGTAAGTGATTCTATGACAAACTGGTCACCAAGGATGGAGAGATTGGAGGAGAGAAAGCAGGCAAGACAAGGCAATGTTGGTTGGATAAGGAAAGACAGAAGGGACTATATCAGGTTTGAAGACGGTTGAAAGAGGCTTTACTTTATATGACAGTAGATGATAGGTTAAGAGATTCAAGGTGGGCAGTTGATTAAATTTGTAGGCTAAGAATATGACTTTAGCAAGTATTTTAATCAGAGACCAGCAGGGAAGGAGCCCCGGGAGAATTCCATGCCACCCCTATGTTGAGGCGAGGCAAGAAGAAGACCTAATTGAAGACTGCACTCCACCTCCTTCCAATTGGCCAGTCTTCAATCTTGGGGCAGAGCCCCAAAAAGGTATATAAGGAACTATGTGCACAGCATGCAGAGAGAGATGACAAGGGATGGAGTAGGAAAAAAGAAGCTGGGGCTGAGGAAGAGCTACCCAAGGAGTGTTTCCAGTTGTCCCAAAGAGCCTGAAGACTCTGCCAACAGATGGGAGCAGCGGCCGGCCGCATCCCGACCCCCTCACTGTGAGACAGTGTGGTGAGTCGGTGCAGGCATCACTGCACAGAGGGTCTGAGAGGGACTGGAACCTTGGGTGCCGCTCAAGATGGCTCGGGTCTCCAAGCCCGGCACAAGGCTGGTTGGTGCAGCCATTGCTGCATGGAGGGTCCAAGAGAGACCGGGACCTTGGGAACCACTCGAGGCAGATTGGGTATCCAACCCCAACACTAGGCCAGCATTGGTGCACACAACACTCCATAGCAAGTCATTGTTGGGCTGAGGGCCTTTGGAGGGGGTAGGGGGCAATTCAAGCCCCATTCCCCACTGCTGGGCATAAGAGCTTGTGGGCAGTGCAGGTTCCACAGCATGGCAGGCCTGTACTGGAGCCCCAGCCCTGGCCATGCACAAAGTGGCCCAGGCCCACAACCTGCTGAGAAGGCTGAGCCATCCAGGCATGTATACGAGCCATGCACCCCACATGGGGACTGAGACAGAGCACCAGCTGCAGAAGCCACTTGCCTAGCTGGGGAGAAAACACTGGGAACCCTTGCTGGAACCCTACTGTCTGGGAAGTGTGAGTTCTCGGGAAAGGGGTTCTCCACTGGGGTGAGACACAGGGGATAGCCCCATCAGAGGGGGTTTAGGCTAGAGAGAGAGACTTCTCTAGAGGATGGTGGTATTTGGAATTACCATGCCTTATATTTTGGAGTGTTCATTAATTGTTTTCTGCATCTTATATTTTGGTGTTTAGTAATTGCTTGTTGTGTTTTCTGTTTTGGAGACTTTATTAACTATTTATTGTGCTTTACATTTTGGGGGTGCTTACACATCAACTGCTGGGACATATATACCCTCTAAGGATCCGTGGGTGAGGTTTCTCTTGTGGGTGTTGGGGGCATCTTATTTATTTTTATGTCCCATCCAGTTTATTTTATCCCCTCCCCTTTTATTCTGCATCTGAATAAATGATGTATATAGTTAAGGTATTGTGCCCTAGTCTTCCTCTATAGAGACACCGAAGAAAAGGAAGCTGCGAGCAAGCTTCAGTTTCCATCTCCAGCATGCATGCTCTGCTGACCATCCTCTTCTATTGGAAGGTGGGGTACGCACTCTGGTACACCCAGGTTACATATGCATTTGACAAGTCAAAGAAAGGGTGTTGCAGCATTTGATCTGAGATATGAAATCATTACATTATATAGGTAGATTACATTGCAAGGGTACATTTAAGTACCTAAGAATGGGATTTAAAATAGTATGATGAGTGGGACAGGGTCAGGTGCCTAAATTAACCAACAATAAGTGAAGATGTGCCTGAAATCCTACTCTCCTGGATGTAGGCACCAATATGAAATGAGGATTCACAGCTCCAACCCCCTCCTAGATTTTGATGTTTGTCATTACCTTGAAAAGGGACTAAAACACTTGCTCAGGTCTTTTTGTTTGTTTGTTTTAAAACACAGATGCTGCTGCTGGTGCTACTCATCTTTTTTTTAATAGCCTAGTTTACTGAGCAATCAGCCAGGTATAGGAAGACCTAGATTTAATGATTCCTATGGCATGAGAGGTTAAAACTTACATTTCTCTCAAAAAGTGTCATGAACACATTGCTTGAGACAAGGCTGCAGGAAGAAAGACCAGAAATCTCCTCTCCCAGGTTCCTACTGAGGGTCTTTTTATATGTTGCACTTTGAGCTGTTGAAATACTGATTGGTATTAGTGCTAGCTCAAGTTTGGAGCAGTTGCACATTAAGGTTAAAAACCTTCTCTGGTTGTCCCCCACCTGCACAGCTGTGACTTGCCACTAGAGGGCTGGCAAACAGAGGCCTGACTAGGAGCTGGAGCTGAGTCACCACTACAGGGCTGGTAAGGCAAGGCAGGCTTCTGTCCCTGCTTTATGTTGGGGTGTGGGAGAGATGGGTTGTTGGAAGAGGGCAGAAACATGAAGGTGGAAGGTAGAGAGTTAATGGAATATGGGTGGCTGATGAAATGGGAGATGGAAAAGAAATGGGGATGGGTGGTAAATGAAGGAAATCAGCCACTGAAGGAGAAAATAAAGTTAAAAAAAGAATTTAAAAAGAAATAAAGAGGAAGTAAATTAAATAAGCTCTCATGGTTTAATAAATTAGGATTTGGGATTGGAGTGTGGGGGTGCTGGTTGTGCTTCGCAGGGTGGCTAGAACACCGAGGGAAGGTGCTTTTTGGGGAAGCTACTGCTCCTGTCCCAGGAAGGAAGCCCCAGCTCATGGGGAGCCTATCTGGACCCCTGCCTTGTTCATCCCCCACACTAACATCACTGTGCTACAAGATCAGTTTCTCTCTTGTTTGTTCTTGCTCTGTCCCTATGCATTGACAATTCTTAACTGCTAAGTAGCACAGATTCATCAGGATGTGTGGAAAGTAACCCCATGCACATTTAGTCTGGAGATGTGGGGTTTTAATCCTCTTCAAGCTGAAAACAACAATGATTTTGGTTCTCCAGTTTTCTGTTTGTTTGGGTTTTTTTAAATGCAAAGGGCTATGGTTGCTCTGCTTTGTGCTGAGTATGATGCTGTCAGCATACATTAAATCTGTTAAAACCATGTTTACCAGATCGTACCATTTTAAGCATTTAGGTACGTTGGGTGCATCTGCACGTGCCACTAAGGTGATGTGATAAACTTTAATACTGTTCATGCAAGAGTCGGCTGTTCCTGGGTACAGCATCAACACATTTTCCTCCTAGACTGCAGCAGTTTGAGCAGGAACAGAGCAGCCCCAGGCTGGCAGGAGGTCTGGGGTCAGCCCCAGGCATTGGGAGGTGGCATCAGGCAGCAGAGGAGCTGTTTGGGACACAAGGGAGCTAAAGTGCAGAACTAGGAGGTAGGCAGCCCCCACACTTCAGCACCCTCATGCCCCAGCCAGTCTCTGTCACCATCTACACATGTGTTTTGGCAAAGTTAAGTACTCCACCATAAGACAGTACTGTCCCCAGCAGTACCATCTTATGGAGGAGTTAATTTAATGTGCCGTAATACCAGTGCATATGTAGATGGTGACACTTTACTATGGAGCCAATTAGTGAACTCTGTAGTAAAGCACATGTGTAGATGCACCCACTGAATGCTACTTTGGGCATGTCATATGGGCTTTAGTATGAAATAGGCACCAACATATTCAGCATGTTCACTAGTAACATTCTAGGTACCCAGGGATTTTTTCTGGTGAAAACTTAGGGGCCTATGGCTTTCAGGTGCCTAAGATGTCACTCTCAAACCCAGCCAGTTGAAGTCCACCTAACTCCGAAGTGCCAAGTGCTTCTGTAGATATAGGCTTAGTGATTTTTCTAGGGTGACACCGAGATTCTGTCGCTTAGTGAGAAAAAGAATGTGATCCCCCAGATCCCAAGCTGACACCAAAACTATCGGATCATCTTTTTCTTGAAGGAAACAGAAACAACAGGAATGAAGCCAGACAGTGAGTGCTAGCAGAGAATGGTGGTGCTTAGTAGTAAAGAAGTGGAGAATTGGTGATGGTTTGAGAGGAGAGAGGCAGAACTCCCTTTTGAATTATTCCTTATTCCAGACTGAAAATGAGAGATCCCAAAGATGTTAGAGACAGTCTGAAGTGTGTTATTGGATGGAAAGAAATAGGGAAGTGGAAGAGTGAGATTTTTGTGAGTCGTCTTGAGAAAGATGGTAGCTAAAGTTCTTCCATGTAATGAGAGGACCTACCATAAGAGGCATTGGAAGAACAATCACAAAGTTAGGAGAGTAAACCAGGAACAAACGGTATCTTGAAAGCTAGTGAGAATCTGATGACAAGAAAGAGAGAATAACTGATTATACTAAAAGTCATAGATAATTCCAAGAGGATAAGACTGAAGGTCTGTAGAGAGTTTATATTTAAAACAGGGTCTCTGAGAGTCCTAACCTATCATGCAGGTTTGAAGGCATGAAGGTCATTATGTCTAATGCTTTCTTTTCCCCCACCTATGAAGATTGGAATAGACAAGATGTATAGTGGCCTCTGCCTTAAGAACAGTGGGGCAACAATGTAAGCAGTTAAGTGGGTATGATCAGAATAACTATCAACTGGAGCTGATATTTTCATAGTTTTCTTGGATACAAATAAGGAGTTGATTTATTTTTGTTTAGATTTCTATGTTGAGAAGTGCATAGAACTGGCATTTCCTGTGGGGAAACATATGTAGAATATACACAAAGTGTATCAATTAAAAAAAGCTGGCTGACAAATAATTACCAGCAGCTATCATGTAATCTCAGAATATTGAAGCCATTTGTGAAAGTTTTGAAAAAGGTATATTCCCATAATGATATTTATTTGAACTTAACGTTTATTAAATAGTGTTCAAGCAGTTTAAGAATATTTTGTACTCTTGTTTTGTGTCTAGAAAAGTGCTTTCAGAGTAGTAGAGCTTAGATTTTTAAGTATGTAACATATCTTGTCATTAAAAATGTCCAGATATCAGCGATTACTGATAATTACTGTGTAATTAGTATATGACAGAATATAGTATCTTAAAGAGATTGTTTATATGAATAATCTTTTTATATAAAGCCTTTATTTACAAAATTCACTTAATCAAAGGATCTGGTTAACCAATATATACATATTTTTTTAATATTGTATGTGGTTATAGTTCCTTAACCTCCATTTTTAATTGCACTTTTTGTTAAGCTCAATGCTAATAGTATCTTGGAATGCTGATGAACTGTGGAAATTGCCTTGCTGGATGTATTGAAAGCTGAAGTACCCAAAAACCTGATTTTATGAAAAAGTTTGTATTTTCCATTAATACCTGGGGAAAAAACCCCCATAGATTCATTGTAATCGTTTATGGTCACAGAATACCCTTTTCTAAATAGAAGAAACTTTTGTTTCACAGTATGTTTTTTGGCATTTAGAGTTTTCTGAAATGATTGAAAACTACAGTAATGGTGATAGCAATGATTTATCACACAGATAAATTAGTTTGTAGTCGTTCAGAAGCTATATAAGACTTACAGAATAATTGTATAGTAATTAACACAATATAGATAGCATTAAAGTCTTTGAGTTTGGTTTTAGTGAAATGGAGATTGTAGGCCATGATCCTTGCTATTCCATAATCTTGTTTTCATAGAACCATAGGTAAGTACAGTTGGATGGGACCTCTAGATGTCATGTAGTCCAAGCCCCTGCATGAGGCAGGATCCAAACCTAACCAAACCATCCTATACAAATCTATTGTCTAACCTATTAACACAATTACCCATACCGTGACCCAACTACAAGCTATAACAACCTACCTGTCACAGGTAAAGCAGGAGGACAACAGTGGCCAAAGTCCTGCTGCAAGGATGGTTAAGATACACTTGAGAGATTATAGGAAGAGGGTCACACCCTCTACTAGAAAAGAAGGCAGCCTAATTATGCACTCATCAGGTATAGGTAGGAGGCATTTTGTTGTAGCTGTCATCTAAATGCTAGTGTATAGTCTCCATTGCTGGTAGAGATTTATTGCTGACACTTCTGATTACTGCTCATTAGGAGCCACATAGGTAAATTATCCACACAGATGCAGAGCATAGCTCACAATATTTCTCAGTCACATTTTAAATTCCTGTGAGGATGATAGGTTTGATTTTGTTTCATTTGGTTTTAGTATAAATAGATACTTACAAATGCCAGCACTGAATATATTTCCCACTGATAACATTAAAATTACTTAGAATTGGGGATAAATAATTATTTATTCAACTTGTAATGTTTAGAGTTTAGTTTCACCGTGTACTCAGACATAAGGCATAGCGCAGACTTTAATCAGGTGAACATGTAATACCTCTTATGATTTACTTGGTGAAGATTTGAAGTATTAAGTATAGCAACTACCGTTAACCAAATTATAGTTTAACTGCTCTCATAGCTGAATCGAATGCAAGAGCTTCTATGTTTTAAAATGAACCACACTTGGAATTAATTTTGTTAAAAGTTATTAAAATATATTATTTTACTTATTTGTTTGTTTATTTTACATTCTAGGAATAGTTTCCAGAGTTAAATGTAGGGACAGCTAATCTTGAAGAAAATTAATTTATTTTTTATTCCAATTTACATATAGATTACATTGTCCTTCCAAATTAGAGAAGCAGTTATTCTGTTTTTTGTTTGTTTTTCTTTTTCCTGATTCCCTGATTTCATTTTGTTTTACCAATCTATTTGTACATTTCTTGGTGATACTTTGCAGAACCGGGTGGGTTACCCCTGTGTGTTGGAGAGCTTGAAAGATGGACCCCATGGAGAAAGAGTGAGGCCATAGACTTATGTCTGTCTGAACTCCCCTGACTAGTCCATGCTGGGGCCAGGACCGGAAGGGTCAAAGGGCTAGGGGCCCACTGCGAGGAACACCCAAGAGCCGAGGGCTTGGGGTTCCAACTGGCCTGGAGGTGGGCCAGGGCTAATGAGCCAAAGGTCGGGGGGAAGATCACACCTGAAGGGGAAGCAGTTCAGGGAGCTATGCTGCCTTCTATGAAGGTAGAATAGACCACTTGAGGAGAGGAATCCAGGCAGGGTTCAATTAGGAGGATTCTGGGGCCTAGTGTGGGGGCCAGTGATGATGATAACATCTAGATGCCATCAGCAAGACTTGGGCTGCAGTGTAGGGGAGGAATGGAGCTACAGGTAGCACCCCCTGGCATTGGGGCAGGAAATGGGCAGCCTCCTGCTTAATTACATCAATGAACTAATTAATTCTAACAAGGTGTGGTGGCCGAGAAGGCGGGCAGTTAGCCCAAAAACAGGTAGGCAGGCCACAGTTAAATCGGCCCCAAGCAGGCCCCCTGTTACAGTGACATTATTGTACTATCCTGCCTGTGTGACCTGAGGCAGAAATGAGTACGCAGATTTTTTTTGATAAACTGTGGCCAACATTCCATTATTGGCGGAGGTAAAGTAGACACAGATGTTTAAAAACATTGAGCTGAAATGGCAGTCTTACCCACTTCTATTGTCATGTAAAACAATAGCTGACATATTTTAATTTGTGCAGTTAAAAATCAACATAATTAAGGCAACTTTATTCAAGAGGGGCAAACAGCATTTCCAAAAAGAGCGTCCTATGTCAGTTTACAATAGACCCCTAAGTAGAGATATTGTCCCTCCTTAATTGTTATGTATGGAACTATTTGGTAACCAAAATACTTTTTTTTTTTTTTAATTATAGAAGTCAAATTTGTTTTACAGATATATGATGGAAGAGACAATACTGCTCACCTGCTGGGTGCATTTACTGGAGCATCACTGAGAGGACTGACACTAAGTAGTACTTCAAATCATCTGTGGTTGGAATTTAATTCAGATGCAGAGGGAACTGATGAAGGTTTTCAGCTTGTTTATACCAGTGAGTATTTGAGAACTCAAACAATAGATTTAGAGTGTTATGATGAAATAAACATTGCTCACAGGAGATAAATGCAGTCCAAAGGCTAACTGATGATAAAATCTGTAGAATGTTACCACCAACTCACCCATATGTCAAAATAATCCAGTTTCAACCTTCTGCACTAAGCAAACAACATTTATTGTATTGGAACAGTAGCTTCTATGCTGCTTAGAAGGTCTCTCTCATTTCTCTTATTTGTAGTTTGATATTTGAACTGCTTTCATTTGCTAAAGGGTTATCTTAAAAAAAAAGAAAAAAAAAGAAAGGAATCTAGCTGCTGGAAATGGGCAAGAAAAATAATTTTCTCTGAAGTAAACCAGAAAAACTTAGGGTGTGATACAGAGAGACACCTTGTATACCTAAAGCAAGTTAGTTGGAGTTTAGTCACCTAAATCCAAAAAAAGCAATCCAGAAAATCCCACTCTATTAGTTGAAAAAACAGACTTCTTTGGGTATCTGAATTTATAATGCATGCAAAAATGTGTATGTTACTATATTGAATTTAGTAACAAGCAATTGCCAAATTTTTGGTGCTTTCAGAGATTTTGTAATGAATATTGACAGGAAGCTTGACTGCCATTTGCTGCATTAAGTCTATGTAAGAATAATTTGTATTTCTCTGGCAAACAGATTTGTAAACAGCAGCTACATTAAGAAGTGGTATGCAGCATATTCAGAGGTCAAAAAAAGGATTCCATTTTTAAAGGTTATATACATATAACTTTTAAAGATTTACAAACCTTGTTTTGCAACATTAAAATATATGAAGATTTAAAAGCCTTGCTAATATAATTCATTAGATATAGATTAAAGGTAGAATTCTAAGTGATTTTTAAGCAGACTTTGGCTTCTACACATCAAACAGAACTTTGGTTACTTCGTATCTGAATATGGAATTGTAGATTGGACTCACAGAAAATCATTGCTATAATATATACTTTGACTGGTATATTTCAAAGAGGGACCATTTCCTTTAGACTGGTTGAAGAAAATACAAGAAAAGACAAAAAGACACACAGACCTCAAATGAGCAGGAAAAGGGAATGTAAAAGGAAAAGGTGCTGTGTTCACACAGAAAGGCAATCCATTTTTAATTTCACTAATGTATATTATAGTTTTAGTCCTTTAACTCCACTATTTTACTCCCAAAACAGGTTTTGAGCTTTCACATTGTGAGGATCCTGGTGTGCCACAATTTGGATACAAGATAAGTGACCAAGGCCATTTTGCTGGCAGCACCATCATCTATGGATGCAATCCAGGTTACACACTCCATGGAAGTAGCCTTCTAAAGTGTATGACAGGGGAGAGAAGGGCATGGGATTATCCTCTGCCATCCTGTATTGGTAGTAGATTCTTTTTTTTTCACTTTATCACATAATTTAAAAACAAACTGATAGTCCTTATGTTTTCCAGATGCTTGTTAAATGTGTGTGTCTGTATTTTGGTGTACCTGTAAAATCCTGCTAAGTATGTTCCATCTTGGCATTTGAACAATGTATGAGAGTGTTTCAGAAATTAACAAAAATTTCAAAATAAATCCGGTTTGTGTTCAATGATCATTTACTGGATCACATCACTTCTCTCCATAGTTGTAAACAATGCGCACATTTGAAAATGTCACCAGCAGCCCCACTCCCACACTGTAGTTTCTCACTTAATTGCAGGTATACAGTGTGGGCAATCATTTTGCCATTTGTTTCTGAAACACCCTCATATTTAGCCAGTAAGTGTTGTCCAAATAATGTTCCTCATGCAGACAGTCAAAAAGCCCAACACTGAATCAGTTCAGTCTTTGGAGGTTAGTCTAAGCTGCATAGATTGAACTGATGAGCAAGTGAGCAGACATTTAGTTTTAATTCTGGAAATGCAGCCACATGCCTGCAGTGGCTGGGCCAGGAGCCAAGGGGCACTAGAGCATGCTTTCCTAATTGCCTGGAGCAGACAGCTGAGACCAAATCTAATCTACCCACTGTGTGAGGTGCAAAGCATCCTGGAATACTGTGGGATTGTGAATTAACTTGAATCTGGAGGGGATCTGGGATAAAAGTTCAATAAACTGGTTTAACTTAAATCAGCTAATACTTAAATCAGTCTGATACTACATCCATCCACATTTATCTTGAACTGGTTTCAACCATTTTGAAAGTGGAAAGTGCATGGAACTTCCAGTTTCTGATCATTTATACTGGCTTATGTGTAGTTTCTGTCCCTAGATATAAAGATAACCTAAGTTGGCGAGGCAAGTTTTATAAAATGCTTTTTTTCCTGTTTGTAATAGCAACATGTACTTTTAAATTGTCATTTATATAATGATTAATTCAGAATGCACTTTTCCCACCTATACAGTTGTTACAAAATACAGGGCAAATTAGAAAAAAAATAGGAATATGGGGGAATAAATAGTGTTTTTTCAACAAACCTTATATAAAGGTACATTGCTATATGAGCAAAGTAGGGAAGTAGAGGCATAATGCCTTTTGTGTTTCCTTCTTATTCTAGGGAGTTATTTGCTACTGGATGGCTGGGAACCAGAGGTTTTATTAGTTTTCCTTCCTCGTTACCATTTGAGTGGAGTAGGGCAGAGAGTTTCCTCCTACTCCTTGGAGTCTTTTTTTTTCCATGAAAATCTTTCAGTGATGTGAAAAATGGTCTTTTCCTCACTTGCAAATAAGTAACAATTTCAATTTTTCTTTGGATCTTAAAATTAGTGATCTATCCAGATAGTAAATGCCCACTGGGTCAGCAAGTCCACCAGAGTGGAGTCAAGTAGGTAAAGCCATGGCATCTGGAAGAAGCAAATGTTATGTATACAGAGAAATGTGTGTAGCTGAATTTACAATGTGAGGCAGAAGATAAAAGCTCAGGAATAATTTTTAAATATTGGTACACTAAATTGTACCAAAAGGTGTAGCAAAAAACTTTGAAATTAAATTATTAATTTCATCAGGAACTAGTAGAAAATGAGAAGTGCCTTACCTCAGTATGCTCATAAGTAACTGATTGTGATTCCAGATGGATTCTTCAAGCCAGATTGCAGTTATTAGATTGCAAATAGAATTTTAGGAGGCATTTTGCCCTCAAATCCTGTATCGTACAAAAATGAAGTTTCCTTGAAAGATTCAAATTTAATAGCCTTGAAAACCTTGTTTTTCTTTTCACAAACTTCACAAAGCACAGATGTAGTAAATAGAATGGCCTCTCTTAAAGAATGCTGCTAACAATGGCTATTAGAAGGGGTGATTTCTACTATGAAGGCCTCTGTATTGAAACCTAGCTTTATTCAACAATGACCAATGTAGAGTTGGGCAGAATAATCACATCAACAAATACAGGTTGGGAATGACTGGCTAGGCTGCAGTACTGCAGAGAAGGACCTTAGGGTTACAGTAGAAGATAAGATGAATTTGTGCCAGCAGTGTTCTCTTGTTGCAAAAAAAACCCAACAGCATACTGGGCTGTATTAGCAGGAGTATTACTTCAAATCAAAGGAAGTGATTCTTCTACTCTATTCAGTACTCGTAAGGCTCCAGATGGAATTTGCTTCCAGTTTGGGCTCCACGCTTCAAGAAGGATGTGAACAATTTGGGAAGAGTCCAGTACAAAGCAACGAAAATGATTAGGGGCCTGGGAAGCAAGGCTTATGAGGAAAAACCAAAAAAACTAGGGCTATTTGGTCTTCAGAAGAAAAGAGTGAGAGGGCATTTGATTACAGTCTTAAACTACCTGATGCATTATTACAGGGAGGATGGAGATGAGCTTTCCTCTGTGGCCATAAGGGGACAGGAATAGGTATCGTAGCATCAATGCTTAGCAGGAGAATTAAGATTGGAAATTAGGAGAAACTTTCTGACTATGAGGGTGGTCAAGCATTGGAAGAGGCTACCTAAAGAAACTGTGAAATCACCATCCTTAGAAGCTTTCGAGACCAGGTTAGACAGGCACATGGGTCAGATCATGGGCAGATCCAGAATTTTGAAAAGCGGGGTGCAGATGGTGAGGGGCATCATCACATACAAAACAACACATTTTTGCCTCACAAATAAAAATAAATTACAAGCTTTACTGATCTGTTAGGGCTGTATTACTCGGTTTAAGATCGATGCAAAAGTAAACATAACTTCATTGGAATCTGTGAAATAGGAGCATCAATACCTGGAGCATCTAACAGGCAGCAGAGTTGCATAATAAAGAATAGCTTGATTGGTGGAACATTGTGACCATTAAAATGAAGAGAGGGTTGTTAACATTTTTTAAATGAAGGGTTTAGAAGAGATCAGGTAGATGAAAATGAGCTATTAAGTCAGGTGATTCCTCAGCACTGCCTGACTTGAAATTATGCTACCACTACCAGGCAGTTGGTTTTAATCTTTGGGTGGAGAAGAAATCAAAACGAGATGTATGTGTACCAGTGCACCCTCCCTGGATCTGCCCCTTACTGGAATGGGTTAGTCAGGGATATTTAAGCCTTGAAAAGGGGTCTGGACTAGATGACCTTGTGAGGTCCCAGGCTGCACTCTGGCTGCGCATGTGATTGAGTATAAGGCTCAAAAATCCAGCCTGTAAAAATCCAGGAGGAGGAGGAGAACGAGGGCCCTTCCTCCTTACTGCCTGCCTTTAGAAACTGAGTTACTGGACCCTGCATTAATATTTATTAGATGAAGTGGATGGATAGCAGCAAGGAAATGACTGACCCACTGAGAACAAGAGTTCATGCAGGAAGTGAAGACCTGCTGCCTTCCATAGCAGTATCCATCCCACTGAGCCACATACCCTTGAGCTTGCTGTATTCTACCTGAACCCACATGTCTCCTTTGTTGCCCAGAGGGGCAACTTAAAAAGAAGGCTGGTGGTTAGACCAACATGGCAAGTTAGGGAGCTCCACTGGGTGAGGGGTCTCTAGAACCTTGATCTCTTGCTTCCTTCATGAGTACCCTAACAGCCACTGGACTAAAACATGGAAGGGTCCTCCCTCCTGCTCTGATGTCTAACACCTTTTAGTCATGCCTTTTTTTTTTTTTACCAGATACAGTATTATGACTAGTGCCCACCTATGGGAGGTTCATATGCAACCATGTATTGTCCCAGCCAGTATTCAGCCTACTGCTCAAGCTCAGTAGCCATGGATAACCTCCATTTGGTCATATAAAGTGAAATAATATTTTGCCTTTAAACAACTTCTCAAAGTCACAAATCATGTCAATGACAGAGTAGTGAACTAAACCTGAATCTCCTAAGTTTCAGATTGTCACCTTACACAATGTGATATACACACACATCTTTCCCACACTTGCTAAGTAGATTTTTTGGAGAATTATAGCAAAATCATTGTAAGCTTCAGAAGAGGAAAGGAAAAGTAGATTTTGATGGCAAATAAAGTCATACTCTAGAATTTTATGTCTCTTTGTGTAGTTTGTTCATAATAATTAAATAAAGATCAAACTCTGTATCTGTAAGATACTGCTAAATAACATGTTATAAACCCTATAAAATGTTTTTCACATAGCTTCGTATCTACAGTGTTGCCAAGCATATTTCCAGAGATTAATGTTCTCTTAATATTAGTACAAACTGAGGAAATTGGTTTAAGAGATAATGAAACCCAGCCAGGCAGTGCACCAGCTAAGCTATGTCAAAAAAGGAAGATCAGTCGGAACATTTTGTTCTGCTCTGTGAAGCAGTAATGATGAAGTGGCTGCGTTCAAAAGTAGAGACCAGTAGTACAACATGGGCTGAGCAGGTTGGGCACATGTCCTGGGTACTGCCTAAGGGAAAAGGTGACAGAAGGACTGTAGAGAGAGCATCTCATCCTCCCATCTCCTGATCTATCAGCAGGAAGCAGCAGCACAGGCAATATGTGTCATGGGTTGCCAGGGGATCTGGGAATTGTAAAGAGCAGCAGTAGAGTTCACTGTTTGTGATCTGAATCAGGATTTTGTAGTTGCAATATCTTTACACTGCAGTGAAATCCTGGAGTCAAAAAACAATTTAGAGTAGGCCTTGAAACTGTCTAGAATGTAGTGGCTGTTGGCTCATTTTTAATCAAAATTAAATCACATTTATTTTGAGGTTACAAGTAAAAATTAACAAAGTGATAAATAAGTCTTCAGATATGTCAGAGATAAAGATGAGTGAAAAGTAGTTTTTCCTGTTTGTGAATATTTTCATCTTTTTTTTTTCAAAATTATTTTCAACCCAAATTAAACCAAACCTTTAATATTCTACAAATTGAAAATTATTTGGAACTATTTTGGAAGTACATACATGCCACTTTTCTGGAGTTCCTGGCTCTGGCGCCATTCCTCCAGGCATACTACCCACACTGAAGGTATCCTAGGAACTACCACATCCTTGCCTGGAGCAGGCCATTAGAAAACCATGAAGTGTTTTCATAGATTTCATAGATATTAGGGGCTAAAAGGGACCTCGCAAGATCATTGAGTCCAGCCCTACTATGGGAAGGAAGTCTCCTGGAGTCAAATGTCCCCTGCAAAATAAGCATCCAAACACCATTTGAAGGAGTCCAGAGTAGGTGCTTGCACCACCTCTGGGGGGAGTCTGTTCCAGACCTTAGACATGTGGACTGTAAAGAAGTTTTTCCTTATGTGCATTCTCATAAATTTCCTAGATTTCATAGACATTAGGGCTGGAAGGGACCTCAGAAGATCATCAAGTCCAGCCCCCCACCCGAAGGGCAGGAAGTCAGCTGGGGTCATAGGATCCCAGAAAAATAAGCATCCAATTTACTTTTGAAGGTGTTCAATGTAAGTGCTTGAACCACCTCCGAAAGCAGGCTGTTCCAGACCTTGGGGGCTCGGACAGTAAAGTAATTCTTCCTTATGTCCAGCCTGAAACGGTCTTGCAATAGTTTATAACCGTTTGACCTCATCATCCCTTGAAGAGCTTTGGTGAACAAACATTCCCCCAGAAACTGATGATGACCCCTGATAAACTTATAGGTGGCCATCAGATCACCCCTGAGCCTGTGTTTTTCCAGGCTAAAGAGCCTCATGGCTCTCAGCCTGTTGTTGTAAGGTCTGTTTTCCTGATCTCTGATCATGTGCATGGCTCTTCTCTGCACCCTTTCAAGCTTCTCCACATCCTTTTTGAATTGTGGGGCCCAAAACTAGACACAGTACTCCAGCTGCGGCCTC
>NW_017728886.1:244339110-244362295 GCF_001723895.1 Crocodylus porosus | reverse complement strand
AAAAAAAAAAAAAGGGGTGCAGTCCATTAGCATTTTCTGGAAAAAATTCTTTGTTTCATGTGAAAATTTCTTACCAGATCTAGTCAACAGATATTTAAATTTGCCTTTTTAGTCTGAAATCAAAATCAACATTTGAATGTTCAAAGCAGTTTCACAAAAAAGCAAGAAACTGAAATCAACAAAACGGCAAAATTTATATGTGTTTTCCTCATTTATATAGCTCCAATAAAGAGAAACAGCCTAAATATGTATTCAACATTGAAATTAATCATATTTCACTGGTAAGAAAAAAATCATTGCCCTCATCTTCAAATTTGGAATGGTCTTTTGAACATCTCGTGGAGCAAAAGTTTAATGTACTGTTTACTTTCTTTCCTCTGCTAATGAATAGTCTGCTAATAGTGTACTTTGTTTATGTCCTCACTTTACCACAAGCATAACAGTGTATCCCATCCTTTGCATTGAACTGTCACTAAGGAATATTTTTTACAAGACTTTGTAGGGCTTAACAGGTTGGGAAAGTGCCTAAAAAGATATGAAGGAGCCACCTGTCTCTGAAAATTTGCTTTTACTATATCAGGAAATCTATCAAGAGTACCATTTCAATTAAATTTTGTCACAGAGCTTGTAGATCATGAGGTAATAAATCCCTTAACTAAATATTTTAGGTGATATTAAATAAAAATAGAAATGCATTTAGCTACACCAAGAGATCTAATCAAAGCATTATTTTGGATGAGAAGTGGACAAGAGAGAAAGCATTAGAGTGATTTAAAAAGGAAGTAAAGCAAAGTAAGGAGGTTTAAAAGGCCTGAGGGGTCTTCATAAAAATTAGGTTTCTCAGAGGTTGGGTAGCAAGACCATGAATTATTCAAGTTTGCCTAATGACTGGCTGAGGCCAGCTAACAGGGAGTCACTTACCATCTGTTATTCTGTAAGAAATATTATAGCTTGACTGTGATTATACATATCTGGTGAGAAGTTTTACAACTTTGTTTTTCAAGATAAACTGCTTATTTGTCTCAATGCACATTTTGGCTTTATTTGTTATATTTCCTTCTCTGCTACTTTTCATTTTCTGTCTTTCTCTTTACATCCCTCTTCATTTGGTATTTTATTCCTACTGCTTAAAGGTCATATCACAGTTTTGGTTTTGAGGCGAACCCACTTATTGGCTACATTAATAGTTTTATTTGCTAAAAATCAATCATATGCCATGTTCTACAGTGATTCTGTTGTCTTCAGAATGACTTGGGAAAGCACAGGAATTACATCAAAATGCATAAACATCTTAATAGAAATACATAGTAGCACGCCTTTTAAAGCCTCTGTTATGTCCATATTTAGATTGTTACTTAATAAAAACAAGGCATATTCAAACAAAGTTTTGAAGAATCATGTGTAATGTAATGATATACTGAAAGTAAAATGTTATGTAATTGTGTTTTCATTAGCTGAATGTGGAGGCCGTTTTAAAGGAGAATCATCAGGAAGAATCTTATCTCCTGGTTATCCATTTCCTTATGACAACAATCTGCGTTGCATGTGGATGATTGAAGTAGATCCAGGAAATATTGTCAGGTATGGTAACTTGAACTCATATTATTGATCAAAAGAACTCAAGCTTCAAAATGTAGATGGAGGTGTGCATTTCCAATGCTGAAAATGTATGTTGTGATTTTGCTTTAAATATATCTCTGTTTTCAGTGTCACTGCCCTTGCAACTGGGCACTAAAATTGTTGCATATTTGATGAAACATCATGATGACATGCGTCATGGACATGCATGATCAAGGGCATGCAGAAGCCTACACATGCACGTTGAATAATACTAGAGACATTTGATACCACAGCCTCCAAAAAACAAGTAAAAAAGACAACATTAAAAAGAAAAGATTGTAGTTCAATATTTAATTTTAAATCAAGCAACTAATAATGATAGATATAATCATATCCTTTACTTAAAGTACCAAAACCAAATGATCCAAAGAATTAAATGGGTATGATTCAATTTGTGCTGATGATGTTTTGACATTTAAAGTAATGTTATTTTAATATGGGTAAGGAAACAAAAAGATACGTTTTCTTTAAACAGATTTTGGGGACTTCTGTAGATTGTTGGAATGCCTAGAGTAATATGTTATTACACTAAATGAAAATTCAAATATTGTGAGGTACAAAAAATTCAAACTACTATCAAAATATTTTCTATATGTAGTATAGTTGTACATATTTACTTTCAAATTTATAGAAACAAAAGTATTGTGAAAAAGACCTTTTGGCTTTAATATTTTAGTTTTCTATTTAAAGCTATGTTGTTTAGAAAAAATAAAATTGACAGAAAAATCATCTTGTTTCTACAGCCTCCAGTTTCTGGCTTTTGATACTGAAGCATCACATGATATTCTCCGTGTTTGGGATGGTCCACCTGAGAATGAAATGTTACTTAAGGAAATCAGTGGTTCTCTTATTCCAGAAGGCATTCACAGCACACTCAACATAGTGACCATCCAGTTTGATACAGACTTTTACATCAGCAAATCAGGGTTCGCCATTCAGTTCTCAAGTAAGTTAATTTCCATTGTTTATATGCCAGGTTGCATATTTTTTATATTTAGTGATTTTTTTTATCTTTATATTTTGAAATGAAATCTTGTGTGTCTTATATAATCTTGGTTCTCTTTAACCAGTTCTAGATCTTACTGTCATTGAAAATAGTGACAAATTTCCATTGACTTCAATAAGAGCAGAGTAAGCCCCAAATTGCAGTATGTGTAATACAGTATCTTTTTGTCATGACTGCAAGAGATAGCACTGATTCCTTTTTTAAAATATCCATTTATTTTGGCTGTATTGGCATTGCTTGAAGGGCAAACAGATGAGAAAGAGCAACAGAGCTCAGTACTAGTGGTTTGTCATGAAAGAAGTGAAGTAGGATGATTACAGACTGCATCTGTTTCTACTCTTCAGAAGAAAGTCTCAAAGTGAGCATAACTGCTTTAAAAGACACCTGTACAGAGTGTTTGCTTGGGCTGCCATTGTGTAGGATGGCACAAAGCAGCACCAGGAAAACAGCACCACATCTATCCTGCCTGCCGTGCTTCATCTACTGGATTTAACAAGCAAACTCTGTGATAGTAATTTAAGTGGTTTCCTTTTTTTTACTGTGTGTTGCCAATCAGAGGAAATAATGTGACTTGCCATTTTTTTTACTACTTAATGGGAATATTTTTTTTTTCTGAAAAGAAATGAAGATTTAGATTCAGCTTTTTTTTCCCACCAGCAATTGCACCCTTCCATCTATGTTTTCCTCAGGTTCTGTATAACAACAACAGTAATTCTATTTTAAATCTTAAAGTCAACAGTTCTGTTAACCATCATTTTTCCATCCTCTTGTCCTCTCAGGTAGGTATGCACCTATGTGTAGACACACATGTAAATCTTGGGGTTTAGCAGCTGCCATGTGACTCCGCATGTAATAGTTGGACCTTCTCCTTTTTTCCCTCATTTCCTCATCTCAGAGGTCTCTACTCCACTGGCTTAGGTATGGGTGACTGGTGCCTCCTGATCCCAGGGGGGGCACCAGCAGCTGATCGCCAAACCGGGGGGGTCCCCCAGTGGCCAATCACTGCCGCTGGCACCTCTCTCAGCACTCCTACATTTTCACTGGGGGGAGCAACGGCCATCACCCTCAACTCCCCAACCAGCAAGGGTCAATCTAAGGGGGGGTATGTCTTCCCCACCATGCCCCCCCTATGCATCACCTATAGCCTTAAGCATACTGTTCTCATAATTTGAGTCTGGGGCACTATACTGCATAGAGGCATGGGGAGAGCACTGTATGCTAATCCCATTCATGTACTCACTTGAGGATATAGGGGTGAAAATAAAGCATGAGCCTCTTAGTGGTTCAAGGTTTAACTTAAAAAATAAGGACAATTGGTCTGGGGGCTGGAGTTAGGGAAAAACAAGTATACTAGAAGGACAGCAAGGGACAGTGTTATGTAAATTATCTTACTCTTTTGAGTGTCCTATGATTCATTAAAGAAAAGGTTTTTGAAGAGCTGCTGGAGAGTTATCTGCGTAGAGAAACATTCTGCTTTGCTTTTCTGTGTTGCCATTCTTAGTGCTGAGGTATCATAATAATAGTACAAGAAATTAATAACATGTTGCTGCCTCAGTACTCAGCTCTCCCGCTATCCTTGATCTCTTGTACAACTCTATTTCCTTGGATATGTACCTCTTCATCTTCCTATCCACATCCCCAATCTTCATTCAACCTCCTACATGGTTGCTTTTTCCAAAAGCTTTCCCATGGCCTGAATGCCAAGTTTTACCCCTTCCCTTCTCTAGGACCAGTTATTGATCCAGCCATGCAAGAGGCCTGTCTTTCTATCAGCTGCTGATTCACAACTCCACAGCTTCAGTGGATGTATAAGCACAAAATCACTTTGTCCTAGAACAGAATTTGACTCTTTTATACATTGTGCAATACATATGAAAAAAAGAGATTAGGAAAACAGTAACAAAAATGGGGTAATGTTACAATGATCTTCATCAAATGAAAGAAAAGAATACACATCTCAGAAAGAAACATAACAGAAACAAATTGGAGAGGGTTATTAAACAGTTGTTGGCATTCCTTTATCTTGTGTGTCATAGGTAGGGGGTGCTAGATATCATCACAATCTGGGGCAAGGAGGGAGCCAATGGTGGGAAGGGCAACCAAAAGAACCAGACAGTCATTTGGGTTGCAGTCTTGTGGACAAAATAGTATGTGATGGTAAAATTGCACAGAAGGGGTGAAATTGAGGTTTCACAGACAACCTTAATTCTGGCCTTTCCCAGGTTTACTTGACTCTGCAGTCTTAACAATATCCTTTTGCTGTAATTGTGTGTGTGTGTGTGTGTGTGTGTATGTGTGTGAATGCATTTACACAAATGTGCATTCCCAAATAATGAATAATTGTTTTCAGTGACAGACAAATCTAACACTTTATAAGTATGATCCAGTCTGAATTCAGGCCTGCTTGCAATGAAGATGATTGGCATTTTGCCATTGCATTTAATGGGAACAAACCGTATTCTACTGTGATTTTTAGTCTTCGCAGGTCAAGTTATTTTTACACTTAACTTGAATTATCAAACCCAGACTGCCAATACTACAGAGCAGCCTCACTAACTTGTCTTTTATTTTATGACTTAAGGCTAGAAAAAGGATATGCTGCAAAAAAGGTCAGACCATACTTATGTGCTTTTTCATTCTTATTCAACTAGAAACTAATAATTATCTAGATGTGAACCACAGAATTTAAGATTCATGCAGATTGAAAAGTTTATTTAGATTAACTATACCTAATGCTTAAAAATATTTATCTGAATATAAAAAAATACACATTTTCATAAAGAACTACCACAAATTACAATAGTGTCTTGCATGTCAAATACAAATAAGTTCAGAACAAACTGTAATATGAAGAGACTTGACAACATGACAGCCATAAAAAGAATTACTCTCATATTCATGTCCCTTTGTGTATAGGCTTACTTACCTGGTGAAGAGGGCTCTAAAATAAGTTAAATGAGGAATGGGAGATAAAAGCCCATAGTTGCACAAAAAAACAGTAAAACCTGGATAATGGTGTAGAAGTAGCAGGAAACAAGGAAAAGCTTATAGGAGGAGACATTTGTGGAGTAATATTGCAGTCATTTAAGATGCCTTTAGTGTAGGAAGAATTGAAAGCCCTAGCATCACAGAAAATTGGGAAACAGAAACTTGGTGGGAGAGAGCTTAAAACTGGATTATTGTCATGAATAGTTGTGGTTGGTCCAGAAAAGAAGGACTTAGGGAAAAGAGAGGAGATGTTACCGTGTATATTAAATATAAATGTGTCCAAAACTTTAGAAGGAATTAAGTAGTAAATGTTTTAACTTTAAAATGTGCTAACCTAAGAATGGGAGTACAGGAAGAGCAATGTTATGGCAAGTATCTAGTAGGTACCATGAAAACAGGAGGAAGAGTGGGAGGTAGACAATTTTTTCCCTTAACCGCTAATTGAAATATCTAAACTACAGCACTTGGTGGTTATGAGGAAGGTTTAAACTATTAAATCTGCTGGGAAGGTAATATAGCATAGGCAGTTAGCAAGTTTTTACAGTATGCCAGGGATGATTATCTTGGTGCAAGTGGTAAAGAGACCAACTAATGGGAGGCTTCTCTCAATTTGCATTTTACTAATGAGAAAGAATTGATTGAGAATTTGAAAATGAAAGTCAACTTAGCATGGCATGATAGTATTTACGATTCTAAGGAAACAGTTTAAAAAGTTCATAAGAGTAAAATCTGGAACCAACTTCCAAGAGAAGTGGTGCTGGCTCCTACCCTGGGGGTTTTTAAGAGGAGGTTGGATGAACATCTTGCTGGGGTCGTTTGACCCCAATATTATTTCCTGCCAAGGCTCAAACTGATATGCAGCTGTCAAGGAACATAAAAGGCATAAAAAGAGCATCTTACTACATTAGATGAAGATGAAGGAAAGAGTAGAAATTCCTTCCAGAATGGGGAGGGGAAGTTGATAATGGTCAAAGCAAAACATGCTGAAATGGTTAATATTTTTTCTTACTTCAGTACTCATAAAAAAGGCTATTTATCAGAAGGTGGGCACAGTTAGCACTGAGGATAGGGGTATAGGTTTTCAACCTACAGTAAGAAAAGAGCATGTAAAGGATTTCTTAGATAAGCGACATACTTTCAAATCAGCAAGGCTTAATAAGATTCACCTTAGAGCATTAAGGCATTGGTAAAAGTTATAGCAGGGCCATTAACTATTATCTTTGAGAACTCTTGAAGGTCAGTTGAGGTCTCAGAAGACTGAAGAAAGGTGAATAAAGTTCAGATCTTAAAAAAAAAAGAAAGAAAAAAGAAGAGCCAGTCTAACTTAAATCCCTAGAAAGATAATAGAACATATAATTAGGGACCTAATGAAATCACAATGGTGAAAAATTGGGTGGGGTTCATGAAAAACAGTGGTCTCTGTGATGTTGGTGGGCTCACTGCCAAAAACAAAATAAAACAAAAACCCTTATCGGGAAGCAGAGAGCAGGACCCTGCAGTGCTAGAGTGGGGGGGGGAGACAGTGGAGAAGTAGAGATGGATGGCAGAGGAGGGAGGGGGAAGGATGGAGGGGAGGAGGAGAAGGGGCAGGGGGAAGGAGAGGGGAAAGGGCAGAGGGGGGTCAGAGGGAGGGGGAGAGAAAGGGCAAAGGGGGAGACGGAGGGGCATAGCTGCTCACAGCAGGCAATGAGGATGCTGCACAAGCAGCTACATCAAGGTCCTGGACCTGCTGTGTCCCCAGAGCCCCAGCCCAGCTTGTTGCATGCATGCATCTGGTGCCACAAACAAGCTGGTCCAGGGCTCTGTGGATGCTGGTGCAGTGTCTCTCTGTTGCCTGCCACAGCAGGCCTGAGACCCCAGGGCAGCTTTCCCTCTTGGAGATGGCCCAAAACTGCAGCTTAATTACCCTAATTAATCCTGGGAAATCCATTAAGTCGTACTTAATAACATGTGAATTAATGGCTTCTCTGGTCTTAATCAGGGTAATTAAGCCACGGTTTTGAGCCATCTGGCAATCTGCTGGGAGGAGCGGGACCACCGGTGTGCCTCAGGCAATCAGAGGTATGGGTGAGCCCCACCACAGCCTGCAAAAATGGTGGCTGGGCTTAGGATCTGCCTGTGGAAACAGCTGGCCGCCTCCTTGAGTTTGGTAGACCCCTTCATATAACCAACAAGTATCTAGAAGTTAATGAGGTGATATGTAATAGCCAACATGAACCGGTTATGTGATATAACCTAATTTCCTTCTTTGACAAAGTGATAGATCAGTGGGCCATAGGGGAGGAACGGAAGTGCTGTACCTTGACTTTAGTAAAGCCTTTGGCACTATTTTCAACAATATTATCCTAAGAAAACTAATTAAATGTGGTCAGTAGATCTATAAGTTGGATCCATAAATGGCTGGAAAATCATACTTGAAGGGCTCAATTTCAGACTGGGAGAAGGTATCAAATGACATTCCCCAGGGGTCTGTTTCAGCCTAGCACCCTCTGTCATTAATAATGTGGAGGAAGAAATGCTGTATACTTTTATTAAATTTGTAGATAACATTAAACTGTGTAAAACAGACTGTAGAACAAGAGTTATCAAACTTAGCCTGAGCCAGATCCAGACTTGGGTCTGCTCAAGGGCTGGATCCACAGAGCCAGCAGCTTCAGCAGCACCAAGGGCTGTGGCAGAGGGGCAGGCAGAGGCTGCGGGGTTGCATGTGGTGGGGGAGTAAATGGCCAAGGGCCAACCAGCTATTTGTTGCAACAATAGCAACAAAAGTGGCTGTGGTAGTGGAGAAAGCACCCATATGGTGAGCAAGGCTGTATCAACACAGCTTATATTTGCCATGCTGTTGCCAGCCATGTCGAACGGGGCTCCAGGATTCTGTGGTAGTAGACTGGCAGGCCAGATGAAATGGTTCTGTGAGCCAGATCCAACTCAGAGACCCCATTTTTGATACTCTTGTTTAGGGATAGAATTAGGATTCAAAATGATCTTGATGATGTTGAAAATGGTTTGATATGAATAGGATGAAATTCAAGAAAGACAAGTGTTGAGTGCTATATTTTGGAAGGAAGAATCCAATACGCAAATCAAAAATGGAGAAAGACTGGCTAAGCTGCATAGATTCAGAAAAGAAACTGGGACTTACAGTGACCCCCAAGCTGCATATGACTCAGCAGTGGAATACAGTTGCTAAGAAAGCTAGTATCACATTTGGATTTATTCATATGATTGTTGCACATGTGAATTCTGTGAAAGGCAAAAAGGGGCAGTGCAAGCAGTAGCAAGGTTCACCCTCTGGGTTTTGGAGCCACAGCGAAGAAGTAGCTTTGGTAGAAGACACCTTGGAAGCTAGTGACCCCAGAGAGCTCATTGCACATACAACATACAGACAAAGAAGGATGCAACTGCATCTCTCCCATCCTCTGTCTCTGGTTGTACGCAAATCACAGGAAGTGATTCTTCACTTCAGCACTAGTGAGGCTGCATCAAGAGAACTTCATCCCATGTTGGGGCATCCGAGAAAGATGGTGGAAAAAGTAGAAGGAGTCCAGAAGGGATCATTAAAAATGACCAGAGATCTAGAAACCATAGCATATGTAACATATGAGGAAAGAGTGAACAACTGGGATTATTTAATCTAGAGAAGTAGTAGTAGGTTTTGGGGATTTTTTTATCCGAAATTGCCAGAATGAATGATGTAATTGAGAAGCTGATGCCAAATGTGTTTAATCTGAAATCTGGAAATACAATATTTGAACAGAATGCCTGCATATAAACTTCATAACAGGTCTGAAGTCAATACCAAAAAAAAGGAAGGAGGGAGTGTCTTTATCACATTTTTTCCTCTTATCTAACTGAGACAGGGCACTCTGGGCCTGATTAAAATCTCAGATATACCAATGGAAATCAGGAGTAACTTATTTCTACTCAACAGAGCCTGAATAAGGCAGAAATTGCTGAAATAAGAAAAAAAAGAGAACAAGCATCCATCTGCCTCAGACATAAACCATCCAACCAAGAGCCAGGCAGGGGGGTTATATTTAATCAAAAAGCTTTTCTCTTCAGTTAATATTGCCTGCATTTCTTCATTTTACAAAACTAAAAGTAGTCAGTACTAGAGACAGTTCCGGAAAGCTGTTATTCATGCTAGTAACTGAAGACAAAAACAAATGTGTTTAAGTACAAGGAGTATACATCACACATAAATATGTATGATAAGAAAATATCTTAATCTGAACATAATGCTTTATTTTAAACCAGAGATAAACTTAAGAGATAACATTAAGATATAAAAATATTAGCTATTTTAATATCCATTAAATAAATACTCAAAACGTTTTGTAAACAGCAAGGAATTAATTATCAAAATCCCAGGCTCAAATAGACATTCCTCCTTGATCTGAGACCTATGAAAACTTGTGTGTAGAAGTTCTCCTTCTCCTTTTTTAATATTTACCAAAGTCCTATTTGGGAAGGTTTTCTGAGATAAAATGTGTACATTGATGTGCTCATTTTCTCTACTAAGATTTCCAATGCTGCCATTCTTAAACTTTAGATAGTTCAGAATTGGGTTCCTGAAATACATCTCTTCTCTGTACTGCAGGGTTACTTTCTTCATACTTTATGGCACCATTGACACAGGCGTCACACCTTAATGTATAGCAAGTCTTTCTCCTTTCGTGAATAGAATAGATAAGACTTTCTCTTCTGTGTGTCTGCTTAATAACAGGACAGACTTTTCTCCCCTTTATTTTTTTCAGAGTCTGACTTGCTGACATCTATGAACTTTAGACTAGGCCCTTAGCGTCAGCCTTAATGCTTCAATTTATGGGCCACTATTTTCCTTTCATAAATATTTGTGAATGTGCAGGATTCTGAGAATTTGGTTTTTGGTTTTGTTTTGTTAAAAAAAACTTGGATTATAGAAACAGATGCAGTTGTTCTGTGGCTTCTCTCTTTTCCCTCATCACTCACTGTCTGTCTCTTCCTTTCAAATAGCAAACATTTGTAAGGGGTATTGCCAGTTCTGTTGCTGTTAGTGGCTTTCAGTTCCTGTCACAGTTCAGCAAGTGGATCTAGCAGGAGTGGTAGCTGTTAGGTCTTTCTCGGTCTTAGCATTATTTCTAGTGCATGTCTTTCATTCATAATGTGACTTAAGGCTTAAACATCAGGCACTCTTTCAGTGGTTTTTAGTCAGAGGTTAGTTTATCTTGTTATTTTTGTATCTGAGAGCAACTAGCACATGAAGAAACAAAAGAAAGGGGAAAGTAGATATCCCTTTTTCTGTTTCTGCAGAACTGTAACGTTTCATTGAATTAAAATGGACCCTGGAACACAAATTAACTTAAATCCTATGCAGACCTATTAGACCAGAAGTTTCTTAGTTACACCACTTTAAAGCCTATTGATTTCAATGTAGTTGCTCTACACTTGCAACAGTAAGTTAGGAGTATATTTTTGGCTCATGCTTGCCATGATATTACACAGGGTGTAATCATTACTCAGCTTCAGTATGTGACATGTGTCCTCTTGAATCTCAGAATAATTTGCCAGCAATTTTCTTTTCAGGCTCTGTAGAAAGGCGTACCATACACGGGAGATTGCAAATATGACTTTTACCAATAAAAGTAATACATCTGAGGAGTCAGAAAGATTTTCACCCACTTACTATCAGAAACCATCCCCACATGTCATGGTGTTCCATAAATACAACTAAAAAGGGCAAAAATATCTTTTCTCTGATCCAAATGCCAACCCTTACGTTGTTTCTAAGAGACTTCTCTTTTTCTTCCTCATTAATCCTGTCCCTTTTGTTAATTCTTTCTCTTTTATTACATTCCTTAAGGTTGACATTTATTTGATCCAAACAGTGCACAAGACAGTCAAAGTGTTGCCATAGTAATAGGTTTGTACAATTCAGTGGCTTTGAAATGTTGACAGATCAAATACTTTGAAGATTTAGATAATATCATGCATTTTACTTTCCATTTTAAAGTACCCAGGAAAAATAGATTTAAAAAACGTGTTAATCTATTCTGAATATTACTTTTTTTCCTAAGGGGATTGGCTGAGATCATGGGGGTGGGGGGTGCAGCACAGCACAGAATTGCAATTTGGTCTATACTGTATTTCTGTAGATACGTACATGGCTCCTGTTTACCACAGTATCTGAAATCCTGAGATGGTAGTGATACCTAGCCAGCTGACAGAAGCATACAAGTAGTTTAATTGTTTGGCTGATCCAGGGCTCTTCACATCTGGATAGGGAATAAGGAATAGCCCTCATTAAGTGGGGAATGCTGCATGAGACCAGGGAATGGTATCCCAGCTACCCATCATGTGGGAGACTTCCTACTTAGCCTTACTTCAGATTTTACACTTAGTTCCTATATGATGATGCCTATTCAACAGCCTCTTTTTCTGTTGCTCTGTGAACCAACCAGGACAGAAAGCCCATGTTTTGATAGTAAAAGTCATAAGTCAGAATACCTGAAAACCGATTTGGTGAAGACGCTAAGGGCAGAACCCTATGTCACTTTTTGTGTCTAATTGACATGTACACAGCCACATAACTGCAGTTATGTTTCCCTTTACATCTGGCAGGCAGGTGTGCTAAGTGAAATAGAACCTGGCACTGTGTAAGTGCAAAAAACAGCAGTTACACAGCTGGGTATGTGTCATTTAGGCACATAAGTGCAATAAGATTATTTCTTTATTCTTTGTATGGATGAGGACAGTGCCTTATCTGGATAACACAGAGGTAGCATGAAAAATGCATGGGGAATGGGTACATAAATGGGAAGGAAAATAGGAGATGTTTGCCCACAGACCTATTGCAGATCTTTCTGCACAGTGAATTTCCCTCCCTGGTGATTATGCTCTCAAGTATGCTGTGTAGCTTGGCATAGTCTGCTACCTAAATTGGAAGCCTTGTAGCTCTGCCTGTGCAGCACAGTGGATAGTCTAATTAGCATGGGGATAACTTAACTGACCCTGTCATTCAGCTGTGCTAATCAGTCCACCTAATGTGCCACTTGGAGATAAACTGCTTTAAGATTAGAAGGTCACCTATGAGAGAGCTTGGGGCTGCTGCTGAACACTGTGAGTTTACTGTACAGACATGGTCTATGCTACCTTTGGCAAGCCACTTTGGTATTCTGTACCTCTGTGTCCCCATCTATATAAATGGGATGATACCTTCATTAGTAAAATGCTTAAAGATCCACAAATATGACATCTAATTATTAATATTGATTATATATTGGGTAAAACAAAGCCTAGGAAACCGACAGCCAAGATTATTTTGACTGTTCAAAAGGCCTACTAATTATCTCCTTCATGCTAAATTGATTTTCATAGAGTCTTGCACCTCAAGGAACAATACTAGCTCTGAGTAATTTATATTTTGCATTAGAATATATTTTATATACTATGAAATTTTGGGCTCTGGCTACTTCCTTAGAATGATGACTTAAGCACCTTTCACACAATTTTTGTAATTTTTATGGCAGAGGTATCAGACATATAGCCCACAGGCCAAAACCAGCCTGCAGAGTGCCATCCAGTCCCTGAGTCTGATCAGAACTACATGAGGCATGTAATGGAACTGGTCCAATTTCTCTGAATGTAAATACTTTGACACCTCTTTCGCTTCCCTCCTGTCACTGTTAGTGCTCCTAAGTCTTTGGTTCTTAATTTTTAACATCAGTAGAAAATGTTTTATAACATATTCCCAGACCATCTTCATTCTAGTACCTCACAAATCTATCCATATGGGATTCTTTATGACATACAGTCCTGGAGGACCTATGATCCATTTTCCAGATTTAGATTATAATATACTGCACATTATATTCATGCAATTTAAAGAAAGCAGATGTATTACAGTGCCATTTCTTTCTTCTCTAAAATTATAGCCTCTGGTCATTTAAGCACTTCCAGATAATGTAGGTGATTGAAGTAAGTTTTCTGACTTGGTTTGCAAGTGTATAACCTGCTGGACAGATGCACATTGAGAAAGCCTGTCACTGATTTTGTAATGAGGCACAGATCTGAGAGGGAGTCTGAAATAGTAACACAACAAGTAACTGGTCAATTCAAGTAAGACTATTCATGGATAGCTGGAGTTGTTTAAGAGTAATATCTGAGTAGATATTAGATGCCAACCTTCCAATATTAGGTCCTAATCCTGAGTGATGCATAGCCCCTAACACATGGATGCGCTAGTAAAGTCTTAACAGAGAGTTTTGAACTTCCTTTCTTGTACTGGACCAGTACATTGGTATTCCTTATAAACTTCAGTATGTCCACCACTTCTCCCTCATTTTTTCTTTCATTTCTGGTTAGGTATAATTTCTTCTGAATAGTTACATAAATAGCAGACTTGTTGTTGTTGTCCCTATAGGGAAATATATGTCCTTAGATTGATTGATTTCTGTACACTGTCTGTCTGTAAAGAATAATGTATCCAACAAAAGAGTATAATTTTAAGGAATGTACAGTTTTCAAAACTGAAGAATCCCACATACAACCAGTGCTACATACAAATGTTCAAAAAGCCCAAGGAGGAATAGATTTTAGTTATGTGGTTTTCTGTAAGCGACCTAGGTTAGATCAGTAGCAAACAGTATACATGTTTGCTCTTTGGGGTGGGGGCATGCAGGCTGCCTGCACTGACTGAGGGAAGCAGAGGCACTCCTGAATGCCTCCCAGCATGCCCCATGGGCTCCTTAGGCTGCTGGAGACTGCTGAGTTCCCCAGTCACTCTTGATTGGCTGCCAGGCATGGGCAAGCATGCCCCCAGTACTGTGACCCATCACTGTGGATCTACACCCATCCCCCTCCTTCCATCCCCCCGTTCCCCCCACACCCAGCCCTAGGCTTCCAGAAAAGCCACAAAGTGAGCATCCTCCATCATGATTTGCATGTGCCTCTGTGTCCCGGCCTGCCTGCAGTGTGCCATGGCATGCGTGTGCCTGTACTCCAATGAAGAGACCCAGGAGCTGCACTGTGCCCTGCTTGTTGCCCTGTGTGACTCTTGCTAGAGGCTGCAGGACATCCTGCATCCCCACCTGGACATGATGCAGCAGCTAATCACCATGTCACACAGCTTCATCCACCCCCTAAACAGTCGCTGGATGTCCTACATGGAGCCACCCTCCACACCTTGCACCAGCCAAGCATCCTGGACTAGGCCACCAACTTTCACTTGGCCAATGAGGACAAGGCTACCCAGGACTTCAAGAATGCTAGGGTGCTCTTGTATTGTCTTCAGACCACTGAGTGCCAGTTCTGGGCCTACACCACCAACACCAACTGATGGGAGTGGAACATCCTGGGCACCTGGGATGAAGAACAGTGAGTCCAGACCTTCCACATCCATGGGACCACCTTCAGGGATATCATATCCCAGCTGGCCCCCCACATTGCGTACCAGGACATAAGCATATGGTCACCTCTCACTTCAAAGGAGCAGTAGCCATCACTGTCATGAAGCTGGCTGCCCCCGACATTTACCACTGTCTGGGAGGCATGCCTGGTCAATCAGGGCATCCTGGCCAAATGCTTCATTCACCTCACCAACTCATAGGAGCTGGCCACTGGCTTCCACCGCATGGGCTCCCTCTACTGTGTGGGAGCCAGAGATGGCACACACATTCCCATCCTTTGCCTGCCCCAGGGCACCCAAGCATTTATCAGTTGCAAATGCTACTTCTCCATCATCCTTCAGGACATTGTGTGCCTCAGCAACCTGGGTATAGGCATCTCTCCACCTGGCACCAGGAGTCGGCTGTGCATGAGTGGAGCTTGGGGGCAATGACCAAGGCTTGCAGAATCTCCTCAAGTGGAGACAATGAGTGGAGTCTCCCATCTGGACCTTTCTCCTGCTCAGGCCTGGGACCTGTGTTGCTGCTCTCCACCTGGCACAGTGGAGACCAGGGTCCCTCTGTAGGCACTGCAGTGGACACCTGAACCACTTTGTCAGAGGGTCCAGGGACCCTGGGTCTTGTGGGAACTCAGGCCATCCCTGGGGCAGGCAGGGATGGTGTTTCAGTACTGTGTTCCTGAAGGAGTGGTACTTAAATGGCAACATTTCCCTGGTGAGAATCAGCTGAGCCAGTGAAGCTCTTAAACCGATCCCTATCCTTGTTCTTCCTTTATAGGAGAGGTGTTTCAGTTCTGTATCCATGCAGGAATGGTACTTTACTCCCAACATTTCCCTGGTGAGCGCCAGCTGGGCCTGGAGGGATAAGCTTTACCATTACTCCTGGAGGAATGCCAGCCAATAACCATGCTCCTACTATAGGAGATGGTCCTCAGGCAATGCTTGAGAGCTGGAGGGCAGCCATCTGCTTTGATGGTGCACACAATGTGAGAATCCACCTCCCATGCTAGCTGTGGCTCTGCTATGATGTTCTGACACCCCCAGATGAATTAGTGATTGCCACCACTATTGATGCACCGATGACCCTGTTACCTGACCCTACTAGAGGTTCCCCAGATCCCAGCTCTCTAAGAAGTCTTGCCCTGCACTGCCTCTGGCCCTTCCAGCACTGTTCCTCTACTATGAAAACTCTGGGAGAGTGTGGGGGTTGCTTTCCTTTCAGGGGTTGGGGTGAGGTTGGTGAGGCTGTCCAGGACTGGGATAGGGCTGTGATGGCAGGATAGACAGAAGGGGTTGTCTTGAGGGGTTGGTACAGTGACTGCCTGCACTGTGAGACTTGAAGTTGCCTAACACCTATGGACTTTCCCGAGGGATCAGATCAGAGAGAAGGGTGCATGGGTGACTAGTGCCTCCTGAGTCAGGCATGCTGACACTTCCGGGTTGTGGGATTGGCTATGGGGGGACTACTTCTCCTGTTGCACTCCCTGGCTGGCACTCTCAGTGGGGGCACCAGGACTCTTGCCTGCGTCCACTGCCCAGGAACACTGCTGTCAGGGGGTGCACCAGTGCTCTCAGGGGATGCATGTGTACCCCCTACATGTTGCCACTGGAAGCGGGGGAAGCGCTGGAATGCCACTTTCAAGCCTCTCCAGGTATACAACTTGGGAGTCACTCTGGCAGTGGTACCGAATCAGCTGAGATAATGGTCCTACATGGGACTCCTGCCATCATATCAGTGCCTTTTTTTAGTCTGGGAAGGGGGAAAGAATTTTGTCAAGGGAGATTTTTTTTTGCATTCCTGCTGTACTGAAACTCTAGTGGTTCTCATAGATAGCTGTGTGTTATCTATCTCCTGTCCCTGACTTCAGTGTCCTCTCTGCCATCCAGGCCCATGTTGCTGCCGACTAAGGTGAGGTGCTGAGCTCTGGTATTTGTACCTGTTTTTTTACACTGTGTCTGCAGAGCTCAATAAACTCTTTTAGTGCCTTTCCAGGAGTGCAGTGGGAAGGGGGAGCACCACTCCTCTGGCCAGCTAGGGTGAGGATCTGTTTCTCCTAGGAGCTTAATATAGCCCTGAGGGAGAGGGCAGGGAGGTGTGAATGAGACAGATTTATGTTCCCATAGAATGGAAGATGGCCTGGTAACTGTGTAAAGCTGGTGGTGGGGAGGGGGCTGGTGCCTTTGCAGCAGTTGATACTAGGGAGGGGAGACAGGGACTGGTCCATCCAGTGCTGAAAGATAGACACTTCTTGAGCATTTAGCAGCTTTGAGGCCCCATGCTTTCAGCAGTCAGGGTAAGGTGAGTCACCATTTCATAGATTTCATAGACATTAGGGCTGGAAGGGACCCTGGAGGATCATCGAGTCCAGCCCCCCGCCCAAAGGCAGGAAGTCAGCTGGGGTCACAGGATCCCAGCAAGATAAGCATCCAAACATTTCTTAAAGGAGTCCAGAGTAGGTGCTTGCACCACCTCCAGGGGCAGTCTGTTCCAGGCCTTGGGGGCTTGGACAGTAAAGAAGTTCTTCCTTATGTCCAGCCTGAAACGGTCTTGGAGGAGTTTGTGACCGTTTGACCTTGTCGTCCCTTGGGGCACTCTGGTGAACAGGTGTTCCCCCAGATCCTGATGTTCACCCCTTATATACTTATAAGCAGCCACCGGGTCCCGCCCTGAGCCTACAATTTTCCAGGCTGAAGAGTCCCATGGCTCTCAGCCTCTCATCATAAGGTCTGTTTTCCTGACCTCTGATCATGCACGTGGCTCTTCTCTGGACTCTCTCAAGCTTCTCCACATCCTTTTTGAAGTGCGGAGCCTGGACTTGGATGCAGTACTCTAGCTGTGGCCTCACCAAAGCCGAGTACAGGGGGAGAATGACATCCTGTGAGTTGTTTGAGAAGCATCTATGGATGCAAGCCAAAGCTTTGCTAGCTTTAGCTGTTGCGACATTGCATTGGTGGCTCATATTCATCTTGTGATCAATCATGACCCCCAAGTCCCTTTCAGCCATGGTGCTAGCAAGTGTAGCACTGCCAAGCCTATAAATACGCTGTGGATTTTTCTTCCCAAGGTGGAATACCTTGCATTTTTCGGTGTTGAACACCATCAGGTTTTCATCTGCCTATGTTCTGAGCCTGTCAAGGTCAGCCTGGATCACCAACCTGTCCTCAGGTGCGGACACTTTACCCCAATGTTTGGTGTCATCGGCGAACTTGGCCAGTCCGCTTCTGATCCCAATGTCCACATCATTAATGAATATGTTAAAGAGTACAGGCCCAAAGACAGAGCCTTGGGGGACCCCACTGGTCGCAGCACACTACAGTGATTGATTTCCTATCAACTACCACTCTCTGGGTCTGACCTCGGAGCCAATTCCCCAGCCAGTGAACTGTGACATAGCCAAGTTGCACTGTGTCCCCTTTGGGATAGTTTGATCATGCAGTGACTCGGGTACTGAGCTGTGGCTGCATTTCCTCTGCTTCATCCTGCCCCCTCTGAGGTTTGTGGCACGTTGGGTGTCAGATCAGCTTCATCTCTTATTAGTTTCAGTTGAAACGGCTGATAAGTGGGGAAAATCTGGGGTTTCTGCTTCGTATTCTCCTTCACAAGACAGGTCTGTTTTCCATGTAAAATAATAACTTTCCATTGGAACACTGAAAATCCAAGATCCAAAATCTGAAGAAAATTTAATCTGAAAATGTCACCAAGGAGCATCACAGGGATAGAAGGCCCAGTGCCTTGTGTTGCCATTCTCCTCTAGGATAGCCACTCTCAACCAGAGTGCTACAGCACCTAGGGTGCCTTGAGATCCTTTCAAGATTCTCCCATGCCTCTCCATCATGCACCCAATGGTGCTATAGGTGTGCAGGGGTTTGGTGCCCCTGTTCTTGGTAAGGAAGTGGGACAATTCCTCATGGAAGGGCATGGTCTGCGTCTAGGCCTTGGACCTTTTGTTGGCATCATGCACAGGTGATGCGCAGGGGAGGCATGTGCCCCCCTGAGATTGGCTCTCACCAGCTGGGAAGTGGGGGGCAATGCCTGCTGCTCCCCCCCAACCTGAGATTGTGAAGGTTCTGAGAGAAGCCCTAGTGGCACTTTTGGGTTTGCTGCTAGCATTTCCAGTTTTGTTCTTGGCTGCTGGGGGATGCCCTCAACACAGTTGGCAATCGGCTGCTGGTGCCCTCCCAGTAGCAGGAGACACCAGTCGCCTATGGTGCACTTTTATTGGATCTTCATCCATTTAGTCATGGTGCAGCCCTGGTCCCAGTCTCTTTTGAGGCCCCATGCCTTTATCAGCTGGGTGATGCTTTTGAGGACATCCCTGTTCCAATGCCCTTTCTGGAGCTGGTTCTGGATCTTCTCTTCATCTCAGATGGTGGTGAGGTCCTTCATCTCTCCCTGTAGTCTCAGTTGTGTGACTGGGGTTGGGGGTTGGGTAGTAGAGGAGGATGGGGCAGGGTCTTCAATGGTCCATGATGGTGCCTGTGGGGTCTCAGCATCCATAGGTGGGTGAGGGCCTGGCTCTGACAGGGTGGATGGAAGGCTGAAAGGGTGCATGGATGGAAGCAGTGGAGGGGGTACAAATGTGTGAGCCTCCCTCTCACTGTGGTTGCAAATGTCCCCTGCTCCAGAGTGACAGGGCCTCTATTGGTCAGGCCATCTCCACAATCTCCAATTTTCCATGGGCTTCCAGGAGACACCACATGATTGTGGCAATGCCCTACACCCCACCCTGGAAAAGTCCAGTGCCCTCTCCCTGCAACGTGGAGGCAGCTGGCCATACTCCACCTACTCCTGAAGTTTCCAGGGGCTTGGATGCTCCTGTTTTTCCCATCTTAGATAATCATTCTCCACCTCCCCCTGCCAGTTGCTCCCACCCTGGTACTCTAAGACCCTATAGCTGCCAAAAAAGCCTTGCAGTACCCCAGGTACACGTGGCCTGGGTATCTGCTGGCCGTGCCTGAGCTATGGAGGTCCTAGAGTTTGCTCCATGCAGACTGAGTTCTGATGTTTTCCCTCTTGCCCTGCTGATGCACCAGAGATGAGCCGCACACCCTGACTCCTGCTCAAGGGGTGGGGAGGGGTACATGCTGGGGTCCAGGTGGCAGGGTGCCTGGCTCTGGCCCCTAAGAAGTTGTGTGCAGAAGCCAGGGTTGTGGGGCCTGTTGTGCTCTGCCCACATGGAAGGCCATGTTGGACCCTGTCTGGGTGTACAGGAGCCAGGGTCAGGGTCTGTGGGTCTGTGCCTGAGCGCAGTGCCAGGTCTGTGTGTATATCATGGGGTGCTTCATGATAGGGTGCAGGGTCACAGCCCAGGAACTTTGATACCCAGGTCCTGGGATTTGTGGAGGGGACACAGACACCTCCTTTCCCTCCTACCCCAGCCCCTGCCTGCCTGTGGCTGACAGATGGCCAGATACAGGAGACAGGGCTGGGGCGAGGGACTGTGGGAGACCTTGGGGTGGGGGACACTACACACTTGGCTGGAGCAGCTACGTGTGGTCTGAGTGGTAGCACATCTTCCTGCAAGGGAGAGGCAGCTGGGGCAACTAGGGAGGCTGGGATGCTGGAGGATAATGATCTAACTTGAATCAATAGAGAACTGGAACACAAGTTTGATGCACCAGTCTAACCTAGATCAATCTGATCTGAGTGTACTTTGAACTAGGTCTATTTTAGACCTAGTTCTGCCATTTTTAGACCAGTGTATGTCATCAAACTTCTGTATGGTTACAGGTTTAGATCGATGTCCAATCAGTTAGACCACTCAATATGTAATGTCTGTACCTCGCTTAAGAGGTTGGGCTGCTGGAAAGCATTTCACTAACCAGTACCATCTGTTTACCAGCTGAGCACATAAAGTTTAGCCATCTCAGCTGTAATCCACATTGTCAGAAGAAGCTGTCCCAAGAGACATTCAGAATAAGAATCACTTCCATACCATTTGTAGTAGTCTGAATCGCAGCATATTTTAAAAATCAATGCCAAAAAAAAAAAATTCTGTATTAAAATGGACTGGTTTATATCACAGCACTCAAAGAAATACCTCTGCTAGTCACTTTCAGTCTTACCTTTGTTAAGTTACTAAGGCTTTTTCTTCTGCAGTTCTGCATCTATTAATTGGGGTAATAGTTGCCTATCTCAGAAATATTATATATCTTGATAAATATTCAGATAGTTCTCATATTCCTAGAATGTTAATGGGAACCCAGTTTATAGTATGGGAAATACATTTTTTCAACCAGTGAGGCCAGTCAGTTTTACATGCCATGCTAGTCCCAAACCAGGCTGACATAAGTCTGTAACATCCAACCTATCTGAATATAATTAGCATTGCCCTACTGCAAATGTTTCAATGATTGCTTTTTCCAGGGGGTATTATAATTGAATTATAATGAGTGAGATTATCAGTGATGAAGAATTGAGTCTAAAGCCGAATAAGTATTTCTTTCAGAAAACCTGGCTCCTTGCTTCCGTATTTTCATAAATATATATGTGTATATATGATAAATATATACATCTCTAAAGGACTTAGTACTAGTATAAGGAAGTAGTATAAAGAACATTGCAGTCTGTCCTAAATAAAAGCAAAAAAAGAAACCTTGATAAAAAATCAATTAAGGTGTTAGACAGAATTTTATTCTTTTCCTAATAGGAAAGTTATCCTGTTGCAATAAAGTAGTTGCCAAAACTCTTTGATGGTACTTTGTATTCCAAGGGAATCCCACTTAAGCTGGATCCCAGACCTTCTAGTAGAATTGATTTCCCCAGTTTAGTATGGTATCTGAAAACATATGTCCCTTAATTTATTTTTTGCTAGGTTTCAAACACAATGTTGGATCTAAAAGGAAAACCTTAATGGATAAAATGTATTTAAGTACTAAAAAGATGCATTTGCAGAAAGCGAGATGTAATTATGAAATGGGAAAAAAAATAGCTTTGGAAATTGTTAGGGAAGTCCTGATAAGAGAACTGAAATATGTTTTTCCTGTTAAAAGATATTCTGTGTAAAGACATCTATAGTATATTGACAAATACGCACATGCACACACACACACTGTGTTCATTTCATGTCTGTTTTCCACCATCTTCTCTCCTAGAGGCAAAGAAAAAACTTCAAAGACCCAAAACACTGTAGAACCAATTCAATATAAAGAAATCTGTATAACAGTTGAATTACACAATAAAATGTTTCTGGCCAATTTTAGAAGAAATGTACAATCAAACACCTTTCGATACCACATCAACAGAGTACTATCCGTAACCTAACCTCATGATTTTAAAGTAATTTTCAATATTTTCTAATTCAAGGTGTCAGATATGCATTGTGAAATCTTTACTGTGTTCAATATATTTTAATCCTAAAGATAAAACACAAATGCAAAATCTCGTATTATTATGCTGAACTGAATAAAAATGGGATGCAGTTTGAAACACTGTTTTTATATGACTGGGGTCTAATACTGCAGGAATCATAAAACAAGTGGAATTATTTGTATCTAGGTTATGTCTTTATTGAATACACAGCTTTTTTGTTGACTTAGGGATTTTTTAAAGTTTTACTGCAAACAGGAAAATCTACATACAGGAAAAGATATATCTTACATTGGTTATCCATCTGCTTATCTATGTAGTATTACCTCTAAGTTCATTCCCTGCTTAGTTCCAAAAATAACTCTGGTATGTGCAAGGGTTTAATGTCAAATAATATGAATGTGGGAAAAAATTGAAAACAAAAACCAGATATTAGTTTTACCTTCCATGATGACACTCACTGAAGTAATTCCATTACTCATTTTTTCTCAAATAACTACCCTGTTTACTAAACACAATCATGCTAAAACAAAGGACACACTGTTAGATCAGGAAGCTTTCTAAGCCTAAGTCCAACTCTCATTTGGATAAACAAAAAGCTTCCTTCAGTTAACTTGCTATTTTTTCTCTGGAATTCTACATTTATTATAGAAGATGATCTTTTTTGAAAATATATATTTTTTCCTTCTGCAAAATTCTTTCTGCTCACTAATTGCTACATAGCCCTCACTCTTTCAGAAACAGATACATCAGTGTGTAAGGCCTTGATTACACTGGGACCTTAACACCAGCTTTAATTGCTGTCCTGAACATGGATATATCTGAATACTCACTGCAGTAATTTACTCAGTTAAGGTTGAAGTGCAATAGCTGAAAAAGG
>NW_017728886.1:244332825-244339010 GCF_001723895.1 Crocodylus porosus | reverse complement strand
CCACTCTCCTCCCTTTCTTGAAGATCGGCACCACATTGGCCTTCTTCCAGTCTTCGGGCACTACACCAGAGCACCAGGAGTTTTCAAAGATCTGTGCCAGGGGCTGGGCTATGACGCTCGCCAGCTCCTTGAGTATCCTGGGGTGCAGGTTAAATCAGGGACAGTGATTTGATTCGTTGATTCAGATCACTGTCCCTGATTTGATTCAGCTGAATTTGAAGATTCAATGCTGATTCAGAGAATCAGCAATTCAGACATAGATACAGCTTTAAATGTTTTTTACATACCTAGAGGTACCAGCATGGCATGTGAATGCTGCAGTGCTGGGGCATATAGAACATGCCATAGGAGGTCAGGGGGGATGGGGGCTCCACGTGCTTGGCGGTGAACCGGGAAGTGGCCCAGAAATACTTCTGGTCCACTTCTGGGTCTGCTTGGGAGTGTGCTGGGGGACCCCTAATGCCCCCCTTGCTCAGCGATCAGCTTCAGGTCAACCCTGGGTGCCCCCTCAGACCCAGGAGGCACCAGTCACCAAGACAGGAGGATGCGGGAGGGGGCCTGTGCACCCCCCAGTGCACCCAGAAGTGGACCAGAAGTGCTTCTGGTCGACTTCCAGGTCTGCTGCCAAGTGTACTGGGGATCCCCCACACACTCCTGTGGGGTGCTCCATCTGCCCCAGCATCACAGCATTGATGAGCTGTCTGCTACCTAGAGGTATGTAGAAAAAACATTTCAAGCTGTGTCTACACCTGAATCTTTCTGAATCTCTTTGAATCAATATCGAGGTATCAAATTCTATTTGGAAAGATTAAAGGATCCTCTGATGCAATTTGGATTTGGAAATTCGGCCCCCGAATTGGGCTAACTCTCCACTGAATCGAATCAGGGACCAAAGCTTTGCTCAGTCCTATTAAATGCCTAGCTTCCATTTTAGGTCCCTGAGTCAGTATTCAGGTACCATAAAAAGCCTCAGAACCCCCCTTTATCCCTGAAGGCACCTAAATTACTGCTATATTTAATTTTCAAAGGGTGTAAATGTGAGCAGTAGTTCCTAAAACCTATTATAACAACTCAGAACTTCCTACATTTGTTTTTCTCATCTGCCATGACTTGATGGGAGTCGATTCAAACTATAACACGTGTAACTTGGTGTTCTTAATTACAGTCAAAGTCAGTCTTCTTTCACTTTTATTTCTCTAAGTGCCACTTACTTACTCTCTGACAGTGAAGCCGATGCTGGTTATTAGGCAACACAACACTTCAGGGTTAATGAAAAAACCCACAAAAAACCCCATAACATGGGAGCAATCACTAATAGGTCTCTTTGAAAAGTGGGGTTTCAGTCTTCTGCCTCCCCCCCCACTGCACCACAGAACAACTTGACACAGTCTATTTATAATCTGGCCAGCAGTTAAAAGTCTCGAATTAAAGTCAGTCTACCTGGTTCCAGGTATAGACAAAATGATCTCCAGTCATGGCTTTCCTCAGCCACTCCTCTGTATTCACTTCCCGAAGGGACATCTCTTGTGCCTCTGCACGAACTTGGCTCTGTTGCTTTCCATCTCGGGGCCACAGATCTCTCTCTTCCCCTTCCAGGGATTGTCTTGATACACTCCTTGGCTTTTTAAAGCCAGTCAGTTTCAATTACTGATTTTCAAGTCTCCAGGTGTGGCAGACATTCCCGGCACTGGCTGTTAATGTTACCATCTCTAGCGTCTCACCCCTGCTTCGGTAAGTTTCTTTTCCTTTAACTGTTTGCAGTAACAGGGCCATGGGCTTCCTGTTACAGTAAAAAAACCTGAATATCTGTCACTGTGATGGGTAAATTTTAGCAGTGCCAAGGTTCTCAGAATCCTTGCTCATGCCCAAACCACCTTTGGTATTCTCAAACCAGACATCCCACCCTCTCTGTCACCTGACCCAGAAGACATTTTCAAAGCATGTTTAATTCACAAAAAAATATAATGTAGAGGTAGTTTGGAGTAGGGATTTCAATATTTTCTACCTCCCAGGTGTCTGCTTCAATCAGTTGGGTACAGGACATGGGGATACTTTCTCAAGGGGTATGTTGGCACTGTGACAGCAGCAGCCCTCTGTGGCAACTGAGATGCCCCCAAACATGTCCTGCCTACCCCCTCCCATACATCTGCTTCAGATCCACAAATATGCCTGTGAAGCTGTTTCTGGGTTACTCTTTCAAGTTATTTTTGTGAGACCTTAGTCTCTAGTGTGTTTGAGAGCAACTGCTGGGGAAAACTCTGGACCAACCTCACCGTCAACCTTTCTAGGTTTGCAATTAATGTGTGGGTGTCCAGTGGGAGAAGCATGCCCATGAACCAGCCCAGCTGGGGCACAACTCCCTCACAGTTTAGATGTGCTTTTAGTGTCACTTGCTGAAACCATCTCATATTTTATAAAATACTTTAAATATCTTGTGGACCAGAGCCTGGTACCTACAGCTCCCAAGTGAGATCCTTCATGACCAGACTATAGAGGCATTCTCGTTTTCTCCTTTTGAGAATACCCTGTGGGCTGGTTGTTGAAACAAACTGCCTAATCCAAATCAGGCAGCGGAGGTATTTGAACCTCAGTCACCCACATCTCATCTGAGTGCTGTAACCACTAAATGACATGTGATATTAGAAAAACTTTGCAACCTCTTCCTTCTCTATCTTTCATGAGAAAAAAAGGCTGACTAGACTTAGGACCTTAACTTTAGGAAAGTGTTCTCAGCTGTCATTCCTGATTGTGAGAAGGAGGACTCAGATTCCTCTTCCTGGCGTTTGTGACTTACTAGTTGGATTAGTGCTCCACTGTTTAAGTTGCAATGAAAAAGATTCTTCAGTTAGAATTTGATTAATGAGTTTGTAAATGCTGCACCTCAACTTTCCATTGGATCAACGGGTATTAAAGGTAGTTAAAAACGTATTTTATTTCAATCTCTTATGTACTGAAAAAACATTTTATAAAGCTAAAAAAAGACAAAACAATAAAAGGTAGCCCTGATTAAGACCCTTTACTGATATTATACTTGTCATGCATTAAAAAATCCCTAAATTTATCACTGTTCACTGCAAGAGTCTTGAAACATTTTACAAATTGACTTCAACACTGATGGAAACTATTTTTGTCACACCTATATTCATGTTTAAAAGACACTTTGCTGTATGTAAATGAAGCTGTCATTGCCTGGAAGTAGCAGTCAAATACCAAATTGTCTGGGTTTCTGACCTGTCAGAAACCTCTGGACCCCAGCAGTAAATTATTTCCTTTCTGACAAAGACACAGAATGTATATTACTAATCTAATGTATTTACAAGATTGTACATCAGCACAGGCTCATTAAATAGCTATATCAAAGTGCGTTTTATAAAGCATAGTACTTTAGCCGGCATCTCCCTTTAACCCAGTATTTTATGTATACACTTTTCTAAATAGCTCTGCAACTGAGTTTGTTTCAGATGTCCCATTAACTCCTTGGTTGCTTCCACTGGGCATCACACAAAATCAACCCTCCCACCCCCTCAAATCAAGTCTCAGTCTAATTTACCTTAAGGTTCAAGTCTTGAGGTTTACTTATTTTTTGTTAACCTGGGGTGACTTCTTTAATTGATATCAATAAATTAATATAATTATTTGGGTGTCTTCTGACTGGGGGGGGACTGTAATATAAACATTCTTAACACCCTCTTTCCACACATATACTATTTTATTAATGCTCCTGTTCAGCTACATAAACTTCAGTGGAGAAGGGTCCTTTTCCCAATTGAAATACAGCTTGAAGCAATGCAAGTGTGTTTTATGATGAGTTATGCCACAAACCCAAAGCTGTGGCCAGCAGGGGGCTCTTCACTGAACAGTAAATTAATTATTCCCAAGATTATAATAGAATAAATACAAAGCAAACTACTCTTCTATACAAGCTTTAATATAGTATGTTACAAAGAGCCTTACAATCCATAAACATGCTTATGATAGGCTGTGGTAGACATTTACTTTGCAGAAATCCTTCAGGACTGCAATGCAGGTGTGAAATCAAGGTTATAAGGGACTTTATCTTTGCTGAAATTTCTGCTTACTCCACAAATTTTCATGAGGAATGATGGGAACACTGAGTGAGAGAATTGAACAGCTAACAGTAAAAAGGAATTCACTAAAAGACACTCCAAAAGAAGAAAGTGGTGAACAGAAAAAAAAAAAGAATATAAAAGGAAGCAAAGAAAATGAGGAGGAAGGGGGAGAGCCATAATCCAGTCTAACTATAACCTCACAAAAACAGTAAACAGCAGATAGAAAAAATACTACCTGTAGTAATGATAGGTCACACACACACACACACACACACACACACACACACACACACGAAAGTAAATCACACACCCCCATGAGAACAATAGAGTAAGAGTCCTGCCATACAGTGCGTAACAGTGTAGTCTCTCCCTTGTCTGGTTTTGCTTGCTGGTTTGTCTGTTCATTTGCAGCATACAGGCTGTTTTAGATGAGAGGGGTGGCCAGGAGCAGAAGTCAGCAGCCTAGGTAACAGGAAAAGTTGAATGACTGATTTTATTTGTTCCTAAGCATGGGTTCTGTGATAACTTATAGTACTGAAAGTTGCCTTCTCCCATTCCTTGTGCATATAAGGTTAAACTGAAGTTTTTGCACCTTACACTGACTAAAGGAAAGTCCTTAGTTCTAGAATTCTTAGGCTGGCAATTTTATTTAACTAGGAAGCTGACCAGTTTCCTTTCCTCTTTAGAAAACACAAATATGAGTCATGACTAGTTGAAAACAGTTTCTTATTATTTTTATTTAAGATTATAATCACTGAATGTTGAATATATAAAAGAGGAGTGCTGGACTTAATTAATATTTAAAGAAAAACAAACTATGAGATTTGGAAACACTTAAACCATTAAATTCATCATGGAGTATAGATAGGCCTTAATTTAAATTAATATAAGCACATTTAAGAAAGCATGGAGAAGAAACTCAAAAGAATACTGCTATTGCCTTTTATTTAATCTTACACAAGAAAATACAAGGATGAGAGAAAGTGGGTGACAGTGATCATCACCTGCTGGAATTCACCATCCAGCACAAAGTGGCAAAGACCTGCAGCAAGGCATCAGCCCTAGATTTCAGGAGGGTAAACTTCAATGAGCTGAGGAGAATAGTCAGGGAAGCACTGAGGTCCCAGAGGGGAGGGGAGCCAGGTGGCCAAGGCGAGTGGTCTCTCCTCAAGGAGACGATCCTCCAAGCCCAAAGGGAGGTAATCCCAATGAGGATCAAAGGGAGCAGGAGGGCACACAAGCCCCCATGGCTCACCAGAAGCATCTGGGAATGTCTCCTAGCTAAAAGGGAGGTGTACAGCCAATGGAAAGGAGGGGACATCACCAGGGATGACTATACTGGAGTTGCTCAGGTATGTAGGGGTGCAGTCAGGAAGGCCAAAGCAGAGATGGAAGTGGGACTAGCTTCCCAGATTAAGGACAATAAGAAGTCCTTCTTTAAATACATAGGGCATAAAAAGAAGGTTCTGGGTAATGTGGGGCCCCTGCAGGACCTGTTAGGAAATTTGGTCGTCACACCAGACAACAAAGCCAACATATTTTACGATTTCTTTGTCTCTGTCTTCCTAAGCAGGGACCGGAACAGCCACGCCCCTGCTGGGCCCCCCTCATGCTCCAGGAGAGGCACACCTAGGCCAAGGGTTAGTGAGGAAACTAGTTAGGGAGCTTCTGGAGGGACTGGATGTATTCAAGTCAGTGGGTCCAGATGATCTTCACCCTAGAGTACTAAAGGAATTGGCTGAGGTCATTGCAGGACCCCTGGCACAGCTTTATGAGCACTTATGGTGCTCTGGTGTGGTGCCAGAGGACTGGAAGAGAGCCAATGTGGTTCCCATCTTCAAAAAGGGGAAGAAGGAGGACCTGGGAAACTATAGGCCAGTTAGTCTTACTTCAATCCTAGGCAAGCTGTTCGAGAAAATTATGCTGGGACACATCCATGAGGGGCCAGCAGGGGATTTCATGCTTAGCGGCAACCAACATGGGTTCATCAGTGGCAGGTCCTGTCAGACCAACCTGGTGGCCTTTTATGATCAGATCACCAAATCATTAGATGTAGGGGTAGCAGTGGACATAGTCTTCCTGGACTTTCGGAAGGCCTTCGACACTGTCTCTCAC
>NW_017728886.1:244325364-244332140 GCF_001723895.1 Crocodylus porosus | reverse complement strand
CTGGAACCAACTTCCAAGAGAAGTGGTGCTGGCTCCTACCCTGGGGGTGTTTAAGAGGAGGTTAGATGAACACCTTGCTGGGGTCATTTGACTCCAGTACTCTTTCCTGCTATGGCAGGGGGTCAGACTAGATGATTTACTCAGGTGCTTTCCAACCCTCGAAACTATGAAACTATGAACTATGTATTATCTGATTGTAAATTACAATTTTAATTTAATATGTACACTTTGCATAGTTGTGGTCCATCTCAATGTCCTTTTTTTTAAAGAAGATATAAATTGCTGTATATAAAACAATGTATAATAAACTTTTTCATAGCAGTGTTGGGAATAGTGTTAGAGTGAAAATTAGAAAAATATATTTGTTTTTAATATTTTCAACAGACATTTTCTACCTGGCTTTTTAATTTTGTTTCTATAGAAAAAAATTTTTTTTTAAAGAGTCATCTTATTTGAGACACATTACTTGTATCTTAAAAGGGGGTAGGAAAGCTTGGTAGAATTATACTCCTCAGATTAGTGGATTTTTTTTTTTCTTTTTGTCAGCTTATATACCAAACCAGATGGTATAGAAAACTATGGATTTGAGACCCAGATTTTTACAAGTGGAATATATTGAATCTGGATTTTCGGTTCAGGAACAGTTATCCACCTTGCTTTTAGGAGCAGAAGAGTCTCCATTATTAATTCATAGTTTTATAGTAGCTAGGATCAGGAGGGACCTGAACATATCATCTAGCCAGACCCCCTGCCACAGGCAGGAATGAATTCTGGGTTCACAAGACCCCAGACAGGTGATCATCCAAACTCCGCTTGAATTTGCCCAATGTAGGGGTGAGAACCACTTCCCTGGGAAGTTGGTTCCAGATTTTGGCCACCCTAACTGTAAAATATTGCCTTCTAATCTCTAACCTAAACCTTTTCTCCATCAGCTTATTATTATCATTCCTTGTCACCCCAGGTAGTGTTGGGGAGAAAAGGGCTCTACTTATTTGCTGTTGATCTCCCCTGATGAGTTTGTAGGCAGCCACCAGGTCCCCCCTCAGCCTCCTCTTGCTGAGGCTGAACAGGTTCAGGGCCTCAGTCTCTCCTCGTAGGGCCTGTCCTGCTGCCCTCTAACCAAGCAGATGGCCCTCCTCTGAACCCTTTTCAGGCTGGCCACATTCCTTTTGAAGTGCAGTGCCCAGTACTGGACGCAGTACTCCAACTGCAGCCTAACCAAAGTCGCATAGAGGGGGAGTATCACCTCTCAATGTGATCTGGCATTGGCGGCTAATGTTCATCTTGGAGTCAGTAATAACTCCAAGATCCCTTTCCACATCTGTGCTTTCAAAAGGGGAATTCCCCGACCTGTATGTATGCTGTGGATTCCTTCTCCCAAGGTGCAGCACCCTGCATTTGTCTATGTTGAACCCCATCCTATTCTCATCTACCCACTTTTGTAGTCTGTCTAAATCTAGCTGCAGCCTCTCCCTCCATTCAAATTTGTCTACCTCACCCCACATCTTAGTGTCATCAGCAAACTTGGACAGCATACTTTCCACCCCCTCATCCAAGTCACTGATGAAGATGTTAAACAGTGAGGGCCCGAGGACCAAGCCCTGGGGTACTCCACTGCTCACATTTCACCAGGTTGAGTACGACCCATCCACCACTACTCTCTGGGTGTGCCCCATCAGCCAATTTTTTACCCATCCAACTCTGCCGGCATCAGTGCCACAGTCACTTAATTTATTGATGAGGATGGGGTGAGAGACAGTATCAAAGGCCTTCTTAAAGTCTAGAAAGACTACGTCCATGGCAACACCATCATCAAAGGATTTAGTCATCTGGTCATAAAAGGCAACCAGGTTGGTCAGGCAGGACCTACCTTTGATGAACCTATGCTGATTGCCCCTGAGCATGACCTCCCCTGCTGGCTCCCCACATATGTGCTCCTTTATGATTCTTTCCAAGATCTTCCTGAGCACTGAGGTGAGGCTTACAGGCCTATAGTTACTTGGGTCTTTCTTCCTCCCTTTCTTGAGAATCGGGACCACATTAGCCAGTTTCCAATTCCCCGGCACCTGGCCAGATGAACACGAATGCTCATACAGCCTGGCTACGGACTCTGTGATGACCCCTGCCAGCTCTCTCAACACCCTTCAGTGGAGGGCATCTGGACCTGCAGATTTAAAAATGTCTAGCCCTTCCAGAAGATCCCTAACTACATCTGCACTGACTGAAGGCCTGACAGAGCTATCCCCAAGATTGTCCCTACCTCTTGTAGGTGGGATATCCCGGTCCCTGTTCAAGAAAACAGAGGCAAAGAAAATGTTAAAAGTATCAGCTTTCTTATTGGCATAGCCACAAGATTACCGTTTGCATCTTGCCGGGGCCCTACATTGCCTGGTCCCCTCTTCTTACTCCCAATGTACTTGAAAAAGGACTCTTTGTTGTCTCTAATCTTGGACGCTAGCCTGAGTTCCATCTCTACCTTGGCCTTCCTAATAGCCCTCCTACACTCACACCTTGGCTCCTCCCTTCCGCTGGTTGTATGCCTCACTTTTAGTCCTCAGGGATTGCTGAATGCCCTTGCTGAGCCGTGTGGGTTTCTGAGCACTCTTACCCCTGCCCCCTTGCTTCTCTGACAAAAATTGATACTTAGACAAAAAATTGAGTGACACCACCCCTTGAATCTTTCTCTTGGTGGCAGTGGTCTTGATCCACCCAGCCTGTGTGGTGTATGGCTTGTCCTCTCATACCAGTGGAGTTACAGGGGAAAGAGGTGCCCATGTCCCAGCCTGACCTATTGGCTTAGAAGGTTTGTTGTCAGTAGGCCAGACAGGATGCACTCTAGAGTATGGAATGAATTGGCAGAGGTAATTGCAGATCCACTGACTAGCCTCTTTGATTATTTGTGGGGGTATGGTAAGTTCCTGGACAACTGGAAAAGGATAAATATAATATCCATCTTTAAGAAAGGGCAGAAGGAGGTTGAAGGGAATTGAGTCTGACCTCAGTACCAACAAATATTATCAAACAGGTGTTTAAACAGTCTGGGTCTAAGCACCAGGAGAATAATCAGGTAGTTAGGAACAGTTAGCATGCATTCATCCAAAGCAAGTCATGCCTAACCAACTTTATTTTCTTCTATGACAAAGTGACAGGCTGTGTGGATAGGGAGAAAGCAGTGCGTGTGATATATCTTGATTTTATCTTAAAAACTGACACTGTCTCTCTCAACATGCTGATTAATAAACTAAGAAATTATAGACCAGAAGAAAGTATGATAAAGTATTACAGAACTGGTTGCATCATCATGATTAACAAGTAGTTGTTAAGTACTCAATGGCCATGCCTCTTGCCCCTTTGAGGTGGGGCAAGAGGCATGTGTGGGAATGAAAAAATGTTCCCCATGCTGCAAACTTGCAGTTCAGGGAGAAAATTAGACCCTTAGATATCCAGGGGTCTAAACAAATGAAACAAAAAAAAGGACTATGTTGTGAGGCAACTGGAGGGTGGGTCCTCCAAGGAGATGCTCTGGCTGCCAGAGTGTCTCCATGGTTGGCCACTCACCCTGATGCTGAAACACATGGCTGGCCAGGACATGTTTTTCAACACCAAAGCTCCAGTGCTGATGAGTAAGGGGTCGGGGGGGAATAGGGAAGCGGGGGACTCCTGCTGGCCCAAGCCCTCCACAAACTCTGCCCTGCCCAGCCCCTCCCCCTGCTGAGCAGCCCCACGGTCGGCAGGACCTGTCTGGGTACGGCGCACGATCCCTATATGCTGCGCTGGATGCTGCCACTCTGGGCCCGCCCCAGCCCAGCAGCCCAGGGGCCCTGAGGGCATCAGAGCCCTGCTAGACCTGGCACAGGGGGACTGTGCACTGTGCCCAGTCCAGCATTAGGGCCCAGCTGGTTCTGGCATGGGGGGACTGAAGGCTGCATCGGGTCCTGCCACCAAGGACCTGGCCTGGCTGGGCAGAAGAGACATCCCAGGGCCAGCAGGACTCATCTGGGCCCGGCATGTGGTCCCCACATGCCACAATGGGTCCTGTCACCAAGGACCCAGCCCAGCTGGGCATCAGAAGGACCTCAGGGCTGGCAGGACCCAGTGGGACCTAGCACGTGGTCCCCGCACATCTCACTAGGTCCTGCCACCAAGGGCCCAGCCAGGCCGGGCGGCAGAAGGGCTCCGAAGGAGGCAGGTCCTGCCACCAAGGGCCCAGCCCAGCAGAAGAGAGGTCCCAGGACCTGGCTGGGCCCAGCTCATGGTCCCCATTTGCCATGTTGGGTCTTCCTGCCATGGCTCAGAGTGCCCCACTCCTGCTGCTGCTGCTAAAGGTAAGTTATGGGCCCTGGGTGGGGGGGCTGGGGTCCTCCAGGGAGGAGTTGGGGCCCTGTGGGGGGGGCATTCCATGTGCTATGGGAGGGGCTGCACCCTGTGGGGGCCAGGGGACCTACTCCTGAGCAACCCCCACAAAAGGTCTCCCACACCCACAGTCTCCCCAGTAATCTCACCACACCTACCCACACACCAACACGCATCCTCCACACACACACACATACACACCCACCTTCCCCCACACCCCTTCCCACCCCCTTCCTACAAAGACCACATCCCCCCATCACACACCCATCATGTGCAAAGAAAACCAAAAGTACACATCAACACATATAGATATTTAGAATTTATTTTATCATGATGATAGAGACACTGGTAGGCTTCCACATTGCTTTAACATTGCAAATATACCAATAAAGCATTGCCCAACTGATCTGATTGCTGTCTGTGTATATATGTGTGTGTGTGTGTGTGTGTGTGTGTGTGTGTGTGTGTCTAGAGATATATAGATATATGTATGTGTGTGTGTATAGAGTATTTTGTGTTAATTGTGGAAAAAACATGAATTTTGGGATATTTTTAAAAATGGATTTGGGATCCTGCTGCAGCAGTCCAGCTGGCACAAGGGGTAGTGTCCCCAGGTACCAAGTGGCTGAGCCCCAGAAGCTCTGGAGAGTGAGTAGCCCTGAGCTGCTTTCCAGGGCAGGTTTTTATACTGGTGGCTCTAGCTCCCCCCCTGGCTGCAGAGCCAGGAGGAGCCAGGCAGAGTTATTTTGCCCCAAGTGGCATTATTTGCTCCACAACAAATTGCATATCCAAGCACGTGCGCTGAGGCAAAAACCCCAGCTCAAATTTGCACTGTTTCTATTTGAGCTGCTGCAAGCACAGGTGCTTGCATGTGTGGATGTGCTCAATGTCTAGTTGGGAGGAGGTATTGAGTGAGGTTGGCCAGGAGTCTGTCATATTAATTAATATTATTTAATATCTTCATTAATGGTTTGCAGGATGAGACTGAAAGCATATTCAACACTTCCAGGGAACTGATGGGCAGGATCCCCTGGGAAGTAAGTCTCAAGGGGAGGGGAGTCCAGGAGAGCTAGCTGGACTTTAAAAAAGCCTTACTGAGAGTGCAGGAGCAAACCATCTTAATGTACAGGAAGAGTAGTAAGTGTGGCAGAAGACCAGTTTGGCTTAGAAGGAAATGTTTCAGTAAACTAAACCACAAAAAGGAAGCTATAAGACATGGAAACTTGGACAAACAACTAGGGAGGAGTATAGGAGTATTGCTAGGGCATGCAGGGGTGAAGTCACATGGCACATCCACATATGCAGGCACGTGCGCTCACAATAGCTCAAATAGAAGCAGTGTAAATTTGAGCCAGGGCTTTTTGCCTCAGCGCACATGCCCAGACATGCACTTTGTTATGGAGTAAATTGTGCCACTTAGGGCAAAATAATCCTGCCTGGCTCCTCGTGTATCTGCAGCCAGGGGGAGCTAGAGCCCAGGGACTGCACTTGTGCTGTCCCCAGCAGTATAAAAAGCTACCCTGTCCTGACCCCATCAGTACAAAAAGCTGCCTTGGCAAGTAGCTCAGGGCTGCTTACTCTCAGGAGCTTCTGAGGCCCAGACAATTTGTATCTGGGGACACTACCCCTTGTGCCAGCTGAACTCCTGAAGCAGCCCTGAGAGTTCCCTTTACCCACTGCAGGGGTCTGGCAGTGGGGACTGCTGTCTGGCTGTGACCTGCTCTGCACCTGGCAGACCCAGATGGGGACTGCACAGCCAGTAGAGGCATCTGCCCCTCTGAGCCAGCTGCCAGTGGGCTGTGGCTGAAGGGTTGGCCTTTGTGTTGCACTACTGCCATGTGTGCCCCTGCCTGGCCATCTGGGCAGCTGTTGCTCGGAAGATGTTCCCAGTGTGGTGGCCTGCTTTGAACCAGTTGGCCAGGAGGTCAACCAATTGGCCAGCTGGACAGCCACCTCCAGCTGGGTCCAAGGTGCCAACTCTGAGCAGTCAGGGTCCTGCCACTATCCTCCCTAGCAGGACTTCTGGTGTACCCTATTTGAAAACTGAAAAATCCCTGATAAAAAAAAATCCCAAAGTCACTGTGTAAAATACACCAAAATCCATGTTCCGCCACAATTAAAACAAAAGAACACTATATACATATAGAAAGAGAGAGTGAGAGACAGAGAGACAGTGATCAGTTGGGCAATGTTTTATTGATATATCTACAGTGTTAAAACAGTTTGGAAGCCTACCAGTGTCTCTATCATTATAATAAAATGAATTCTAAATATCTATATGTTTTGCTGACCCCACAGCGTATACAGCCCTCACTCACAGGGGCCACAGCCCCCCCCACAGGGGTTGCTGCTCCCCCAGCAGCGGCAAAATAGCCTCTGCAGGGGCTACCTCCCCCCCTGCAGGGCCCACATGCCCCACTCCC
>NW_017728886.1:244315860-244324712 GCF_001723895.1 Crocodylus porosus | reverse complement strand
GGCCAGCAGGGGTCCCCCCCATTGTCCCCTCCCCCTCCTCCAGACCCCGCCCCTACTTACCAGCACTGGAGCCCAGGTCCAGCTCCCTGTGGCTGGCACACTGCCCCACACAGGCAGGCAGTATACTTCAGCATCAGGGCAAGGGCCAACCATAGAAATGCTCTGGCAGCCAGAGCATCTCTGTAGAGGACCTATCCTCTGGTTGCTTCAGCACGCGACCGTGCCTTGCCCTATTTTTTTCACTCTGTTTTTTTTTTTTGACCCCTGGGTATCCACGGGTCTAATGTTGCCCCTGCAGTGCAAACTTGCAGTGTGGGGAACCTTTTCCCATTCCCACATGTGCCTCTTGCAGCATCTCAAAGGGGTTTGAGATGCTGCAAGAGACACATGTGGGCTTGTCTGGACACACCCACAAAGGCCAAAGCACAACTGGAATTGCACCTAGCAAGGGATGTGAAGGGAAACAAGGAGGGTGTAACAAGTATGTCAATAAAAAAAAGGACTATCAGGGAAAGTGTGGGTCCCTTACTGAATGGGGGAAGCAACCTAGTGACAGAGGATGCAGAAAACGTGGAAGTACCCAATGTCTTTTTCATCTTAGTCTTCACAGGGAAGGTCAGCTCCCAGACTACTGCACCTGGCACCACAGTCTAGGGAGGAGGTAATCAGCCAACAGTGGCAAAAGAACAGGTTAGGGGCTATATATGGCCAGGTAGAATGCACCAGAGGGTACTGAGGGAGATGGCTGATGTTATTCTACATCCATTGGCCACCATCTTTGAAAACTCATGGATATCAGGAGAGGTCCTGGAAGACTGGAAAAGGGCAATCATAATAGTGCCCATATTTAAGAAAGGGAAAAAGGAGGATACAGGGAACTATAGACCAGACAGTGTCACCTCAGTCCCTGGAAAAATCACAGAGCAGATCCTCAAGGAATCCATTTCTAAGCACTTGGAGGAGAAAAAGGTGATTAGAAACAGTCAGCTTTGTACTTGGGGGCAAGTCATGCCTGATCAACCTGATTGCCTTCTGTGATGAGATGACTGGCTCTGTGGATGCAGGGAGATGGGTGGAGGTAGTAGACCTTGATTTTAGCAAGGCTTTTCATAAAATCTCCCACAACAATGGGAGGCAAGCTAAGGAAGTATGGGCTGGATGAATGGACTGTAAAGTGGATAGAAAATTGGTTGGAGCATCAGGCTCAGAGAGTAGTAATCGATGGCTTGATGTCTAGTTGGCAGCTGGAATCAAATGGAGTGCCTCAGGGGTCAGTCCTGGGGCTGCTTTTGTTCAATGTCTTCATCAACGATATGGAAGATGGCATAGAGTGCACCCTCAGCAAGTTAGCAGATGACACCAAGCTGGGGGGAATAGTAGATACAAGGGAGGGTAGGGTTAGGAGCCAGAGAGACCTGGACAAATTGGAATATTGGACAAAAAGGAATCTCATGAGGTTCAGCAAGTACAAGTGGAAAGTCCTACACTTAGGACTGTACTAATCCTATGCACCGGTACAGGCTGGGGGCTGAATGTCTGGGCAGCAGCTCTGAAAAAAAGGACCTGGGGGTTACAGTGGACAATAAGCTGAATATGAGCCAGCAGTGTGTCCTTGTTACCAAGAAGGCTAATAGCATAGTGGGCAGGAGTGGTAGGAATATTTTCAGCAGATTAAGGGAAGTGATTATTCCCCTTTATTCAGCACTGGTGAGACCACATCTGGAGTACCGTGTTCAACTTTGGGCCCCCCACTACAGAAAGGATGTGGAAAAATTTTAGAGAGTCCAGCAGAGGGCAGAGAAAATGGTGAGGGGCATGGGAAACATAACTTATAAAGAGAGGCTGAGGGACCTTATTTAGACTACAGAAGAGAAGACGGAGGGGGGATTTAATAGCAGCCATCAACTACCTGAAGGGTGGTTCCAAACAGCATGGACCTAGACTGTTCTCAGTGGTGACAGATCACAGAAGAAGGAGCAATAGTTTCAAGTTCCAGAAAGGGGAGTTTAGATTAGATATCAGGAAGAAGTTTCTCACTGGGAGGGTAGCAAAGCACTGGAACAGGTTACTCCAAGAAGTTCTGAAAACTCCATTCTTGAAGGTTTTTACGACCCAGGTAGACAAAGCCCTGGCAGGGATGATCTAATTGGGTCTGGTATCCGGTATCATTCATACATTCTATTAATGTCTGAATAACCTATGCCATCTTTTTTGTGGGGTGGGGTGGGTAGAGGAGGGACAGTTGGAGGGGAGGGTGAGAGCTTTTTATCCTAAATTACAATCATATTTGAATTTATTCCTCAGGCTGTTTTCCATCATAACTAAGGGGGGGGGGAATAAAAATGAAATAAAGCCCCAAAAATCTATATAATTCATTCTTTTTTCTAATTGTATGAAATGCATCTCATAAAGCAAGATATGTAGTTTATGTTCTGTGGATAAGTTGCTTAATCCAAAAAAATATACAAGAAAAGATTTTGACTATGAAGTTAAATAAAAGTAGTTGTTTTTTTCCTGGTGTGTTAAGTACTAACAACTTCTTTTAGTTTCACTGATATTTGTTTTTGCTCAGCACTTCTTGAAAGAAAATCCCTCATTTAAGCTATAATCCTGCAGGCAGGAATGCATATGCTTATTTTTGCTTCAGTGAATTGACCTACTGAGGTCAATGGGAAATATGTCCATAAGCCTGGGAGCAGGTTTCATTTTTGCTGATATAGCATGATGGAGTTCTTTGAGTATAGATAATAAAACATAAGTGCTTAAATATGGATTCAAGTATCTATTTCATGTTTAAGATTGAATATTGGAGTCAAAATACACATATATTATGCACAAATCAGCAAAAGGTTTTCATGAATCTATGGGTAAGCGTGCTCTTAAAGTTGTGGTTGTAATTGTGATCACAGTAACAGCACATATAAATAACCAGTTACACATGAAACTGTTCACAGATTCAGTAACAGGAAGAACATAATTATTTTTACATAGATCAGTATATTGATATAGCAATGTATGTGTGATTGATAGAATTTCTGTGTGTTTGTGTGCTCACATAAAATATATATCTGTTTGTTACAAAATATTGAACAACAGATACATCTAAGAAAAAACAGTGTTCACAAAATATGCATAGGCATTAGGGATGAGCAAAGCATTGGTAGCCAATTTGATTTGGAGGAGGTACGGCCCAATTTGGGGACCGAATCTCTGAATCTGAATCGAATTCGGACACCAGTTAAAAACTGAATCGATCTGAGGCATCTGAATTGATTCAGAAAAAGATTTGGAAAAGATTCAGTGATTCAACCATAGACTAAACAAGCAGCTGACACAGCTGCCTCCAGCTGGTAAGTCTGCTACGGTTGGGGGAGAGGGGAAGGAAGAGGTGTGAGGGAGGGAAGGATTGGGGGTAGAGCAAGGACAAATTGCCCAGCCAGGGCAGGGGATGTGGGACTGGGTGTAAGGGGAAGAGGGAGCATGGGATGCAAGTGTGGCAGTGCTCCTGGTGGGAGCTATACCCTGCTGCCATTTGCCTGCCTGGGGTTGGGGGTAGCATGATGTAGGCATGGCTCACTCCGGGCAGAAGGTGGCAAGTGGCAGCAGGGCATAGCCCCCACTCCCAGTGCTGCTGTGCCCACCTCCCTGCACCTCACCGCCCTGGCTGAGCAGCTTGCCCTGCCCCAGCCCCAGCCCCTTCCGCCCCCATGCCTCTTCCCTTCTGCCACCCCCAACCTCAACAGACTTACCAGCTGTGTCTGCTACCTGTTTAGTGTATGGCCAAATTTCTGAAGTGGCACCAAATCTTTCAGATCTGATTTGGCCAAATCAAATAGGGACCATGAATTGAATCTCCAAATTGAATTACTGTCCTCCAAATCAGCCGAATCTGAAGTGAATACTTGCTGCTTCACACAGGCCTAATGGGCATGTGTGCAGTGAACTTGCATTTTGCCCAGGTTTTCTCTTTCTCTTTCTTTGAAGTGCCATTGTATATAGTAGCCCAGATTTTCTAGTCTGCTAGCAAACATGTCACTTAATTCAAAACAGTGAAATGTCTGTAAAAGATATGAGTGCATTCAGTAATTAAAACAGATGGCAAATAAAAATAATAATTATATTTAAAAAAACCCTTTAATTGTCCCATAGATCTTTTTTTGTTTGGTTGGTTTTTAGGGTCTTGGAGGGGGGAGGGTTGGTGAATATTTTGAAAGCACAGAGCCCTGGGAAAATTCTGGAGTGGCAGAACTATTTAACACATTTGAAAAATGAAATTAAAGAATTAAAAGATAATTATTTCTTCTTTCTTCTTCTTTTCTTTCCCCGCTCCCCTTTTTTTTCTTAGGCTCTGTAGCCACTGCCTGTCGTGATCCTGGTGTTCCTATGAATGGAACTCGGAATGGAGATGGAAGAGAACCTGGAGATACTGTTATTTTTCAGTGTGATCCTGGATATGAGCTGCAAGGCGATGAGAGAATAACCTGTATTCAGGTAGAAAATCGGTACTTCTGGCAGCCCAACCCACCAGTCTGTATAGGTAAGCAGAAAACGTGAAAAAATTGAGAAGCTGTGAAACCTTTCTTACTGGTAATCAAATAGTACTACAAGCCTTATTCCACATATAGATGTGTTATTTATTTACCTTCAGAAACTAATGAAACTAGTTCCAAGGTGTAGTATGCATGTGACAGATCACTCTGCAATAGGCCGGATGGGTGCTATTAATATCTTTCCTCCTCAGTCATCACTATAATGACTTTTATGTTATCTCCTTATAGGCCACTTGGTTTATAATTAGATGCCCTGTGGCAGATGAAGCATAGAATCATAGAGAAATAGGTCTGGAAGGGTTCTTAAGAGATTATTTAGTTTAAAACTTTGCTCAAGGCAGAATCTTTTCAGTGTAAACTGGAAATGTCAGTAAATATCTAAGTTAAAGTTAAAAGCTTCCAATGGTAGGTATTCTATAACTTCCTTAGGTGATCTGTTCCAGAACTTAAGCACCCTTAAAGTTAGAAAATTCTTCATACTATCTAATAAGATTGGTATGAGGACAAAGACACCATTAACTTTGGTTTCAAACAAAACCTTAATTAAACCCTGGAGAAATTCCAGAGGACAAGGATAGGGCTAATGTGCCGGAATTTAGAAAAGATAAATGGGATAACTTAGGTTATGATAGACTAGTTAGCCTGGTGTTAATATGAACAAAATTATGGAAAAACTGTTATGGGGCATGTGAATATATCATTAATAGATAGCACTAAGATAGAACCAATAACCAAAGCTAATGGTTTACCCTCATCCCAATCTTATTAGGTAGTATGAAAAATTAAAGATAGTCAACATGGTGTTATGAAAATCTTATCAAAGGAAGTTATATTATTTTGATAACATCTTGTTGATAAAATATGCTTATACATCTCCAACATATTTGGCTCAGTCCTGCATGTCATTCTGACTGTACAAATTAATGTGGCTCAAAATAACTGGATTAAAAAGCAGATTAACACACAAAAAAGCCAGACATGTAAAGTGAATATCTAATAGGCTGTTTCTAGTGCAGTTTCTCCTTAGCTTTTTCATCCTTTCCCTGAATACACTCTGATTTTCTAAACTTGGGTATAGCCAATTGCTTCTCTGGAGCTTCCATATTTGTGTGCACAGAGATAGTTAGCCATATATAAAATCTAAAATCTAAGTCAGTCTAAAATCAGGCAGAAGATAGGATAGGGTAGCAATTTCAAAAGACTACTTAAAGAGACAAAGAAGTACAACATCAGATGCTAGGAATGGACTGGCAGAAAGAAAAAACAATATATAAAAGGGAACAAGACAAGGGAAGGAGATGCTGCTAAGACAGGTAGTACCATATTTACTCACATGCAAAAAAGGTTGGTTTTTTTTCTCATTTAACATGGAGGAGGGAGGGGAGAGCTCCTTATCTTAGATCTAAATATGAGGTAGCAGGGACAGGAAGGTGGCTGCTGTGGCTTAAGCTCTGGCTCTGGTTTCAACCTAGGGAAGGAGGATATGGGGGAGAAGGGGATCTGAGGCTGATGGAGGGTAGGCACAGAGGGGGCAGAGGCAGCAGGGAGGAGGTGCCAAGGGGTAAGTGGTCGGGGTTTTCAGGTGGCAGGGGGAAGGTGTGGGAGCCAAGGGGAAGGGGTCAAGCTGCTTGACCCCCCATCATTGCCTGCTCCACACCTCTCCTAGCATTTGCTACTTTACTATCTGCCTGCCTGTCCCACCATGTGCCTCCACACTGTGTCCCCCACTGCCCACTCCTTTACTGCCTCTCCCCACTACTTGACCCCCTGCCACTGATTTATTGACTGCAGCAGTGGTGGGGGGACAAATTTAAGATGACCCTCCAATAATTAGATTCTACACATGGAAAATAATAAGCAATTTATACATTTTCCATATAAAGAATCTAATTATTGTGGATGCGATCTTAAGTTCAGGATTGTCTTGCATTTGGATAAATATAGAAGATAGATTAGATCAGTTAAGATGAACAAACCAGCTAAAAACCTAGAGGGACACCAAAAGACAGTGTCAAGATAATGGAATAAAAATCCGTAGACTCTGTTGTTGGGATAAGGGTTAATACAATTCAGTCTGTAGTTGGTTAATTTTCTGTAGTTTTGTAGAAGCATTCTGTTGTCCTTGTCATGGGATTCCTGTTGTAGCATGTTGGAATGGGCTTTGTTGATTTGAATGGGCTTTTGGTTGGGAATTGTACTGTAGATATAGGAAACCCTGTTGTAGATCTGCAGGCAGTGGGAATCAGACTTGTGCACAAATACCTACTGGATATGCAAATAAAGTAATTACTCATGTCTGTTAAAATGACTTATTTTCTTCCAAATCAGATCCTAAAATATGTTAAAGTTTACTTCTTTTTGCTAATTCATTATTTATGGGCATATATTACTTCTACACTATAATGTATAGACCTTATCTGGATACTGATAACTGGTTCAAAATTTCCTTTTGTATTCACAAACATTCCAAATTAGTTTGAACTGCATTATCATTTCTCTTGTAGTTTTTTCCAAATAGGAGGAATATTAGGATATATTGTGCCCATGCTCACACATCAGAATGATCTCAGACTGCAATCTTTCTCAGGCTTATTTTCATCATGATTTATTTTGTGGTGAGGGTTGACATTGTTCCATAAATAATATCACTTTGATGGGGGAATGAAATGAAGGAATAATTCTCAAGGTCTATTTGCTCTAGCATGCCCTAGTTTATTTATTTATTTATTTATGATTCATTACATCCCAGAAGTGTTTTCTTCAGGCTGCTCCTAATATCAGTGCTGAAATGTTTGATAATGCTCTTACAGCATGATACTGTACCTGAGACTATTCAGTAAATACAGTTTTAGGTGTTTGTGCTCCTATTCTTCTGCACCATAGCAGACTATGTGGAGAGGCTTGCATATCAAAAGAATTAACAATAGGAAAATTACCAAGAGCTAAATTGTAACTTAGCCATTAGGAAGCTTTAGAAGTGTAAAAAAAAATAAAATTTTATTCTGCATGTTTTGAATCCCTGTAATTCTAGCCTTTTCAAGATTAAAGATGTGATTATTGAAGTTTTAATGTAAAATCAGTATTAGGACCATATTCAGCTGGATTAGAATACCAGATCCAGTTTGTTTCTGTTTAGCAAAGCCTAAATTATAAGTACCTTTCCCCAGAAGAGCAAATGTAGATGCTTATTGTCCCTATACAGTTATTTAGGAGATATCCAGAAACAGTGGTGATGCATAGGGAGTGCATGGGGGTGCATGTGCACCCCCTGACCAGCTGTGCTAACCACTTAAGTGATGGGCAGGGGAAGCAGGTGGGAATGCCGGTGCCCACCCTGCAAGCACTGGCCAGGTAGTGGAGCACTGTTTTGTGCTCCCAGAAGTGGCTGCAGCCACTCCCAGAAGTGGCTGCAGCTATCAGTCACAGCGATCGGCTATCTCACTATTGGCTGCAGGGGAACCCCTCCCCGCCCCCAGTCACTGGCTGGTCTCTGGGGAGACCATGTGCCCTGTCCTGACTAAGGCGGCACCAGTCACCCATGCCCAAAAAGAGATTCAGTTTAACTGAGTTTAGGTGCTTAGGTGCTCTGTACAAAGAAAGGGGAGAGACAGACAATGCATAACTCAGAAAGCTGAATGGCAACCAGTAAGAAATACTAACTTCAGAGAATCTGATTTCCTGCCTCTGTCAGTTCTTAAGGACCTGGGTAAGGCTGAATATTAAATGTCTCCATTCATTTGCAATTTATGCCTATTCTCACGTCTGATGCAGGAGCCTGACCAACTTTTGGTATTGCCCACCTTTTTGTCTAATAGCATATTGATTAGAGAGCTTACCCAGCAAGTGAAGACCTAAGTTCTAGGCCTTCCTCACTCAGATGAATTTGAGCCCATGTCTCTGGAAACTAATAGGCTACATAAGAAGATGATCAATTTCTTCATCAGCGATTTGGATGACGGGGTGAAAAGCAACCTGTTTAAATTTGCCGGTGATACCAGAATTTGGGATGAGGTGAGCACGCTAGTAGAGAGGGAAAGATTGCAGCAAGATCTGGATAGGTTACAGGAGTGGGCTAACATTAACAGGATGCGTTTCAATACTGACAAGTGCAGGGTGCTGCACTTAGGCAGTAGAAACCAGCAGCACACTTATAAAATGGGAAACTCCTTTCTTGAGAGCACGGAGGCAGAAAGGGATCTTGGAGTCATTATTGACTCCAAGATGAATGATGGGCCGACAATGCGAGGTCACGGTTGGCAGGGCTAACCGGACCTTGTCGTGCATCCACAGGTGCATCTCAAG
>NW_017728886.1:244282854-244315566 GCF_001723895.1 Crocodylus porosus | reverse complement strand
GAGTAGGTTTAGATTAGACATCTGCAAGAACTACTTCACAGTTAGGGCGGCTAGGAGCTGGAACCAACTTGCAAGGGAGGTGGTGTTGGCTCCTACCCTAGGGATCTTTAAGAAGAGGCTTGATGCCTACCTGGCTAGACTCATTTGAGTCCAGTTTTTCTCCCGCCCAGGTTGGAGGTCAGGTTGGAAGATCTACAAGGTCCCTTCTGACCCTACTTCTGTGATTCTATGATCTATCCCTGGTGTTAAGACTGAGCTATGGAGTAACCAAGAGAGTCACAAAGCCAGACAGAAAGCAAGAGGCAGCATAGTCTGGTGATAATAATTAGAGGGGTGTGAAGCAGGCAGTACTCAATTCAGACTCAGCCTAAATCAGGGACAGTGACTCAATTCATTGATTCGGATCACTGTCCCGATTCGATTAGACTGAATCAGAAGATTTGATGCTGATTCAGAGAATCTGCAATTCGTCCATAGACACAGCTTAAAATGTTTTTTCTAAATATGTAGAGGTACCAAGCACAGCTCATGAATGTTGAGATGGTAGGGTAAATGGAGTGTCTCATAGGACTGTGGTGGGGAAGGTCCCCACAAGCTCAGCGATGGACCTGGAAGTGGACCAGATGTACTTCCAGTCCAGTTCCGGGTCTGCCACCAAGCATGTGGGGGACCCTCGCCAGCACCCCTCACAGCTCAGTGATCGGTCATGGGGGGATGCCGAGTGCCCCCCCTCCCCAGACCCTGGAGGCACCAGTCCCTGAGGGGTCCTCTGCTTGCTCCGTGGCAGACCCAGAAATTGACTGGAAGTGCTTCTGGTCCTCTTCTAAGTCTGCTGCTGAGTGTGCTAGGGACCCTGCCCCCACTCCCATGGGATGCTCCATCTGCCCCACCATCGCAGCATTCATGAGTCGCTTGGTACCTTGAGGTAGGTAGAAAAAACATTTTTATCTAATATTCCTGGCATGTAAAACATCATCTTCAGGTATCATATTTTATAAGCTATTGAAACAAATGTGGATGGACTCAGCTCTCAAATCTTTTTGATTTTCTGAAGATTCAAGTCAACAACACTGTATACATTTAAATGAAAATTATGTTTTACAGTCTCTGTTCTTCTTGTTCTTGTTCTTAGAATTATAAAATAATAGAAAATTAGGGCTGGAAAGGACCTCAGGAGGACCTCAGAAGGTCATCCAGTCCAACCCCTGCGCAAAGCAGGACCAAGCAGCCCCAACTAGATTATTCCAGCCAAAACTTTGCCCAAAAGTTTGGAGGGGAGAATCTCCACCAGTCATCCTGGGAAAAGTATGACAGCATTCAGGGTCAGAGGCTCCAACAGGCTGGATGCTGGAATGAACCCTTAACCATCAATCAGATATCGCTCATACCCGCTCTGACTCAGTAACTTGCCTTTACGTTCCCTAACCCAACAACTGAATTTTACCCAATTAGGTTTAAACAGGCCTTCCATACTGAAACCAGGGAATGTACAGCCCATAATGCCTACCAAGCCTTTTACTCAGCATTTCAGGCAGCATACTGCTGCACAGTCAATGTCTTATCTCATTGTTAAGATGCTTATTCAGATCAGATAAACATCTTATGGTCAGAATCTTTGGGAACCAGACATGTCTTGGCAATTTTACAACTCCTGTATACTGGGCAATACTTGCTTGTTCCAACTGGATGCTTAGTGCTATTGTAGCCCTGCCAGTGCCCTTCCATCTAGTAAAAGGCTGGAGAGATACCAGGGCTCAGGCCTTTTCCAACCGGCCATGGAAACAAGGCATGTTGTTTGCATAGGAAGTCCCTGGTTTTCATCAGGATCCCATCATTTTACTCTGTGTAACAGATCTCTGCACAAATTCCGGAAATTAAAAACTATATAATATTACTGTTTCTACTATAAAAAGCTCAAAATACATATCTAACACAGGCAAAGCAAGAAAGCAAGAACGAAAGGAAACAAAAATATGACAATAAAACAAACAATCAATCTAGCCTTCTCAAACTTTGGTGTGGCTGAACTCTTTGAGGCTCTGGAGGTGATGCTCTACATGATACACCATTTCTTGTAGCCACTGTGCAGGTATTTCATAGCCTATCAAGAAGTTTTGCTATACATTTCATAGTCTAGCACAGTTAATATCACAATCACTTATAGCAATAGCATTTTACAGACACAGCAAAACACAATCGCTACACATTAGGGGTATGCAAAGCAGGCCCTATTCAATTCAGATTTGGATTTGGCCTGAATCGGGGACAGTGATTTGATTAGTTGTTTCGGATTACTGTCCTTGATTTGGTTTGGCCAAATCCAAATCTGAAGATTTGATGCTGATTCAGAGAATCAGCAATTCTGAAACAGACACAGCTATAAATGTTTTTTCTATATACCTCAAGGTATCAGCACAACTTGTGAATGCTGCAGTGTTGAGGCAGACGGATAGTCCCACAGGAGTGCATGGGAGCCTTCCACATGCTCGGTGGCGAACCCAGGAGTGGACCAGAAGTACTTCCGGTCCACATCCAGGTCTACCGGGGAGCACACAGGGAGGGGGGCTGTGCCCCTCAGCTCAGCAATCAGCCACAGGGGAATCTGGGTGTCCCCCCCCCCAGACCCAGGAGGCACCAGTTACCAAGCCAAGGGGTAAGGGGGAACCCCCCTGCACACTCCCCAGTGGATCTGGAAGCAGACTAGAAGTGCTTCTGGTCCGCTTCCAGGTCTGCTGCTGAGCACACTGGGGAGCCCCCTGCACTTTTTTGAGATGCTCCATGCACCCCAGCATCACAGCATTCACGAGCCACATGCTACCTAGAGGTATATAGAAAGTATATTTAAAGCTGCATCCATGTCCGAATCTCTGAATCTTTCCAAATCTCTCCGAATCCATTTGGAAGGTTCTGATTCTATGTGGAGTGATTAAAGGGTCCTATGATCTGATTTGGATTTGGAAATTTAGCCACCAAATTGAGCCAAATCTTCACTGAATTGAATCAGGGACCAAAGCTTCACACAGCCCTACAGTACACATAATACAGTCAAGTTCAAATCCTCTCTGTACCAAGCAAACTTTGTGATGCTTCACTGGTGTTTCACACATCCTGCAAAACACAAAGACAAAAAGGAACGGGCTCACCCCCCTAAATTAGTTCACTCTCAGCTGGTATGCTGTGGCTGCTTTGTTGTCTTATAGCCATTCTGGCACTTATCCAGAGATTCATAGAACCAGAAGGGACCTGCAAGATCACAAAGTCCAGTCCCCTGCCATGCGCAGAAGGTTATTGGGCTCCAACAAGCTCAACAAGGTACTTATCTAGCTTCATCTTGAACACCTCCAAGGATGGCGACTGCACAACCTCTACCGGGAGTGTGTTCCAGCTTCTAGTTACCCTTACAGAAAATAAGTTTTTTCTTATGTCTAGCCTAATTTTTTCCCCGTATTACCTTGTGTTAATTATCCTCCTTGCAGAGACTGCTTTTTCAGCAGTGCTCTCTTCTCAATGTGGATCCAAGGTGTATTCTGCCACATAGCTTTTTCTTTGGCCTTTCACCAAGGGTTTTTCTGTTGGAGTATGCTCCCTCTAGACTTTTCCCAATAAAGGGTAACCCACAACGTGGTGGAAACTAGGGTTTTTAGGCACCCTATGCTTACCCCTGCCCTTTCTCCAGGCTGGTTATTATGTGGCAATTAACAATGCCAAACTGACCTTCAGAATGACCATGACCTCTTCATTCAATGATAGGCAAATTTGTTGATACACAGTGATAACAGGGGAAAAAAAACATATATAAACTATAGCTACCAATCCTAGGGCTGTCATCAGAGTCAGGATATATCTGGTCAGGATGAAGGCTTTACTCTGAAGGCTCTCTCTTAGGTGCCAGATGTCAGCAAGTCAGCAGTCTGGAGATGGTATGCTGAGGCCCACACCCCCACTCCAGTGGAGTGGATGAGACAGGTTAGTAGTGTTTCCTTTTGCCCATTGTGGCCTTGGAGACCCTTCCTGGGGGATAGGGGATGGGGACCCCTCTCAGGGAGGAGGGACCATTTGTTACTCTCAAGTCTCTGCTTTTGTATTCTCCTTCCCTCATGATGACTCTTGACCTGTGGCTGTCACTAGTTGGTCTCTCTCTGTGGTCATCATACTGTCCAGTAGCTCATCACATACACACATACTAATTAGGTCTTTTCAGGCCTTCTCCTAATTTGATCTATTCCCCCAAAACCGGGACTCAGGCCCCTGCTCTGGGGCCTTGTTAGTTGAAGGCACCATATCTCATGTTATAGTCAGTGTACGATATGCCCCCAGTTTCCCAGGCTGTATGTGTATCCATTGGCCTTGTTCGTTAGACAGTCTGTCTGCTTCTGAAGGCAAAGAAACTGGGTGTATAACACCCTAGCTTTAAAAAATCAATTAACCCCTGCTGCCCATCCTAAAGAATTCTAATGCTTACACACATGCGCACGCACACACACACACACACACACCCCGCCATAAGCCAATTCCCAAAAAGCAAATCTTTAATACTGTTATTAAGTCATCAAATACCAGCCACCAACTAGACATTAAGCCTGAGTTACCCATTGATTGCCACCCCCTCAGCCTGACAATCCAGCCTGTTTTCTATTCACATTATAATCCATTCATCTAACCCATACTTACTTAGCGTGCTTGCAAGAATGTTGGGAGAAACCATATCAAAAGCCTTGTTTAAGTCTGGAGCCTTGACTGCTCTTTCCACGTTCACAGAGCCAGTCATCTCATCATAGAAGGCAATCAGGTTGGTCAGGCATGACTTGCCCCTGGTGAATCCATGCTGACTGTTCCTAATCACCTTCTCCTCCAAGTGCTTAGAAATGGATTCCTTGAGGACCTGCTCCATGATTTTTCCAGTGACAGGGGTTAGGCTGACCATTCTGTAATTCTTTGGATCCTCCTTCTTCACTTTCTTAAATATGGGCGGTATGATTGCCCTTTTCCAGTCATCTGTGAACTCTCCCAATCAACATGAATTTTCAAAGATGATGTCCAGTGGCTCTGCAATCACATCAGTCAATGCCCTTAACGCTCTCAGGTACATCCCATCTGGTCCTAGGGACTTATATATATCCAGCTTTTAAAATAGTCCCTAACATGTTTGTTCCTTATCATTTTGCTGTTGTTGTTCTTCTTTTTTGTAGGACAGATTATTTTCACTTTAAATTAAATATGTTTCTGAAACATAATTCTATGACTTTAGTGGTTCACACACGGATTAAATCATCATGTAACAGATCTTCCACAACCTGTATGTTAGTGATACATTATTTCAGCAACAATTTCAACTAAGAAAACCATGGTTTTATTTAGATGCCTGTAAAAGTCAGTCAGTCTTTTTAACATTCTCAGTACAGGCAGTCTTCAGACTTATGACACAATTGGTTCCTGAAAACCACATCTTAAGTTGAAACGTCATAACTCAGAACCTATTTTCCCATAGAAACAATGTTATAAATGGGGAATTGGTTCCTGAACCAAGGCCTGCTACCCTATTTTCATCAAAAATAACTCAGAATGTTGTACTCAATTCATTATAGATGTGTAATATAGCTACATTACTGTATTTATATTGTAAATAGCAATCATATTGATTTGGAAGGACTTATTTGAGGTGACTTTCCTGGACTTTTTGAAGGGCTCTGGGTTGGACTTTTTGAAGGCTCCTTGGCTGGAGTCTTTTCAGGAGTCTTGGCTGCAGGTTTTTCTGGAGACCTGTCTGCTTTCTTAAAGAAAGCATCCAAGGAAGTTTGGACAGATGTTCTCCAGGGAGATAGGCAATGCAGTGAACTTGTTCAATGGCATGGCATTACATTGGATCAAGCATCATAAAGTCAAAATAGGATGTCAATTTATAAATGTCGTAAGTGTTGTTTGTTGTAACTCAAAATGTCTTAAGTCAAGGGCTGCCGGTATAGCACATTTTTGTTACTGGAATTTAAAATACAAATTAAACCTTAAAAATCAAAAAATTATGAAAATAGATCTATTCTATACAGCAGAATTTTCATTAATGAGAAAAATATGTTGTCACAATGTTCTTCCTAAGTTATCAACATGGTTATGTTTTAACCTTTAAACAGATTGTTTTTCTGCAAAGATTTAGCAGCAGCAATTATCCCAGATTTAAAATAAAATAAACCTACAAGGCCATTAATGTCTATGTTTCTTGTTGTGGGATATTGCATTAGGAAGTCAAATAAAAGCCTAAGAGTGCTTAGATAGGGCATTCTTGTCTGCCATACTGTGATTAAGTGGGATTTAGGCTGATCTTTGCATGACTTCCGCTGTTACTGATGGAAATGAAAAGCACCATAGAGACAGTGTTACTTGGCAGTGTGTTAGCCAAATTGTTCCATCACCAAATCTATATAGAGCTATTAACAATGGTTTCTGAGGTTGTGCTGACATAGCCTTATAGTAGCTTAAATTAAGGCACAGAGGGAAACCAAGTATAAAGCTGTCATTCAGTAGCGTAAATTAAGACTCCATTATTCTACCTGGATTACTGTATAATAATTAGATCAGTTTGGGGTGGTATATTTAAGTGATAATGTACTGAATTTTAAGAGGTATCTCCTATTGGAGTATAACACATAAGTCTACATTCCTCTGAGTCAAGAGATAGCCTTCCAGATCCTTACCTGGCTATAGGTGAAAAATTATTGTATACTAAGAGGTAATATTACTGTGAGCTACTGTTTACATATTGAGTGAATGCTCTGTTACAAAAAACCTGAGATTTAGATTCCTGTATGTATAAGAATAAAGCAAAAAAGCAAGAAGGTTTGAAAAGGACTTTTTTAGAGCATGCATCAAGCAGAGAAAGAAAGCAGTCTTTACAGGAGCTTCTTTTGTGAAAGAGGAAAACTTTTAAACCTTTAAAGTTACTCCTTCTATGGACAGTTCTACCTTAGAGGAATTTGGCAAAGATGAAGATTAAAGATCATAATTACTTTCAACATGGTACAACAAAATACACAAATGTCTGTCTTTTAGGAAGCCTGTATTTTCACTGTGGGCTCTTGGGGTCTGTCACTGAAAAGCAACCAGTTATTTTGACAAGGGTTAAACAAGATGGCTTGCCTTTATAGAGTGCGTCTTTCCCAAAAGAGAACTGTGCTGGTGTAAATAGTTGAGAAAGATGTGGGTTGTCTGAGAAAGTGACTAGAAACAAATAAATAAAAGTTAAGGGACCGCCTACGTATAAATAATGCAATAATGTACACGATTCCTGAGAAAGTCATTTATGACTGGATGTCATTTTGAAATTCTGAAATTCAGATCAGTGACAGAAATGGCTACATTGCTAAAATTCCGTCAGACAGCATGGCCAGGGATAGAAGAATTCATGCAAAAATGAATCACAGGCCCAATGGTCTTAAATTTTGATATAGGATTTCTTTTAGGAGCTCCAGTGAACCAAGGTATCTCCAGGAAAATCATATTATATCAGATCAATATAAGGCAATTGAGCCCAGAATATACTGTGATTCAGAACTGTTTATTTGTCTAAACTTAGAGTAGAGGAAAACAGGAATACTTTTTTTTCAATAACCTGTGCATATTCCTGCCTGGAGGTGCAAATAGTCTTCAATGTGTCCCATCTCAGGGGCAATCATGTACAGAAATCCTCTCACAGAAGTTTATTTATAGGTGACTAATCTCAATCTCTTCTTCAGGCAGGTTTTTCACATTCCTACCCCGATATGCATATGGTGCAGCTTGGACCATTAAACCATTTAGAGTCTAAATGTGCAAAGGTCATGTTGAAGCACTCAAGTATCATATAATGAAAATTCACTTTTCATAGTTCAAGGACTTTTACACAACATTTTCTCCATTTTTGCATGCTAGAGTGTTATGGTAAATTCTTACTGATGGATTAGTTCAAAGATGTGCATAGTTCTTTCCTGCCATTGAAAAACAGAGAAACTAGTTCTAGCATAATCTTTATAACTGACACATATAAAAGAGTGCAAATACATCTATACTAATGGGTTTGGAAAATAACATTTATTCCATAGAGCTAAATGATTACTATATAGAGTTACTAGTCCTGCTAAATTGCAATAATTATATGTTCCTAAAGGCCTGATTGCTGTTGTTTAGCTCCAATTGCTTTTAGACAAAATAGTGATTTAAAAATCTATTACCACCTACTGCACCAATATATAATAAAATATCCAAGTATTTTTCATTTTGGTATTGGGCACTTAGCTTATGTTCCCCTCACTCATTTTGTAAAAGAAAAAAAAAACCCTCTAAAAAATGGATAACATACTGATTCCAATATAAAATCTGTGTTCTCCATATGTGATTCTATTAATTTGCCCTTGCCCTGTTTCCAATTAGAGTTATATTATCTTGAATTCACAAATGATTCGTGGCATATTTCTCTGGCATTTTATTCTATATATTATTCTGTTTGTGTCGGATTTTATCAGGGTATAATCTTTGTGAATGCATTTTCTAGACAGCTGAATGCATTGAGCAACTGAGGTTTTGTGGCATCTTTAAAGTAGCCATTTCTCTACGCTGGTATCAGGAAAGAAATATATGACTGGGAAGGACCTCTTGAGTCAACACATACAGTTCCCTGCTCTGGAAGTAACTGTGTCAAATTCTAACATTGTTTACATTTCATCTTGAAACCACTTATGATAGCTCAAATACAGTGTACTCTTTACAAGATAAGGAAAAGGTTGTTGCCTACTTTGTTTCTTACAGTGACCCTGATTTTGCACCAGAATCATATAAAGTTATAGAGAAGTGGGGCTGCAAGGGACCTCCAAAGATCATGTAGTCCAATCATCTGCCAAGGCAGAATCATCCACATCTAAACCATCCTATAATCTAAATCATAATCTAAACTCTACATAAGACTACCATAAACCATGGCACAACATAGACCTAAAAACCAAAACTGCCACAGGTAAAGCAGAGGAACCATGGCAGCCAATGTCCTGCTTCTATAAAATGCTGACAATGTACATTCAAGAGGTCCTGGGTAGAGGGCCATGACCATGCTGCAGAGCAAAGCAAAACCCCCATGGTCCATACCACTCTTGACATGGGTAAAATCTCCCCCTTACAACTAGCAGAAAAGAGCTGGAATCACATGCAGGTGGGACTTGAAGCTGGAGATGGCAGAACAGTCTCTTCATCTCTTAAATACCCATTCCACAATTCAGAGGTTCTGGTGAACTCAGGGCTTCTGTGTTTTCACATTCTCACCCATTCTTGGTGCTGAAAGATGCTGCCTCTTCTCCCTTCACTGATATACTTGTCATATTTTGGTTTCCATATTTTCTGGGTTTATCCATTGGGATTAGAAAGGAGATTACCTCATCAAACAACAGTGGGGAAATGGACAGTTCATTTTTTATGGAGAGCTTGAGAAAGAAGGGTCTATCTTAATAGCTTGGGTGAGGTCTCAAAGTAGGAGGTAGCATCAAGTCAGGATAGAAGCTATGGACTAAACAAGAAGGGAGCCAGAGACAAAGATGAATCGCTAAGCCTGAGAAGTGCTGAATAACCAAAATTCTGTAAATGCAGGATTTATATTTTGAAGCTTGATGCTCTGCAACCAGTAGTGTTCAGGTGATATCATTGCTGCAATGGTCCAGGAGATATGTGAATAGCAAGAATTCACATGGGTGGTATCTTTTATTTGACCAGCTGTATTGTTGGTATAGACTTGCCTTCTTGCAACCAGTAGCATAGTCAGGCACAGCTTGGCTCACTTAAGATCAGGTGGCTCCTGGCAAGCCTGGAGTTTGGTGCGGTCCCTTAGCTCTCACAGTCCCCTAACATTCACTTGCCTGGTAAGATACTGAGTCCTGACAGATGGGGTTAATAAGACTCCCCCACAACCTGCAAAATAACAGCAGGGAGCAATAATTAATTACATTCACTATTTGCACAGCATGGCTGCTGTTTAGTTAGAGACTTTAAGCCTAAAGTAGAGTAGGAAAGCTAGATAGCCCAATGGATTCTTTTAGTTTAAGGGAAAAATTTTAAATATTCTCTGACTAAATGTCCTCTGGTTTACAGTCTTGTTCCTTCTTGTTATAACTGAAAATGGTAACATTCTATGATTTTATAACATTACATTAATGGTCATATTCACTGTAGTAGAAAAAGAAAATCCCCACAAATTGTACACCATTAGTTATGACATACCACATTTTCCTGGAACCTACACAAAAAATCCTCCAACAGTAGCAACCCATACTAGAAGAAGACCCAACTCTTAAAGAGTTCTTTCCAGAACCACCCATCCTAGCCTTTAAACGAGACCCAAACCTTGCCAACCTCATCACCACAAGCAAACTCCCTCTTACCCAAACCATACCTAATGGATCCAGACCATGCCAGGTCAAGAAATTCCAAATCTGCCAACACATCTCTACCACTCCCACAATAATCACATCTTACAACAGAACCATCACCATTTTTGGATCTTATACCTGCACCTCCAGAAATGCTACATATCTCATCCAGTGCAGCCAATGCCCTGATGGAAAATAGGAATCAGAACTCATGATAAAGGTGATATCTTTATTCGATCAACTAGATTTTTGGGGAAAAAAAAATAATTGCAAGCTTCAGGCACACGCACCCTTCTTTAGGCATAGGAGAAAAGATTGTAAAAGTTCTCCCAGGTAGAAATGAAAGTTAATATTTCATAGGAGAGTTAAAGGTATGGTAAAATCTCCTGTTTGACACAGTTCATTTTATGCAGGTTAGGCTCAGAGAAAACTTGGTGTAGTCTGATGAAAAATATGTAGGAGAAACCAAAAAACAACTGCACACCAAAGTAAATGCACACCAAAAATCCATCAAACACAAAAATATCCAATTACTGGTGGGTGCATACTTCTCACAGGACAATCACTCACTCTCCAATCTCTCAGCCCTAATCCTCAAAGGGAACTTGCAAAACACCTTTCATAGACAAGCCTATGAACTTCACCTCATAAATCTACTGGATACAAAAAATTATGGACTCATTATAGAAATTGGAATTACGACACATTACAATCTGCCTGACATCTGATTCACCAGGTACCTGCTTGACCTTTCCATTTGCACTCCCTTGCCGCCTCCTTCCCTCCCCTCTTTTTCTGCCCTTTGTCTTCCTAAGTTCCAGCTATTTACCCTTTTTTTAGACTGCCTGTTTTCTACCTTGGAGAATTCAACTACAGTAAAGTCTTCCTTACTTACCTTTGGCATTATTTCCCCCTAGTTTTCCCCTCTTCCTTTCCCTTCTCCATCCTTTGTTTTCCCAATTTCTACCTATTTACATTCTTACGGACATCCTGTCATGCTTTTAGCTTCTTTCATTCCTTGGAGATCTCAGAACAGCAGAGACTTCCTATGCCTGAAGATCAGTAATTGTGCCTGAAAGCTTGCCAAGAACCTCTTCCAACTACTCACTTGGACTAATAAAAGATATCACATCTACGCAAAGAAGCTTGCCTGCGTATGTCCTCAGACCAACATGGCTACAACCAAAAACCCTGTATTAAAGGCTACAATATTTGTCTAGTTGTGCTCTTTAAAAATGATACCTGACATCTTCCTGTGATGTTTTTTTCTTTTCTCCCTATTTTGTTAAATTTGAAGTACGATACCTAAAGATTTTTAATTAATAGAATGACTTATTGGTAAATATACTGCCGTTATTTATTACTGCTGTGCAAGTAACCTAAAAGTGCTAGCCTATGCATCTCACTCTTTATTTTTGTTATTCTCTCAGATATCCTAAGGCTATCTTTCCTTCTGTTTAAAGATGCACTCTTTTTTATACTATACAATGTGACATAGCATAAAGAATACATCATCTATGCATCACAAATTGGTCATTTCCCTTATTAATAGACCATGTTTGTTTGTATAACTTATCTACATGTGTCATACATAGTTACATCTTTTATCTGTGTGAAAGACCAGCATCTATGGTTTTGGCCCACAGAGGTCACATGCATAAAACCTGGGGCCCTCAAAAGCACACACAGAGCATTGTTTTACTTTGAGTGTGCTTCTAAGATGTACTGACATTTTCTTTGTATGCCTGCAAGCTGCAATTAAGCAGCATACCTTTATTGTGTGTAGTTTGTGTAAGTTCTGTCAAACTGAATTACTGAGGAACTCTACCAGCTGGAAATACACATACATGACTTGGCATTCGTAGCCTGGGTGAACCCTGTTTCAATTAAAAATGCTGCCACTTTTGATGATGCTTGGTAATAGAAATTCGAAGCAAAATGCAATGCTTATTGTGCCTGTTTGTATGACGATAACCATTATGTTCTTAAAGTTTACAGCAGTTTCAAAAAGGCTCTGATTCTTGTGCTGTGGGAAGGACCTGAAAGGATATGAAGTTTAGTAACAAATACTTGACTTTGTGGTAATTAGCAGATTGTCTTAACAGAAATGTGAATTGAATTTGTGTTCCTATTAAAGCTTTGTGAACTCTTCCATGAAATTTACCATTTCTTGTTTAACTTCTTGAGGACTCCTGAATTCTGAATGTCAGTGAACAGATTGCTGGTGCTTAGTATTTACATGTTTTTCCCTCCTTTCATTTATAGCCCCCTGTGGAGGAAACTTGACAGGCTCATCTGGCTTTATTCTTTCACCAAACTTCCCTCATCCCTATCCTCACAGCAGAGACTGTGATTGGACTATCACAGTTAATAATGACTATGTTATATCATTAGCATTTATCAGGTAAGCGGATACTTGGTTCTCATTTATAAAATGATGATACTTTTAATTAGTGTCAGCAGCTTTTCGGATCTGTATGGTATATGAACTGACAGCACCTAATGCATATGAAGTTGTGCAGTAGTTACCATTTGGCAGTCTCAGGAAAAATGCCAAGGGTCAGATAGGTATTGCATTTAGCACACATGGGGGTCAATATGGTGAAATACTAAGTAGTTCTGTGCACTTCAGAATATCCTCAGTTTCCAGCTTCCAGGCTAATGTGGAAATGGGTGGTACTCAGCCCTTTACAGATCTGAGCCTTCAAAGAGGTGCTCTCTAGAGTAAAATTAGCATGGCAGTGTGACATGTTTTACTGGGCTTTTCCTAATCTGCCAGAGTGTACTTCAGTGATGAGGACTATCAGTTACACAACTTACTTAGGAGATAGTTGCATGAGATTAAAGCAAAATACTCTTTAGATATTGTTCCGTTAGCATGTGTCATTACAGAAAAAATAGCTCATGTGAATAGTGTCCTGATTATTGAATGCTGTTAAATCCCTTTATCATAATGCAGGACTTAATGCAGATTAATAAAATTTGCAAAGGAAATCTTGCTGCTTATGCTATTTTGTAATCCATAAAGGAAAATCAGTGTACAGAGAAATTTTGTGGAGAAAAAAATATGCAACTTTTTCTGATATATATTTGTTTTTCCCAAAACCTCCACTGGGTTTTGAGGCCCCATTATACTGTATGTTTTACAAAGAAAGATACACTTTTTCTTTTCTTTGGTTTGATATTTAGTCATGTGTTTCATGTATATTCTTTTGGCATAAATATTGCCCTAATGATGATTTATTGGCTATTTTGCTATCAAGTAAATTAGATATTGTTAAGTTTAAAGTAGTAACTGCTATGTCACATACAAGCTTTTTAGAAAACTTGTTTAGAGACCTCCATGAATCATTTGATTTAGAAACAAATTCATTGAACTACTGCATGTTGAACTAAGTTTAGGTAGATGTAATTTATGTCATAATATCAAATATAAAGTTAACTGTTTGTTAGTAAGAATATCTATGAATGTCTTAATGAATGAAATAAAGTAAATTAAGTCATTTTAGTCCAGTTGAATTGATGTTCCACATAACAGAATGCACTGTAAGAGTACCAATCCTGAAAATTAATTTCTATTTATATTGATAACATTAGTAAGTTAGTTGGCTTGTTGATTACTTCAGAATCTGTAACACTGTCATGTAAATTAGTACAACACTTCAGAAATCTTTGAACACTTCACAACATCACATACCCCTTGCACATAAGAATATTTAACTTTTTTACATTACAGAAGAAGGCCCATCCAGCTCAGAGTTGAATCAGGCCTTTAATACCTACATTTCCTTAGTTGTGAACCAAGGAAATATAGGCAGTAAAGTATGCAGATGAAAATTAAGTCTTGCCTCTTGCTTTCACCAATAACATTTTAAAATCTCTGTTCACATATGGACGCATGTGAAAGTCTGTCTGGTCAAGAAAAAGTCTCCATCTTCAAACAAAGAGAATCATAGCATCACAGAAAAGTAGGGCTGAAAGGGACCTCAAGGAGGTCATTTACTCCAACCCCCTGCTCAAGACAGGATCATCCCAATCTACACCATCATAGACAACTATTTGCCTAACCTATTCTTAAAACCTTTGAGAATCATCTTCATGCCCAAAACATAAAACACCCTTTAGTTTGTCACAGGTAAAGCAAGGTAATGGCAGCCAATGTCCTGCCACTGCAAGGACAGAAAGTAGTTTGTTAAAATATGCTCAAAAGTTTTTTAAAAAACAGCATATCCAAGTTAGGACAATAAAGAAGAGACATTAGATGTCTGATTGCGGTAGCCTTTCTTGTTACCTGCGGACTGCCACTAACCCCTAGAGTCTCTAGAAGGTCATAGATTGTCAGTGCAGGAACATCTCATAATTATGAGTATTTTTCCCTTTTAGAAATAATGTTGTGATATATTCATTTAAACTGATCAGAATGAAAAAAATTATGTCAAGTATACTCCATCTAATATTCCCATTCTTTTTAATGTTTTTTAGTTTCAGTATAGAACCAAATTATGACTTTCTCTATATCTATGATGGAGCAGACAGCAATAGCCCCCTCATTGGGAGTTTTCAAGATAGTAAGTTGCCAGAGAGAATAGAAAGCAGCTCCAACAACATGCATCTGGCTTTTCGAAGTGATGGATCCGTTAGCTTTACAGGTTTCCACCTGGAGTATAAAGGTAAAGACAACAGTATTTCTTTCCCACTTTTTCTCTATCCCCCATATTCTATGGACTACCTATGAACAAACGTTGGTAAAATATGTTTACCCTTATAAATATAAGGAAAGGCAATATAACAGGTGTAATGCAGGGTATGAGTATGAAAACTGGTCCATTATATGTATTTATTGCTGTCAGTCAGTGAATAATTTGTTAAATATTGATGTGTTTAGATCACTATTAAGTCATATATTTTTTTCTTTTTTCTGTACCTGTACTTGAATTTCTTTATTAATATAAATGTTCGAAACATATTTGTAAAGAAGAAATCATATTGTAGGACAGGGATATCCATCTTCTGATTGGCCAGGGGTCATGTACCACATAGGACCCTCAGGCCCTCCCTCTACACTGGCTGCAAACCCTTTCTCTACCACGTTTGGGACTTGAGGAGCAGGGCAGAAGCTGGAGGAGGGAGTGAGACTCCAAAGATTTCAGCTACAAAAGGAGTAATAGGGGGAGTGGCATCCTGGCAGTTGCTGCCCATTGGACAGTCCTGTGGACCATGGTAAAGCATTGGTTTACAAGTTATAAGACAAAAGGATACAATAACAAGTGTAATTTGACAGTGCTACTGGTCCTTACCCAAAAGAAAAATATAGTAAGGACCTTTCACATACTAGCAGATCATATTCCTAAAAGCTATGAAAAGCAGTAGGTTTTAACGGATTTAAAAATATTAAGTCTTTTAGGTCAATGATGTAATAGTAAAGATAATTTTCAAGTATATTCTATATGCCATTCCATAATAAATCTCTCATTGAGATCTTAACAGTATAAGCCATAACAGTAGAAGTTCAAAGTACCTATTTTTCCCAAGCTAATAAATTTACAAAGGAATAGCATTGTCGTATTTGAAACAAAAACACACAGTGTAAACCAAGTATGTACTTACCCAGTAAAAGATTATGACTCCTATTGGGTATAGATGAATGCTTGCATAGATTACATTACAGCCAATTTATAACAAGCCTTTTGGGCTAAGTATTCCTTTCCACTTCCTCAGAAATCAGTGCACACATTCAGAAAGACACAAAAGAGAGAGTGTGCGCTCTGCTTGTCACATTTCCCAAACCACAGAGGCCCTTGTACTTCACCACAGGAGCAGGTTCTTGGTCTTCAAAATACTGTCTTTCACTCCATTAGAACTGTGCCCAGATAGGTTCACTCCAAAACTGTCAACTTTTTGTAGCTTCGTCACCCCTAGGTGAACACCTGCTCTTTAACCTGAGAAGTACATTGAAGAGTGACAGAGGCACACAGGCAGCACTTAGATATTCAAAGCTGAGAAGCAGCACAGGGGCACAGGCCCTGCGGTGAATTTTCTGCGATGATGGATTTTTAGGCACAAACAGCTTCCCGGAGTTCTTCTGAAGGGAACAGTTCCTACTCACTGCCCTTGCTGGGTATGAAATAATAAGGCAACATCCATATCCAGTTTATTTTGCTCACTGTACTTCCTGTGGCCAGGGACCTCAGGAAAGCATTAGTCTCTTAAGAATCCTATGGACTTTCAAACCAAACCTGGATTCAGTTTTGTGCCTACCATCATTGTTAGTTTTCTTATAAAGTAAAAATATAGAAAAATAGGACTGGAAGGGATCTACCAGGTCACTGGGAACAGTTCTCTGCTATTACAGACAATTGTATATAACTGTAAAAACTTATCAAGCTCTATCATAAACATTGGTTGGTTTTCTTTTGCTCCCACTATGCTGTCAGAAACCTTGCTCCTTTAATGCTTTGGCCCCAACTACATGTTACATTTAAGGTGAGATTCACCAGTTAATCAGACTTTAAATTATGACCCAGCCACCCGTTCAACCAATTAATGGCAAGCTAAAACAAATAACAAGCTACAAGTTACTCCTAAAAAAAATGTATAGTAACTTTGTACCTTGTTGTTTTCATGTCATTAATTGAACTTGTGGCCAGGTGCTCCCCTATGGCTGGGAGCCCCATCAACTTGTGGGCTCTCAGCCACACAGGTGCACCACACACTGCCAGCCCTGCAGCTGACAAGGCTCACAGTGGTGGCAGCAGGGAGAATACTGCCAATGCTCTGAGCCTGGTAAGCTGCTGGGCTTGCAGAAGAAGCAGTGTGGGGCATGCAGTGAGCCTAATCAGCTGATAAGACTCAGGATGGAGGCAGCGCATAGTGCATAAGAAGAGGTAGAATGGCATGGCTGCTGCCTCTGAGAATTCAGCAAAAAAATCTAATAGACTAGATATGGAAAGCTTGGGAGAAATAAAATAGACTTATTCCCAAATGAGATCTTAAGAAGAAAGAAAAGGAATGACTCATCCAGCAATGTAATATAAGCAGTTATTTGAGAACAAAATATTGAGCTTGGAGCATATGAGTTCCATTTCATTGGTTTGACTTCAGTCAAACTTTGGCCTCAAGGCTCTCTGATTGCAATAAGTTCCACAGGTTAATTCATTATGGTATGTGAAGCATGGGAAAAAAAGGACTGTTTTGCAGGATCACTTTACCCTGTAAGAGTATATGTGTGTTTTTCCTCTGAAAAAATGTCTTTTCTTCTGAAGGTAACCCAAGTTCTCTATGCCTGACCTGCTTTTAAGACAAATTCTTGTGTTATCAGAATCATTGTATGTTTTCATGAAAACATTTTCTCAGATTTAACACTATTACTTTAAAATAAGATTAAAGTAGACAGAAAGGGTGCTGGAGAAAAAAAATGTTGATAATTTGGGGGGAAAAGTAACACAGGTGAATTTTTGAAAAAAAAAAACAGTCCAGAAGGAAAAAGTTGTATGTCAGTTTTTCCACCAGAGGAAGCCTTGTAAACCTCTGAGACTTGGAAAGGCTAATTAATTGTTTCACCTTCTCTTTTAAATTAAGTGGAAAAAAACCTTTGTTAAAATCTAAAATCACCCTTCATTTTACTCATGCATCTAAGAAAGAATGACTGTAGGGTTGGTCCTAAGAGTTTGTAATCAATTCTGATCTTACCTTCATCATTAACTTGGTATTTGACCTTAGATAAAGATTCATTTTCTCTGCATCTCAAGACTCACCAGCTGTAAAAATGAGGATTGTGATTTGCCACCGTTAATTATAGTAGAAAATCACCAGTGAAACTCACAAAACTGTAATTTTTATTCCCCAAGTTGTGTGTACTCCAAAATTTGCCTTACCCTCTTTTTCTGACATGGTATCAACTCCCTTTGAAGCCAGCTCTGCCTAACAATATTATTTCATTTGATATTTGAAAACAAGGGCATTAACAAGTAGATAATATATTTTTATGGTAGAATTTTGATTATTTTCTTATTAAATGTGGGTCCATTTCTGATACCCTTCCTTAGGCAGAATAGTACCTTACTCTGTGGGTTAAGAAGTTGGTCTACTTGTTGAATAAATTACTAATAAAACAGATTGCAAAGGAACCAAAAACATACCAATAGTATTAGTCTGCCTTCAATTCTAAATTGATTAAGATAAGTGTAACTGCTACAAAGTTATGTCAGCCATTTGCATTAGGAAAGCTTTCTGATATTTAAATTTCAATTCACTGATTAATCTTTTAAAGATATGGTTATAATTTGGTTAAGCCTGTAAACATAAATATGCAAAATCCAAAGCAAACTATCTAAAGAACAAATTAGTGGTATCTAAACTAATTCAAAGTATAATGATAAAATAGCTAATTTGTTTTAAAGGGATGAGTATCAAACTACTTTTTTTTCTAATCTTCCTTGAATTGTTTTTCCCTGCTACAAATGCCTGTTGTTCTTCAAGGTTACCATAGTTTGGTGTGAATGAGTCATTCTGTAATTTAAAAAAAAGTGAAGATAACATAAATATGGCATTTGAAATAGCAAATCTTTTATTTAACCAGAACAAAGAGCTGTAATCACACTTTTGAAAACTCTTAATACAGTATTTTATAAACCAAATATCTTTTCTCCAAAGATACAGTTGTAATAGACCTGCACTCTTTTACTTGTGGGTCTAATGTGAGACCAGGCAGGGAACATCTGAAGCTAGGAAATCCAGTTAACTGGCTCCAGTATAACCTATGCCAGCTCTGTATTAGGTCTTTTCTTATTGCATTAGTTAGTTTGAATTCAGAACAGCCAATCTGAAAACAACACTCAAGACACACAGAGAAGTGCGATGGATAGCACAGGATAAAGCCATTAATAGATGCAATTGATTTGCCACTGATGAGTTGAGCTAACTTGGACTTTAAGCTCTATCCACATGTCCATTGCTTTACTAGCTCGTGTGAGCAAGATTCCAGGTACAGTTCATAACCCTTGATATGCCAGATAGTTCAAATTTATGGTATCATTTAACGTGATTGTTATCAGGGAGATTTATTGTATTTTTGCTTGGATTTTTTTAACACTTTTTTCTTCCTTTCTGTTTCCAAGTACAGTCCCAGTATGTTGCCATACATTATTGTTCTATCCTCATCTAGAAAGCCATCACATCTTTTAGTATTTTGAGATCTGCTCATGAATGTTACTGAAAGACCCCAAATTCTGAACAGAGCTCCTAAACATTCCCCTAAAAGCTCCTACATCTTTGCCTTTAACTATCTAAGAGAGAGAGAGTAACCCATACCATCAGCCACACAGCTATCTCCCTAAAGGAGCATTTCACTGACCTTAAGGTCTCATTCTCGTCAGTGTTACCAGGCCATATTCCTTGATTGCTATCTTGGGTTCCTTGTCCCACCTTCTAGGTAGTTCTTTGATAGATGCCGGATTATTTCTGTCAGCGGTAGATAGATGCAGGATTATTTCTGTCAGCAGTAAAGGGTTCCCAGAATTTAATCAGAGGAAGCTCTAAAAATCTTTAATCAAATGCATCATGAATTTGTTTGTTGTTGTAAGGTTGTTACCATAAACGCTCCATGCCTCCCAAGGCTGGGGGGGGAGGTACAGTGACCGCCTACAGGCAGTGGCAGGGGCATGGTGGTGGCAAGTGGGGACTGTCCACAGGTGGCCATGCTGACTTGATGTCTGCAGCAAGGGTGGGCTGAGCATCGGCTGTCAGCAGAAGGCCACAGTAATGTTGGCAGTGTGGGGGGGAAAGGGGGGCAGTGTGGTGAGCAATGACCAGCCGCAGGCACCGCTGACATCATTGGTGGCAGCCACTGTCAGGAGGTTCACCGCCAATCTCAGGGGGTGCACGTGCACCCACATGTACCCTCTACTCATCGCCAATGGTTGTTAAATTAGTGTATCATAACACGCAGAGAGAAGCTGGTAAGTGCTGCAAGTCTGAAAACAGAGGACTGTAATTACAGTGTATTGGAGCAGACTTGATCAATTGAATCTGCTGGAGCATGGTAATTACCATGCTCCAGCAGACTAGTGTCTCGTGAATTAGCTTCCCCACACTGAAAAATGGTGGCGGGGTGCTTTAACTAAAACTCATTCAATGAGCTTTAGCTAAAGCACCCCTGCTGCCATTTTTCAGTGCGGGGACACTGATACATGAGACACTCTGAGAGAAAGTGTCCCCACATTTGGAGTATGTGTATAAATGCCCAGAAGTTCAGATGTGTGGTATCTCTGAATTTGTGTCCACAGTCCTGGCTACTACTGAGAAACAGAATCTCAGAATGGCCCACTACATTTTTATGTGACAAGAGTTCCAGGTATGTTGTAAAACTTCATGTGGCCCCTGTTATTTCATATTAACTGATACCATTTTTCATATCTTAAAGCTTGATTTTTGCTATTTTGAGACTGAATTTGTAAATTGAAGGTACCAGCAGTTTAATGCTTTATGCTTAAATCCAGTTCAATTAAAAAAGCTCTGTTTTACAATACCTTAGTATTCAATCAACAATTCTGGGGATCTATCACTAATTACATCTTTTGAGTAGGGAAAATAACTGTGTTTCACCAGATACATGCTGTGATGAAATGTCCTGCCCCCTCCTCCTGCTGTGCCCATACACACATTCTAGCAATTCAACAACTGTAACCATTGGGTTTACGTTCCATATGTAGTAAATTATTCCACCTCATTTTGCTCGTATGTTTTATGAATCCTTATCTCTATAATATATAAGCATCTTCTAGCGTTATGGAATCTGCACAAAACACTTTTTTTCCCCTCTGTATTTTCATTAGGGAAAAAGAGTGGACTTTGGTGTTGTGGCAAAGTCAGGTTTTCATTACAGTTTTACCTTTCTTGGTTTTATGGCCATGCTATTCTCTTCGAGAACTGAGTTCCAGATTTGTGGGTGTATGTCTGATCTGATATATACACAGCTATCTGGATTCTTCTAGCTTTCCAAGGAGGCATGATTAGAATAAGGAAGTCTTGCATATAAATTAGGCATTTTAGAATAAGAGCTAGTGCCTTAAATTTGTCCCAGAGTGAAGCAGTGGGATGATGTGCTTTGGCATGTGTTGCTAACCAGAAGGCTGCTTTGTTCTTCTGTGTTTCTTTGCTGGAAGAGAATTGAAGTTTAGTGTGTGGAATTACTTTTGAAATCCAGTGTTCTAGGATGAACTCTTCAGCAGACAGAGAAGGACATTAGATATTCTTATTTTCTGGTCAAATACACAAAAATGATATTCAACAAAGATCCTCAAATACAACTAATCACAGGTAATATTTACGAGTCATATTATTACTTTTTTTATCCTTCTTGATAGTTAAATTGTTTCCATGTCAAGTAGATGTGTGTACTTTAATTTTTATTCATTTTTCAAGGATGACTTACTATCAAGTGAAATGTTGAACTCTAAGACTATCAAAGGCAGAGTGGGACTTTTAAGTGGGTTGCTTAGCCTGCTTGCTTCTCTAGGCAGGCTTTGCTTCCTGAGAAGTATCTCAGCCAGTCCTCCTAGCAAGTGATAATTCTAACAAATATTAGTCTATGCCAAGGTTAACTAGTTCTAGGTATTAATTACGCATTCAGGGTTAATACCCTCTCTACTGTGCATGAGTCAGACCTGCTGCTAGAGGGCTGGCAAGAAGGAATGTGACATGGGGTGCAACTAGGCTCCAAGCCTGCCCTGCTTGCTGGCTCTCTAGCCACAGTATAGGCCAGGGAGGAAATGTGGAGGGACCCCCCCATGCCACTTGGATCACTTTTCCCTTCCTTCAAATCACTCCATTGCTCTCATCAGCCTTGGGATCTCTCTGCATCCTGTAATTGTTCCCTCCACCCCCAGATCACTCTCCACCCCCTCATTAGCTCCTTCACCCCCAGGTTGCTGATCTTCCTCCCCAGTCATCCCAAGAGTGGAGGCATCAGTGATGGGAGGGGGTTCCCAGGCTTCTTAGAGCCTATGCCACTCCCGTGCACAGGGATCCAACCCCCACTAGGCCTCACAGCTCCCTGGCAGCAACTTGCCGGCCCTGCTTCCCCTTCAGCTGCAGGGCTCCATAGGGGCTGTGTCTGAGTGCACTGGAGAGCATAGTGTTCAGGCACCTCAGGAGCAGGCTGAGAGTGGGAATTCTTCCACCAGCATCTCAGCCACTCTTGAGCTCATCAAGGCAGCAAAGGTGATCCAGGGTAGAGTCAGAGGTGGCAGCTGGAGTGGGAAGGGACTGATGTGCAGGTGAAGGGGTCAATTTGGGGGTTGAGGTGGCAATTTGGGGGGCAGAGGAAGCAGCAGCCCAGCAGCTTCCCACCCATCCACTCCCCCCTCTCTCTCTTTCCCTCTCCAATCCTGCTCCTCCTCAGTGTCTTTCCTTATGACGTCCTCCCCCAGGTTCCCTTAATCCCCCTTAATCCTTTTTTCTTCCATTCCAGAGACTGGTTTGTATGCAGGAGAGCCAGCCAGTGAAGATGTAAATTGAGGATTCAGTGGGTGAGAAAAAGACTGGGGGGGTGGAGAAGGAGGATGAATGTAGCGGGTAAACAGTGGAGAGGTACCTGTGGAGTCAGTTGTTAGGCAGGTTATAATGTGTCATAAATCCAATGTCTATATTTAGTCCATAATTTTTGTATCCAGGAGGCTGATGAAGTGAAGTTTGTAGGCTCATCAGTGAGAGGTGTTTTGAAAATTCCCTTTGAGGATTAAAACAGAGATTGGAGAGAGAAACTGGTTTTCTTGTGAGATATGTGCCCTCACAGGTAATTGGGTATTCTTGTCAAGGGCACTTAGCACTTGCTAATGCACCTTAATGTGTGATCATTCAAGTTTTAAGTGTTTTTAACATGATCTAATTATAACATGTAATCTCAACCACAGCCTTTAAGCAACAAACAAGTAAACAAACCAAACCCTTCTGTCTTATCCTAGGGACTAGGGGGAGAGTCCTTTGGCTCTGGTCCCAGTACAGCAGTCTGTCCCCTCCTCACAGCAAGCTGTTGTGTTCACAGCTTGCTCCCTTCTGTCTTGGTTACTCTTCTAGGAGCTTTGTAAAGCTCCTAAAGGAACACTCCCTGCCTAACTAAATGCCCAGCAGCTGGAATCTCTCAACAGGGCAGAATGTCCCCTCTAAAAGGGACAGAGTGATTTGTTGCAGGGCCCCATCCAGAGACTGTAGAAGTCCATGGAACCATTTCCATTTTTTATGGGCTTTCACGCCATCCCGTTGAGTGTGGAATTTTAAACTAACAACACTCTTAAACAACTGCAAAACATTATAGTTTGTCCTGAGGGGGCCCCTTAGGCTTTTCAAGTTTGATATGGTGTTTTACTGACATACCATAAATTGTATCTTCAAACTACTGAATTCTCATTAGAACAATTTTCATTGTGCTTGTGGCATTCTCTTCTCATTTGCTGATAATATATTGCACTTCCTGAGACATCCCACCTCATCTTTGTGGAGACATTATGATCCTATTAGCATTGCAATACAGCGTTTTTGAATGAGTACTTTGAATACATACTGCCTATGGATAGCTACACTATTGTTATTTGTTGTCTTGGTGTTTTTCACTTGTGAAGAACCATTCAGATCATTTGTGTGATTCTGATAATATTTGTCAGATGGAATTTAAATAGGGTAAATTATATAGTTCAGGTTTGTGTGTTTTCATGCAGCTATAACAAGCTTATATTCACAATGTTTATCTCTTTGTAATTCTTGTAAGGGGAGGGAAGGAGGGAAGAAATGCTTAATTATTATAATTGAGTGAGGTTTCTTCTGTTTTATTGACTCGAGTAACATTCTTAGTTCCTCCACACCCCTAAGCCACAACATGCATCTGTTTGTTTCTTCATTGTGCTATTGTTTAATATCATGCACTTTTTAAAAAATGCAATTACAATGGAAATTGTGCATGCACTTTCTTCCCGTTGAATCTCATTGTTGCTATTTAAAATTACTGAGCTGGTATTTACATGGAGTATGCTTCCTTCCTGCAGTATCGATGGAATTAAATATTTTATTATACATACTATGCAAGGAAAAAGAGAAGCATAACACACATCTGTGAAGATGGCTTTGAATGTTATTAAAATGAAATAAATAATAGATAATAGAGTATTTTCTTATCAAGTAATATAATGAGCAAAATAGGTTTATACAAGGAAAATATGCTGCTTTAAAAATGGTGTTTGTAGACAGCAGTTAACCATTCATTGATTTTGAACAAGTCCTGAAATGCTGATTATCTACATGTCTTACTTGATTATAAATTGGTTTTTGAATTTTCAATCAATCAACAATGATGTTTCATTTTTAACTGTCCTCGGAACACCACACATTAGATTCTTATTCAGGTCTTGATTTGTGAATTCTTTTCTGGAGGTGGACCTAATGAGCTCCTCTGTAGAGGAAACGTTAGAAAAAGTAACCTGTTGAATGTTATAGAGGACTGTGTCCCGTCCTCCTAAACTGTAGAAAAGATCAGAGAAACAAAACATCTGAAGTATAAAAGGAAGAAATGATAGTTGTCTACAAATTTGGAGAACCACTTGGGGAGGGGGGAACTATTTTAATACTTCAAGGTATCTTCAACATTGTTTTGCATTCTCTTTCCTTCACAGCAAAGCTACGTGAGTCCTGCTTTGATCCTGGGAATATAATGAATGGCACAAGACTTGGAATGGATTATAAATTGGGGTCAACAGTTACTTATTACTGTGATGCAGGTTATGTTCTTCAAGGATATTCTACACTAACCTGCATTATGGGAGATGATGGAAGGCCTGGATGGAATAGAGCACTACCCAGTTGCCATGGTAAGAGCTGTTTTTTTTGTGATCATTCTGTGGCTTCAAAAAGACACTGAAGTAAATGGCAGAAATACATTTATGTTGCAGCAATATTAATAATTTTTTCTCTTCCTCTCAACCCTCCCTCCACTCCTTCATGAGTATATATAATATACCTCCTTAGGACTTTGCATGAAATGACAGATTGAACATTCATTGATAAGAAGTCAGAGGGGTTATCAGGAAGAAATATAGTAGAAAATAATTGCTGTTGTGGACAAGCAATGGTACTCACCCTGGGAGGAAGCACTATCCCTGGTAGAAGTGTTTGCATTGTGAAGATTTTTCATTTTATAACATATGATACACACAATATCATTTATTTGCTTAAGTAACACATCAAAATACACTGTTAATATTACTGTGTCATTGAAGTTTTGGTCTGCTTTTTTAAAATGCTAATGGCTCTTAGGACACACAATAGAGTAGTGCCTCACCAAACATTTTATTTATGGTTTAGACATTACATTGCATTTTTATTTAACCATTTTATTTGAAGTTCCAGGAAATTTTCATCTAAAAAAAACCTACTCACTTCAGTAGTCCTACTCAGTTCAGTAGTGACTTTAATGACACTGAAATTATGTTGTGTATAATTGTATGGTTAGAGCCTAAATTTAAGTTCCATTTTAACATTAAAGCTTATCTCTGCCAGATAAGCTTGCTACTGTGTTCACTCCCTGATAGAAACGTGCTCTCTTTTTTTAGCAGCGATACCTGGCAGAACTGAGCATTAGGGCTGTGCGAAATTTCAGCAGCTGTTTCATTTTGGAGATGTTTTGGGCTGTTTTGGTGCCTGAAAAACTGAATCTGAATCAAAATGGAAGACTCAGAAATATCTCAAAAATGAAATGAGGCATCCAAAACATTTTGAAGATGTTTAAGAAAATTTTGGAGTTTCGGAGCCAGGCTTGCAGGGAAACAACTGTATGCTGCTACCCTGCCACTCTATGCGACTCCACAGGGAGCAGAGATCCATGCCAGGGGTCTCTTGGCCGCTGCTGCCTGCCTCCCCCCGCCTCCCCCCCCGCACTACCCTGGCCACTTTGGGCTGCATGGGGTGGCTAGGGGTGGCAAGGAGACTGCAGTTCAGATCTCTGCTCCCTGAAGAACCAGATTGTACAGTAGGGGAGTGCTGGTCCCTGCCTCACAACCTGGCTCCATAGAGAGCAAAGATCCAGGGCTGCACGGGGTGGGCAGAGGCAGGGAGGAGATCCCCAGCAAGGATCTCTGCTCCCTGTGGAGCCAGGTCATGTGGCAGGGCAGTGCTGGTCCCTGCTGCATGACCTGGCTCTGCAGAGAGCAGAGATCCAGGGCTGCATGGGGTGGGCAGCAGTGGCTAGGAGACTCTCAACATGGATCTCTGCTCCCTGAGGAGCCAAGTCTCATGCCAGGGCATTGCAGGTCCCTGCCATGTGACCTGATTCTTCAGGGATCAGAGATCTGTGTGGGAGGGTCTCCTTGCCTACATGGAGGGCAGTGGCCCTCCCCTGGATAAGCCACCCACATCCCCATCCTGCTCCCTGCTGGGGCCCCAAGCCCTGCCCAGCTAGGCTTTGAAACAGATTCTGGGGAGATTCGGTGGAGCCAAATCAGTGAAACAGATTTCGCCGAACCAAAACAGGACAGTGATCTGAAACACCAAAACAAATCGCTGTCCTCTGAAACAGCCAGATCTAAAACCAGATCAAAACAGAGCCATTTTGCATAGCTGTACTGAGCATATATCATGGTCTCCCCTGTATGTATAGAAACTGGTTGCTAGGGTTATAGTTCCTCCACTGAGCAAGTGTGGTACACCTAACATGGCTGCTGGATATCACCATTTCTCAGTTGAGTATGTTCAAGAGGGTCTTGGACAAGAAGTACTGAGGGTCTCATTGACATTCTTAAAATGGATACATTATCTGCTTATCACACTACTGGGCATGTTCAGGTTGCTTTTTGAAAAGTTTCCTGACAGGCATTTCAAAGAAAGCCTGCATTACTCATGCAAGTGCTTCTCTGTTAGAGCTAATCTATCTCTTCCTCCTGTTATTTAGTTATGTTTTGATATAAAAAAAAAATAAATACAAATTTTAAATTATGAAAATCAATCTATGGAAATATTTCTTCTTTGGCAATCCCTTGCAGTCAAGGATGATTGTCTTCTATGATTGTCTTTTCTATGTGTCCAAAGATAGCTGATGAGGCCTATACAGGATCAACAGACTTAACTGCAGCTCGTATATTTCTCTCTGGGGTGTGTGGTGCTGGACTCTTGGTTTGGTCTGTGACATGCTGTTTCTGTCACTCATGCTTTTTCATCTCCTGTTGCTGTCATGAGTTTTCAGAGTACTGAGATCCCTGCAGCAGACTCTTTCCCAATTTGGGGCAGTCCTGGGCAATGGTTTCCCATGAGTTGACATTGATGTTACATTTTTTAACTTGTCCTTGAGGACATCCCTGAAGCAGTTTCTCTGCCCTCCTTTTGAGTGTGTGCCTTGGCTGAGCTGGGAGAATAAAACTTGCTTTGGGAATCCGGAGTCAGATGACATGGCTGGCTCAACAAAATTGATTTCAAATGATCATTGCTTCAGTACTCATGATGTTTGCTTGCAGGAGGACACTAATGTCTGTCTTCCCACTGGATTGAAAGTATCTTCTGCAGGCAGCACTGATGGTACTTGTCCAACAATTTTAGATGTGTAGCCCGGGTAGTTATTAACATAAACATAACTAACAAAACATAACAACACCTGGGGGCAGGGGGTACCCTGTTCTCCAATGACAGTGGTGGGGGTTAGGCAGGGTGCTGATGGAGGGCCTGGCTACTAGAGCAGTTCCCTCTCCTCTCTACAGAGCCAGGCCAAGACTGAGTGCTTAACTATATACAATGTATTACTATAATAAATGCATAAGATACAACATGAAATATTTATAATAGACCTTAGCATATGTCACTACACATAATATCCCACTATTAACATAAACCATATAACTTACAGCATATATAATAATACATTGAACAAGATAGTTAAGGTTACAACATGATAAACACTTATGGGGACTCAACTTATATAACCCAAAAAAGTTAATAATATTTTCTAGACCTACATATTAACACATTGAGACTATATAAACCATATAAACTTCCTTAAAAAATACCCATAGCTATATAGACCTTGATACAACAACAATAACCCAAAATAGGGAGTGCACTCAGTACCTCCCCAAAGGATTTTCTTGGAGCCTCTCCCCTTTAGGGCCCTGATATGTGGGCATACCCCTCTCACAATGGAGGGTGGAATTGGCGGACCCTCCTTTCCTGTGCCCACCTCCCCCGTGGCACCCACTTCCCCAGAAACTCACACTTCCTCCTTGAAGCAGCCAAAGCTCATCCCCTGGAGGCCAATCCCGAGAAAGAGCATCTCTCCAGCAGCGCCTTCAGCTTTCCTTGATGGCCTGGCGCCCGCACTGGGCAGCCCAGGGCTCTCTCTCTCTCGTGGGAGCTGAACCCTTATAGGCTCTGGCTCCCCAGTCTCACACTTGAGGTCCTCCCTTTCCCAGGCCCTGTTCTGGGCACCGGGGCTTTTTTAGTTAAAAGTGGAGCTGCACTGTGGGGCTCCGGTAACTCAGCCTAAGGCTGGAGTTAACTTGAGCAGCCACGAGCTGCTCCCAGGTGGGTCCTCAGTGTGCCGACCCACGCACCAGGTGAGGCCTGAGCAATCACAAACTGTTCCAAGGGCCAGCTCTCCATGTGCCAATCTGCATACTGTATGGGGCCCGCGCAGCCTCAAGTTGCTCCCAGGGCCAGCTCTCTGTGTGCCAATCTCCACACCGACTGTCCAGCCACTTGCCGGATTCACAGGCTCCAGCCGCCTTGAGCAGTTCCTAGAGCCTGATCCCTGTGTGCCGATTCATGCACCACTGAACTTCAAGCAGGGTCCCGAGGACAGCTGTCTCTGGAGGTTCTCTCTCCTTGGCATCCCTCAATGTCTCTCCCTAGCCTGATGAACATGCTTCCTTTATACTCTTCAGGGGCTCCACCCCTGAAGTTCTCCAGACCTGGCTGGTGCAGTTCCAATTCAGGTCCAGCTGCTTCTTGCTCCCTCCCTTCAGAAAAGGGCAGGGCATTGTTTCCCTTGTACTGCCTCCAGATTGATGGGTGGGCTCCACCAATCAAACAGCAGACCCTTGATCCTGGAACTCAACCCAAGCTCCAAAAAAGGTCAATCTGCTACGGATGTATCCTGTATGTTGTCCATGTCTCAGCTCTGTTCAGCAAGGTGGGGATCATAACTGCTTGATAAACCATGAACTTGGTTTTGGATCTGATGTTGCAATCTTTGAATACCTGTTTCTTCAGGAGTCCAAAGGCTGCACTTGCACATTTGAGGTGATGTTGAATTTCTTTGTTGATGTCAGCCTTCTGTGAGTGGTGACATGTGAGGTACGGGAAATACTCAACATTTTGCAGTCTCACTGTGGATTTGGATTACCAGAGCTGGGGACTGTTCATTAGGAACTTGTTGGTGAAGTTTCTTAGTCTTCTGAAAGTTAAGCATCAATCCCATTTTCTTGTATGCCTCAGTAAACACATCAGTGATTTCCTGAAGGTCTGCTTCCAAGTGAGCACACAGTACAGCATTGTCAGCAAACTGCAGTTCAGTGACTGAGGCCAGGATGATCTTGGCTTTGGCATCAAGTCATCTGAGGTTAAACAGCCTGCATTTGGTAGTTCAGTTCTGGTCTGGCTGGAAACTTGTTAGGTCAGATGTAGCATTGCAGCAAAGAGTATTGAAAAGAGTGTTGGAGCAATGCTGCAGCCTTGCTTAACTCCTGTTTCAACCTCAAAGGGATTTGTGATAGATCCATTACTCAGAACCACCACTTACATACTGTCATGAAGCATTATTGGTTCTCAGTCATGAAAATATGTATATAGAAATCAAAATGAACTCTTCATGATATTAGTAATGTGAGAAATAACTTTTGCTCATTTTATAATCTTTTTTTTCCTGATCAACATTATGCTAAATCCTGTTCTGGTGTAAAGAGGTATGAATCCACTGGATTACAGCCCTCTAATACAATGGGTAATTTGACATATTGATGCCTAATCTAGTTGTTTCACACATGTGGCGGTAACACAGCTGGACTGCAATTCCCTTCACCTGTCACTATTTAGAATATGTCCATTTATGGTCTGTGATATTTTTGGGGGGGGGGAGGGGGGGCGCCGAGGGCTTCTGTATCATTCTCTGAGCAAATGGAACATCGGCAAGAGAGTGGGAAAAAAGGTAAATATTAACTAACATCAAACCAAGCAAGTGAATCCTGACTGATGAGAAGGAAATAGATTTCTGTAATAGGAAAGCCTGTTATTTCTACACACAGAGTCACTCTCTCACTCACTCTGTCAGTCACTTCCTGTTAAGTTTTGTAGTATTGAGGTGCGAATGACATGGAATACTGGCCTTAGTATGCTCTATTGGAATGCATACATCTTTCTAGCTTGCAAAACACAGAACTGTGTAAAATACCCAGAAACCTCTTCCAAATAATCTTTCTTTGTTTTAAAATGAGATTCTTTTTCTTACTTTAAAGAGAGAAAGAAAAGGTTTCTTTCTCCTGGGAAGAATGAATAATAGTTGTGACCATTAGGGCTTTTATTCTACAGTTAAAGGTCTGTAAGAGCTTCCACATTTCTAGAAGGGTTTTTTTTTGTGGGTTTTTTTTAACTCAGTAGGCCTCTAGTGAAAAGAAAAATTTTTGCATAGGAAAAAAAATTGCAATTTTATTAATAACACTCTCATCTTAAGAATGGTGGTAGGCAGATCTTATTTATTCTCAGTTTTCTTGATATTATGGAGCCCTTGAAGTCATATTTCCAGTGGAATTTGGGGTAAAACCATGTTACTTTGACTGCCATTCATAGATTCCATTTGCTGTGTGACCTCTGATAAGCTTCATAAAGATGGTTGTTCTTGTCAGTTGGGCCCACAGTGGCTATTCCAAATTTGGCTAGCATACTGATTTTTCTCTCAGCTGAAGGTTGAAAAAACCTTATCCTATATGTAACCCTCTACCTGAAGTGCAGTATGGAGCATTTTAGCAATAGATAACCCATGTTTTCACATTTTGGTTATGCTAAAGAAGAAAGGCAGTCTGTTTGTCTGCCTGTTCATCTGTCTGGTATGAAGGAGAGATGAGGAAGACGGTGGGGAGGCGCAGCTTGAATGTAGGCCAGGAGCGGGCAGAAGAATTTCAGTTGCTTTGGTCCCCCTCTGATCTAGTTCTTCACTCTGCCTTAAGGAAGCTTGGATGAAGTGGCAAAACGAGCCACGTCGGTTGTGCCAGCTTTATGCTTGAATTAACTAATGTAAAGCTGCTATTTCAGTGTAAACAGACATGCAATATATCTGCTCACGGTTATATGTTCCTAAAATATTATTATTATTTTTTAATTTAATACCCCTTTTAGGTGTTTATAACTGAAGGAAAAGCTATGCCTTTTGCCTTAGTGCTCCATGGGTAGACCCAATAAAGGAATGACACACCTAAACGTTGTAATTTAACAAAGATAAGTGTAAGGTGCTGCAGCTGGGGAGAAAAAAACACCAATACACCTATAGATTGGAAAGTACCATTCTATGTAGCACAGCAGTGTAATGGGATCTCAGAGTCATAGTCAACGCAAAAATGAACAGGAGTTGCCAATGTGATGAGGTAATAAGTAAGGCTAACTGGATTCTGTCTTGCATTAGCAGGTGCATCACGAGCAGGTCTAGGAAGGTGATTCTTCCCGTCTATGCAGCATTAGCGAGGCCACAACTAGAGTACTGAATCCAGAGTAGATTTAGATTGGACATCAGAAAGAAATTCTGTATGGTGAGGGTTGGCAAAATATGGAATAGACTTCCAAGGGAGGTGATGATTTCCCCTACCTTGGAGGTGTTCAAGAGGAGGTTAGACAAGCACCTGGCTGGGGTCACTTGACCTCAGCGCTCTTTCCTGCCCAGAGCAGAAAGTCAAACTCAGTGATTAAATAGGTCCCTTCTGACCCTAACAATCTATGAAAAATATCTTTTAGTTATCACTGATAAACTCTAGCATCTCTGATTTGGATTATAGCCCTGACATTTGGGAGATATGAACCAGATGTCAGATGTGCCATTCTGTTGTACCCTTGAAAATCTGTCCAAATTTGTCCAAACTATGCCCTTTCAAAAATCTAGTTTGGCACATGATCACCAAGTTTCTTACTATAGTTTAGGAGCTAAATTCTCTCAAGATACTGTCTGCACTGAGGCATCTCCAAACCCCCACATCTCCTTCGGCATATGCAGTCTCCACAAACTGACAGTTTGCTCCAGTTTGGGGATGAGAGGGAATGAAGAGCTGAGCATGACTTTCCTTGCAATTGCTCCACCTAAGAAGTTGAGACCATTCACATGCCCTCA
>NW_017728886.1:244275854-244282404 GCF_001723895.1 Crocodylus porosus | reverse complement strand
GGGCCAGGATGGATGCATTAGAGCAGAAAGGCAGAGATGGTTACGATACACAAGCAGAAAGGTTTAAATCCACTAGAAACACCCCTCTACAAATTCTAAGTCCTAAGTCTGTATTCTCCTCTGCTGGAAACCACTGGCAAAGTGCATATCACTTTGATCATGTGTACAGGGGTGATGCAGGGCTGGTTCACAGGCTGGATGGGGCTAATGGGCCCATGAATGCTGGCTTCTTTCCCACCCCCTACACCCCATGGCAGACTTGGTTCCCAATTCAGCTACTTCGGGGTCCGTGCTGCATGTAGTTCATGTCCTGGAGCAGGTGGGGTGGGTGATGCATGCAGTATGGATCCCAGAACATGCAGAACAGATGATGCAGTCCACCCAGCGTAGGTACCACATATAACAGGCATCCTGGACCAACAGCATGCAGTGCCCCTGGCATCTAATCCAGGATTGTGCTGAATGTGGTGCTTGCTCCAGTCAGTCCAGGACCTATGCTGGATGTGGCACTTGAGTGCCATATCCAGTGCTGGTTCCAGTCTAGCTAGAGTAGGTCCCATGGTTGCCATGCCTTCGGAAGCACATGGGGTGGGTGCTGTATGTAGCATGTTTTCTGGAGTGATCAGAATTGGCGCTGCATGCAGCATGCATCCTGGCCCCTTCCTGCGGGGCTGTTCTGGGTCAATTCAGAGCTGGAGGCAGCACCCAGGGGCTAGATAATGGGGATTAGGGCTGGATGTGGCCTGGGAGCCATATATCTGACACCCCAATGTAGAGGATAGCAGCATACTGTGTTGCCATTTACTCCATGTCTTCAAGTGGTTTAGATTTGTGCTTTGGTTCTAAAAAGTCAAAACTGATGAACCGTGTTTATAGCTAGCTTGGTTACATTTGATGGAATGTCTGTCTGTTCAGAATGCCCTTTAGAAAAAGGTAAAGTTGTATTTAAAAGAATGAAAAGGAGGCTGAGGTTGGAAGGTCAAGTACTTAAAGTCAGGAAATGCCAAAATAAGGCTGCCCATACGTTCTTAATTTGATTCCATTTTGTGCACGTATTCTGCTATGGTTATGGAGGGGTTTTTTTTGGCAGGGGGGAGGAAGGATTGGAGTGGGAAGTGGTGTTTTTTTTTATTTTCGGGGGGAGGGGAGGAGAGAGTTGCATGGAATATTTGCCTAATTCAATGCATAAGTTAGATTGTTCTTGGAATAAGTAAGAAATAGTTGTATAATAAATGTAATATAATGTATATTAAAGCATGTGTAAGGAGCATATTCCTGATCCTTATCCCATTAAATCATCTGTCAGCATCCCAATTCCTAAAGTATACAAGGGATCAATTAGATACTGACATGTTTTCTGGAAGCATAATTTATCACAAGGAATTTTACAGTGAATAAAAACCAGTTCAGGGTATTTCAAATTTGATATATTCTTTTTACTTTCTTTGTGTTTTTTAGTAACCTACACTTGTATATTGATTTTATATTATACAATATACATATTTTATACTAATTATATTAAAAGGTCATGCAAAGGTTAAACTTAGACCAGGCACGAAGTTTTCAGCAATACATATATGAACACGGGGAAAGTTATTTATTCGATAAAAATGACCCCAATAATAATGATAAATGTAATATGTAACTTTTTCAACACAATGCATAGCTGCTCCAGTGCCTAAATTAACTCCAGTATTCTTTCTAATTAATTTGGGGATAAAGGAAATATTAAGAGAAAATGTCAGAAATATATATAATTGCTTTAAACAATTGGAGTGGTCAATGAATGTTTTTTGTTTGTTTGTTTGTTTGTTTGTTTCAAATTCAGATATTTGTTAGAAGTAGGTGGAAGGGAATGTCTATTTAGAGTAATCATTCATATTTTCGAGCATGCAGATGTGCTGTAGACAGTGAGCAACCTTAGCATTATATTAACCAAGATCTTCCACAAACAATATATGTGGCACCCATTTAAATGTCTAGGATAATTTCAGACAGTCAAAAAACCTGAGGTAGAATCAATCCAATCTATGCAGGTTTCTCTAAGCTGCATAGATTGGATTGGTAGCAAACAGAAGTCACGTTCACTCTCAGGCAGATGCCTGCACGCCGAGGTCAGAAGGCGGGGAGTGCTCTTGCATGCCTCCCAGCATGACGGATGTTGCCACAGGCACCCAAGTGCAGCTGAGCAGGTCATCCCAGCACAGACTCACTGCCCCTCTCCCCACACCATTCCTGTACTAGAATCACTCCCTCGCACAGTGCTGCAGGTGGCATGGTTTCGCTCCCTCTCTCCCTCCCCATGTACTTGAGCCCTGAGGCTGCATGGGAAGCAGCACTGGCTAAACCTGGGGGGAATCCTCTGAGCACTTCCCAGAGCCACTGCAGCATGGGGTCCTGAGGCTCAGGACAGGGCAGGGACAGTTTGTGCCCCCCCAACTCACCTGGGAATGTAGAATGCGCCACTAGCGTTGCCTCCCCCAGCAACTCACTATCTGTCTCCCCCCACGTTCTGCCTGGCTGCCAGTTCAAGAGCTTAAAGTGGCAGGGCCAGCTAAGCACTGGGCTGGACCAGCCAACCTGTGACTCCCTGTGAGGAGGGCTCGTAGGGGCCTCACAGGCAACTGGGATACCAGTAAATGGTGACCCATCTTGATTGGTGATTGGACCTGGTGCTGATATTTGCATTGGTTTAAACTAGCTCAAGTAAATTAGATACTACATGGATTTAGGTCTATCTTAGACCAGGATCTGCCATTCTAAAACTGGTTTGTGTGCCCTGAACTTCTGTTGTGTTATGTGTATAGACTGGTTTCTGACCACCCATACTGGAAAAAGTGCAATGTCTGTACCTAGCTCTAATGTGAAAGGGCTACATCATTTCTTGAAGATTTCCTTGCAAGTGGATGCACCAGGAACAGAGTATTCTGCTACCAGATTATGAAAAATGCTGTTTATTCCCCATAGATGTAAGGCCTCTGAACTGCAGCTAGGCACAACTAGGTTAGCAACACTCAACCCCTTAAGCAGGGCCATCTGAGCTTAAGCCTGCTAATTGGTCCCAAGGCTGCGCTTAAGGAGCTCTTGCAGTACCTAGGCCCCACTGTGCAACAAACTGGCCTCAGTCTGTGTGTAGCTCCTTTCTGTATGACTTGCTGAGTGCCTGTTCCTGCATTCCTGCCATGCTTCCAGTCCCTGAACTTTGGAATTCCAGTTTGATTTTGGCTTGTTTTCACCCCTTGGCTCAGCATATGAACCCTGGTTTGAGCTTAGCTTGCTCCCTGACCTCTACTCCTGGTAACCTCTCTCTGGCTTTGCATGTCAATCCTGGTTTGACTTTGGCTTGTCTCCCCAACTACAGATGTTGGTGACAACCCCTGGCTCTTACCATTAGGCATAATGCTTCAGTGGATCCTGACAATTGATTTGCAAATTCTGGTGTCCAAAAGATTAGATATGTGGAAATGGGCTTCAACAAAACTAAGGATGGGCAACTGGGGCAGCAGCCCCAAGTACCTATTTCAGGGGATAGATGCAAAATTGTCACTGCTACAGCTGCTGACTGACCATCCTGCAGCTGCTAATAGCCTGTGCTGCCCTATGCATTCCCTCTGCCTTCTTACACCTCTGCAGGTAGGATAAGATTAAGCAGTAACAGTCAGGAATTAATACAGAGCAGTGACCTAATTCATGTTACACTCTCCATGTCTGGATAAATTCAAGGCAAGCCTCTCCATACAGAAAGTATTGGATTACTGTGAGTGGTCATCTAAAACTAACTAATAGCAACAAACTGGTCCAACCAGCTGTACTGATTTTCACGAATCAATATAAATGTCATATGCTGAACCTCAGACAGGAATTCTAATATTATAACAGTCTAAATCTGTCTGTCTGTCCATAGTGCTTTATTTGCACTCTGATTGGCTGAAGGAAACAGCCAATCAGAGTGCCCCACACATAGGGGAGCACCACCATGATTCCAAAGCCACTCTGAGGACTGAACAGAGGGTGGGGGAACCTGGCCTCAGCTCCCCAACTCCAGTCCCTGCAAGAGGCAGAAGAGCAACAGCATGGGGTGTTAGGTGGTGGCACTCCATCCCAGCCCCCTCCCCATTGCCCTTGCCCCATACTACTCCTGCCATTCTTGATGGGCAATTGTCTAGTCTTATTTTTTTTTCTAAAACACATAGCAATAATGAATAGGTTTCCAAACTGTGGTTTGGATGACACTGGTGGTCTGAGACCCAAAGAAAGTGGCCAGTGAACCTATAAGATATTGCACACCTTTACTTAAGTTTCATGTAAAAAAAAAAATGATTATCAAGATTTGTGGCAGTCTGTAAATATTTCTGAAGTTTGGCAATGGTCTCTTCTAAAAAAAATTGGTCTCTTCTAAACTCCTGCTGTAATGGAAGATTTATTGAGATGGAGGGCAAAGTGAAAATATTGATTACATGCAGCCACAGAGTGTGGAGTCTTGACTTTCTTTTATGTTGGTTGAGCCATATATAGAAGTCAATGAGCCTGTTACATCCTTAGTTAACAGAGTGGGTCTTTCAGCTGAGGCAATAAATCCTCATGCACTGAGGTCCCAGGTTCAAGCTGTACTGTTGCCAATAACTTCTTTCACCTGCTATTTTAATGGAATACTTGTTCCCAAACAGCCATTTCCCTCCTTCCCTTGCTAACGAGAGTTCACTTATTTTCATTTTGCCCACTACTGTAGGTTAATAATAGTAAGGATAGTTTTAAAGGCACTAGTCATAACTTGAGTTACGACTGGCTTCATATTACACTGAAAGCAGAGATTTGAACTGCTTTGCTATGCATATTCTTCTGAATGGAAGTGGATTTTTAAAATTTTTTGTACAGAATTTATAAGTAAATCTACAGATTAGCTTGAGTTCAAATGATGTGTTGTATTGCATTGCATCATTTCTCTTTGCATTTCTTGGTTAGCACTCGTATGTACATTTTTAATAATAATTAAAAATTAATATGCAGATCTAAAATGACATAATTATGGAGTTATGACTGGGAGTATGTATAAATAAATATAGGATACAGAATATTACTGAGATATTTTACATAGCCCCACACCAAACTTTTTGATACAAAAAATACAGAGTTAATAGGCTTGAATATTTTTTAAGCTAAGAGTATCAAATGAAGGAAAAACAACCAGGTTTATGTGGTAATAGCTGTGCCATTAAGGCACTGGATGGAAAATAAATAGTTATTAAATGTGTGGCAATAACATAAGAGCTGTATTACCTTGCTCTCTATGAAAAGAAACTCTTGGCATCCGTAAGCCTTCCACTGTCCTGAATGTATATTCTGGCCCACCAACCAAAATTAAATGTTTGACCATTTCTGTCAAACTAGTTTGACACTTCTCTGTTAAGGTGTAGAAACAGACAGCTAAAGAACACAAGCTACATTTACTTTGTCCTTTAGAAACATTGTGGAAGGAGAAACAAGGCACAAATGTGCTAATGTCTTTAAAATTCTGTTAATAAAACACCTAAGTATGAAAATGGCTTAATCATAAAAATATGGCAATACATCATTTTAAGGCACAACTAGCAATGATGGGTGCTCTACCTTTACATTTTCTAAACCCTAACATGATTGAACTATACAGTAAAATCTCTGATATGTGGCATGAGTGGGAAATGGGGTGTGCTGGTAATCTAAAAATGGTGGTTTACTTGAGGCACAGAGGTTTCTGACCAGGCATGGAGCAGGACATGGTGGTGGTGGAAGGGTGATGGTAGCCACACACAGAGCAGGGTTGTTGGTGGTGGTCACACACAGAGCGGCAGCAGCACAGGGTGGTGGGTGGTGGTGGTGGCCACTGTGAGTGAGTTTTTCTGCCCCCTCCCCGTGTCCGGCTGGAAATTCCAGTTCATAGAGCATTCTCCCTAGTAGAATGCTGGATAACAGGGCTTTTACTGTATTTATAATTCCCTAATTCTTGTTTTATTTGAGGTTTGTTTGTTTTTGGAAAACATAACTGTTGTGCAGTTGTTATTATTTTGACCCTTAACTCTGTACTCTCAGTTATAACTCTGTTATAAAAAAATTCTTTTTTATGTAGAACTTTGAAGATTATCTTATTAAAAGATTTCATTTTTGAATATTGTATTAATTTTTAAAAATATGTAATATTAGAGCATTGTTTGATAATCTAATAATCCCATCTGGGCTACTGCTGTAAAACTAGTGAACTTTTATATAAATGATTCATATTTTTTCCACTGGGACATGCAAATATGCTTTGCACTGAGGCATTACAGATGATGGTTTCAGCTTTGGGAGCTGTGGAAGAAAAAAGAGCAGAAATAGAAGTAGCCCAGAAATGAAAAATGAAACAATGAAGTAATGATGAAAAGATTTATCTATGTAATTTAAGGGAAAAAAGGAAAGACCCTTCATTAATTGTAAATAATAAATGGTATAGAGAAGAAAAATTAGATTATTTTGTTTTGAATCCTATCACTCAAAAACAAGGATAAATTCAATTAAATTGAAAGGCAGTATTTTT
>NW_017728886.1:244227349-244275843 GCF_001723895.1 Crocodylus porosus | reverse complement strand
GCTGGGGCAGGGGTGGGCTCCCTTAAGTGCCCCCTTAAGTGCCTTGGTCCGCTGGCTTTGCAAGGGCTGTTCAGCAGGCCAGCAGGGGCAATAGTCCCCGCATCCCCCAGCGGGCTTAGTTTAAAGCCTGGTGGAGCAGGTCAGCCATCTTAGGATGGAGGGAGGCATGAGTGACTGGTGCCTCCTGAATCTGGGGGCACCCACAGAAGCTGCCAATGGCGGCAGCCCTGTTGGGGGGAGCACCAGTCATACCAACAATGTAAGTGTTGGCTGTCAGGGGGGCACTGGCCCCATTGGGGGGGAGGCATGTAAACCCCTATGCACGCCCTACCAGTCACCTATGGAGGGAGGTCAAAAGTGGGGTCTGGCACAGATCTGTACTAAGCCTGGTTTTGTTTGATGTTTTCATCAATGACCCAGAAATGGGGGTGTACAGTGAAATCTCCAAGTTTGCAGATACCAAATTATTCCAGGTAGTCAAATCCCAAGCTGGTGAAGAGAGCTGCAGAAAGATCTCATCAAGCTAAGTGAGTGGGCAAAAAAAAAAAAAAAGGCAAATGAACTTCAGTATAGACAAGTGTAAGGTAATGCAACCGGGGAAAAATTACCTTAACTTCATATATGTACATAATGCTACCTATACGACTCAGGAAAGAAACCTTGGAGTCGCTGTAGTAAACAGTTCTCTAAAACATTGGCTCAGTGTGCAGCAGTGACCAAACAAGCCAATAAAATGTTGGGCATCATTAAGAAGGAAACTGAAAACAAAACAAAAAACATGATTATGCAAAAAACAAATCTATGGTGATCCAACATTTTGAATACTGTGTCCAGTTCTAGGCCCCACATCTCAAAAAATGTAATAAAAGTACAAAAGGTACAGGGAAGGGCATCCAAAATTATCAAGGGCATGGGACAGTTGCTATACCAGGAGAGACTAAAACAGATACCACTCTTTAGTTTGGAAAGGAAAAGCCTGAGATAGAGGGTGGGGAAGATATGATAGAGATCTATAAAATTATGAAGGATATGGATCAAATGAACAGGGAGCTTGCTGACTAAGTCCTAGCATACTAAAACTCAGGGACACCCACTGAAATGAGTAGATGACAGATTTACAACAAAAAAGGAGTAATTTTTTTAATGTAATACATAGTTAATTTATGGAATTTATAGCCACAGGAAGTCAGACAGACAGCTTGCATAGCCAGGATCAAAGAGGGATTGGAAAAATTTGTGGATGATAGATTTATTAGTAATTATTGGACACAATGGTTGGAGGCTTTTCCTTTGGCCTGTCTAAACCAATAACTGTGGATGCCAGTGTGGGCACAGAATAGGGAATAGACCACTCTAAAGATAATTTGGTTCGGTGCTCCCCCTCTATAGCATCCATTTCTGCCACTGTCAGAGACAATACTGGACTTACTTGATGCACTATGGCACTTGTATTCTTATTTCCACTGCAAGTTACTTACACTGGGCTCCTGTCACAGGCCAGCTGGGCACTGTGAGTGTATCGATTTTATCACAGGCCAACTGGGCTGTTTGATTCAGTTTCAGATCAAGGAGGCAAAGTTGGGAGAGAAGTGAAAGCAAATTTATTATAGCTTATACACACAACAGTTAACAGAAAGATAAATGTGATAAGCAGATAATGCAGTATGAAAGCTAATAGTAAATAACAAATAATAACAACAGATAGATCAATTCTGTCGCAGGCCAACTGAGCACTGCGAGGGTATTAGTCACCGGGCTGTTCAAAACAACAGATAGCAGATGTGGGTTTGCAACTTATCGATAGTTCTTCAATGCCAGGTACGCGTTAAGTGGTTCCAGTGAAGTCAGGTGTCCCTGATCGACACTGTCAGAGGGATTACTGGAGAAGGTCCCTTGATCAGGATCCAATCTTCACTCACACTGGGAGTCCGGGGTCTGGGCATGGAACAGAAATGACCATTCTGTTCCCTCCTTCCTGCTGGTTACCTGATGCATGTGCTTTTTATATCTAGTTTAATGCTAATCTGTTGGCTTTAGAGCCATTCATAATGTTGCCCTATAGCTCTTACCCTATGGGATTGAAAGGTGTTTAAATTATCATAAAAGATTACTACCCAGACTCGGGTTTATCCAATAAGCAAATTATAATGCAGCACCTTTAGGTCTGAAATTGGCATTGCTCCGCCTAAGCCCTTTTAGGTTTCAGTTGAATATGTTTTCTTGGGATGTGCTTTCCTGGAATGTGTTGAGTGTGCCGGGCAGTTGGATCCAGTTTTTTATCGTCAAAACTGAACCCTAAGCAGAAACTGTTAGGTCAGCTAATCTCACATCTACAGCTTTGCCTATAGGGCCCAGCTAGTTCCATGAACAGTTAATTTTATCATTTTGGTTAAACTTATGTCAGACAAGTTACATTTGCAGTTTACAGGCTTACAAGCTTTATATTAACTAATATTACCTGTTTAGGCAAAATACCAAATGCCTCTAAGAAGCACATATTTATTGCTTATTAAACCCTCTGATTCTGACTGTCACAGGCTCCCAGTGTGACTCCTGGCAATGATGAATGGCTGTATGTGTGGCTTACAGTCTACATTTGGATGGCTTAAAGTAAGCTGCCTGGCCATAGACTGAGTTCAGCAAACAGCTGTACTTATCCTGTTTCAGAGGCATAAATTTTTGTAAGTGACAGCCTATTTCATTAAATGCTATAGCATCTCTTAACCAGTTTATCTCTAGGAGGCCACCCTGCCCTCATTTCTGCCTAGCTTCAAACTAGCACAGATAACTACCACTCATTACCCCAAGACAGCACTTTGTCTAAAAGCTTGGAGCTAGATCAGAAAAGTACCGAAGTGCCTAAAAGGGGATGTAGACAGAATGTTAAGAGCTTAAGGGAAAACTTGTGACCATGAAGCCCCTGTTCTGCTGGTGCCTAACCCTGGAGGCATCTGAACTTCACAGACACCTGGCTGTTTCACTGTATTGTTTCTTAGTTTCTCATAACTGATCTTTTACAGCTGCTCAGAACTCCCCCAGTCTTGACATAGCTGAGCAGCTCAGTGCCCAGCTCATACTAAAACTTTATCAGGACCTAGAAATGAGTCACATCTTGGTATAGGACTCTTTCTGGGCTCAAGCTAATAAACAGTGCAAAAGCACAATTAGCACCAACGGATGTTCTTCACAAAGACTTGCAGCCCATTTACTTTCTTTTCAAACCTAACCAGATTAAGAAAAATGGTAATGGAGCCAACTAACTGGTATTCACATAGGAACAGAGTAGGGGGAAGTGCTGTTCATCACTCCTGTTGAAGCTATGCTAATGTGCAATAAAGAATACAATTTTTTTTAGGACAAAGAGAAATCATAGGAAGGATGAGGATGTCTAAGCTAACTGTTAAGTTATTCACAGGGAAAGCTAAACTTGGGTTCTTGTACCTACTCCATGACTTTTCCTGTTTATTTTTTATCTAATGCCTCTTTCATGTAAACTGAGGCAGATTGAGGACAGAAACCAGAATTCATGTTTTCCATGTTCCAGCTAAAGATGCTACCGATTAGGATGCAGTATCAGGCTCACACATGTTTTTTATGAATAAGGAGTCTCAATTTTTTCTGTTCTATTGAACAGCTTTAAGAGGAGGAATGCCCCCATCATCAATGTAGCTAGTAGCATGGTGGTTGGGGTATCTGCAGCCTTGAAATCAAGATTCAAGAGTCATTCCTGCTCACAGCAGTCACTATTGGCTAGCTGCACACAGAACATGCTGAATTTAGCTGGCTCGCTAAAACAGATCCCATTCTGAGCTATCTTGCTTTTCCCCATTCACTGTTTAGAAAGTTTAGGTGTCACCATTTCTGGGGAAGAAGGGGAATAGGCACTTACAAGTTAGGCTCATAAATCCTTTATTAAATGTGGTCCTTAGGTGGATTTTTGGAAAACAGGTTAGAAATGTACATTAATAATGAGAACATTCAGTCATATTAAAGGGAAAAAAAGCTTAATTAAAGAGGTATAAACCGTTCTACATCAGTGCATGGGCTAACAACTAATTTCCTCTATCAAAGACTATGCTATAATTGTCCCCTACAATTTCTTATACTTGAAACCTCTAGTTGATGGACTGATTCAGTATTGTTTCTACTTAAGACACACAATGTAATTGGATTCTGATCTACAAAAATTAACACCGCCTTACAAGTAAGTTAGGACACCTGGAGTAAGACAGAGGTGATTAAAAATAAAGGGATTATAAATGAGGACACAAGCATTCTAAGTACAAAGCTATTTCTATGGGAGTTGCTTGTTGTCGGAGCCGAGCGCCCCGGTGTCATGGTGGGGCCAAGTACGGATTGAACAGGTGGGATTAACGGTGAGGAGTCAGAGCGGGCGGGACGCATGCAGTTTCAAAACAGATTGGTTTTATTGTTTACTTACGCCACTGATGGTGGTATAGCACAGGTCAGGTTAACTTGGTTACAGTAATACAATAATACGATGATGGTGAACGAGAAACGGTGCCGAGCCGGTAACAGGAACGAAGTCAATGAACCGGAATGAGTCAAATAACGAGTTGATCGGAAACGTAGAACGAGAAACAAGGCCAGAACGTGGTAAACGAATAATGAGAAATGAACGGATGTTCGAGAACGAGTGGCCGAAACGAGTTGAAGATAACCGGAAAACGTGAACAAGTAAACAATGATCAATAACGAATGGTTGAGACAAGAAGAACGCTTTCTAGGAAGGGGTATGCTGGGATTCGACAGTGGCGGGGAGACCAGCGGGGCCCTGGGCCAAACCGAACCAGGGTTCTAAGAGGCTCCTGAAGCAGTCTCTGCTGCGGCAGCCTCCGCTCAGGTCTGGTCTGGTCTTCGCTGGGGGTGGAGACTCACTGGCCTTAAATATGTTTTGAGTGGCCAATCAGATAACTCCCCTTTAAGAAAGTTCTAGTCCATTCTGGTGCATGTCTAGGCATGTGCGTAGTGCCAATTCAGATTACCTCATTGAACTTTTATGATGGACAAGTGTGGGGTCAAGCATGGGGCATGTGCTGGGCATGCTCACTAGCCCTCTGGGGATTTTCCACTTACTTGTCCATGCATGTCTGTGCTTAACACTTTGTTATCCAGCACCTCTTTTAAATTTGGTTCTGACACTTGTGTATGGAATGATTTCACAATAATTATTTCTAGACTGTAGAACTTTATTATAAGTAAAAGAACAGCTAAGGTTCATAAAGCAAAGGGAATTTATGTAAAGATATGTTACCCCCACTACTGACTGAAGCGCTTAAGCTTTGGAGGGGAGAGGGTTGTTCTGATGTTGCTACTCAAACAAAATAAACTGGTTGTCTTAGCTATGAAGACAGTGTGTTTCTCCACTACTGCACAGCTAAATGCATAGGGATATGCCAGTCATATACTTGAAAAACATTTTTTTCACACAAGTACTCTTGCCAGGTAATAAATGTCCTAGTGAAACATTATTAACACACACAAGCACATGCATATACAAACATAAGGCAATCAGGACTTATAGCAGAGATGATCTTTTATTAAACCAACAAGATTTTTTGCAAAAAAAAAATCTTTAATTGCAAGCACACGTTTTAACATTTAACAAATTCATCAGTGTTCTGTGCTCCTTGTGTCATTTAAGAATAGAAAAGTTTAAAATCTCATACTTTGGCTAACTGGAGAATGAGGACATAATCTGGTCCTGTTATATGCTTGTTCCCAAGGTACAATGAAACACAGCCATTGGAAAAATAGAAATTGGAGTGTGAAGATAGTAATTCATGCACATACCTTTTATATAGCCTTAATTCTGCCTCCATGATCTCAGTCTGAGGGAAACCGTAGAGAAAAAATCTCAGTCTAGGGGAATTATGCTAAATTCTTTCTCACTTGGCTTTTGTTCACTCTGATCAGACAAAGAGCAGGTAGGATGCTCTAGATCTGGATCAGTAGCAATATACAAAGCATAATGATGGTTAGATCATACAAATCACAATTATAACTTGGAGCTGTGACCGGCACAGAGAAATGTCAGCTTTTGATCAGATGTTCACGGTTCTTTATAGCAATTCTACAAATGGAGAAATTATTATTTTTTAAATCCTCTGGTTCCAAAGATTAGATAAAATGAGGGATAAACTAAAAGAAAAGGTTGTTGCAATTCTTATTCAGTGACTTGAAATGCATGGTTTATTTATGGACCCAGCAACTAACACAAATAAGGGAGCTGTGGAAATACTGGTAATTATATATTTAATTGTCAGCAATTTAACTTCCCAAGGCTTGTCCTGGACAAGTTAATAGATGAAAGTTATTAAGTAAAGATCAGGATACAAATGCTGGCTCTCTAAGCAAAATATCGAAGTCCTAATTTCTGGCTGATATTGATAGCATTCACATTCTCCCAGTTTTTACTGTTTTACAAGTTAAGTTTATTTAGAACAGTGTTGCAATTATCAGGATAAATGTTGCAGTCATTTCTCAGGCAAAAATGTTATTAACTTTAATGGCTGCCATTTTTACCTTTATCATAAACACTAAATAAAGACTGAAAGCAGTAGATTTAAAGTGCTTAGAAAGATATTTTATTTTTATGAAATATGAATATCTAATCATATTTCTCCTTACATACTTCATATTTCTCTTTCCTATACATTTCTCTTTAGTAGAAAACCTCAGAAAGTTGGCTATGAGGTTTTTTTCCCAGACCAGACTTCCTTCAACAAAGCCTATGGGCCTTTTTTTTTATGTCTGAGAGGAGTTTTAAAATGCTGGTAAATAGGACTTTTTTCACAAACTCAGTGAGATTATCTTTCTCAACCACCTCAGGCACTCCAGTAAGGTGGATGTTGTATCCCCTGGATCTCCCGTCCATGCCCAACACTTTGTCTCGCTGCACCTGCAGCTCCTTGCTGTGAGATCCTCTCTGCCTGGCCATTTCCACAGTCTGATCCTTATAGGCAGAAATCTTGGAAGTCAAGAGGCCCCTTGATCTCTATGTTTTTGGTGGCCTTTGATAATACGGGGAGTGAGAATTTTTCCCAGCCATGAAAGAGGATCTAAGGTTTATCCAAGTATAATTTTAATAAGGTTTTGATGAATTTTAGCAACTGAAGTGTTAAAGTACCAAGATCCTATTAGGCTTCTATCTGTTTCACTCCACAGTGACTCCTGGCTCCCCCAGTCAGTGAAATTCTATGACCTGCATTATGCAAAAGATCAGACTGCCTTTTCTGGCTGTACAGTATATGCATTTCATAACATAGTTAAATATTTTTTTTCCCTTTAAATATGTGAAATGATAAACTGGACATTCAAAAAAGTCTTCCTCATCTTAGCTTATGTAACATCCTGGTCACTTTGGTCCAGATAGATTGCACTTGCCTGCACTGGAAAATTTAGATATTGATTCAGGTCCAAACTGGGGCTTCCCAAAGTTCTATTTTTCTGGTGCAGATTTTTTTTAAGTTTCCAGGAATAGGCAGGAATAGGATCTGCATAGGATCATTCAGTTGTTTGCCCTATATTCTTTTTTCTTGTTAGATTTCTTGATGAGCGTCAAAGCATCTGTTTGGCTCAAGCAAACAGAGATTGCATAAATCACCTTTGCGTCCCTTTTGTTTTTCATATTTAAATATCTTCTCATCTTCCCATGTTTTGACTGTAGTTTCAAATGAAATTTGCCTTATATGAATGATTAAAGTAGTGGGCAGCAAATGAAAGATTAAAAAATTAGTCATAAAATTAATCACTTTCTTAAATCTTGGTTTTTAGACCTGACTTATTAGATGTCACTAATTAGAACTGTTCAGTCATCCCACCTGCACTACATAACATATTACAACAGAATTCCTGAGGCATTTACAAGTGCTGTCTAATGTATGAGTTGGTAAGCCGAAGAAGAAACTACAGTTCCTCGTTCTAAGATCATGATAAACAGTCTCTTTCCTTCTAGGAAGAAATTCAAAATTGTTATTCATGTTTCACCTAAGGTTTAGATATTGGTGTTATCAGGAAGATGCATCAGGGCAGTGACAGATGAGGAAAAGACATATTCTGCCTTTCTTACAAGATGATTTAAATCTAGGGTTCCACTTTTTACAAAGGCAAGTCCATGAATGGTGGCATCAAACCTATGCAGATCTCTCAGCACCAGGTGGATTCTGGATGATTAGCACTTTTACAAGCCCAACAGCAATAATGAAATTATTGTCACAACCTTGATCTGCATACTGTTGACATCTGCTTGTGTAGTCTTTGTAAGTTTGTAGTGTAAGAGCACTCTGGCAAAAGTCTTTCTATGCTACAGTTGTTACTGCAAGCAGGGTGGGTTCCCTCAAAGACCTCCGTGTTATATAGAGAATGACCACAAGCTTAGTTTGTGGACAGATTACCGACAAAACATCTACTCACTAATGTGCTTGGCATAACAGTTAGTCCTGGATGCTTTTGGAAAGATTTTAGCGCAACTTGCCCATTGGCTTCCCCATGCCTGTACAAAGTTTCAAAGGTTTCCAGGTATTGTCTTGCATATTGATCGAAACAACTTTGTTTACATGAGACAGTTTTCTATACCATGTACTTTAGTGCATACCAGCATCTTTACCAGAAAACTCCAAATCTTATACATACCATTGTTATCGTGCATGTTCTGCACCATCCAATCCCAACTTTAACTATCAAATTTAATCAGCTCTATCAGGGGTCTGTAATGCCTAATCTTGCAGGTGTGCTTTTCAGTTTAGACTCTGTATAAACAGTGTGTGCATCCTGCTTTGATCAGTGTTTTAGCAGATCTTTCACATCTTTTATATTAATTGATTAATGCTTGTGTTAATACTGCAGTGAGGCCTACGTGTATTATAATTTATGAAGACTAATAATAAAAAAAATGGTTCAACTTCACAGCAGTAGGTTTTTATGCTCAGTGTACTCAACCTTGCTGGATTCCCCTGTGGTTTAGTGGTAGAATCCTTGTCTGCCCACAGGAGACCCGGGTTCAATTCACAGATGCCTCTACCAATGTACCCATGGAGGCACCAAACATGTGGACACAGTCTGGACTTTGGATTCTGTCTCAGTGGCCTAGAGTGGGGATGGAAGGTCTGGGCTGCCTCTACTCCTCCAAAAATCGCCTGCCCAGGCATATGCATTAAAGGTCTGGGTGACCTCTCATGCATGCACCATGGTCCAGAAGGATCAAATGTGTCCACATGCCTAGTCAGTCTTCTCTTGATCCATTTTTATATGACAAGGAAACAACTGTCTATCTGCAATACATGCACTAAAAGAAACATGAGGCACTTTGAAGTAGCTCTTTACCTATCTTGTAACTTAAATTATATATACACGTAAGTGATTAGCATTGCCTTAGAATCATATAAAATTAGGGTTGAATGGGACTCCAGAATGTCATTTAGTCCAACCTCCTGCTCAAAGCGGACAATCCCAACTATATCATCCCAGCCAAGGCTTTGTCTAGTCAGGTCTTTAAAACCTAATCCAAGTGTGCTTGTTGTCTATTTCTTTGCCAGACCTGCCCCTCCCCCCATCATATAATATACTGGCAACTGACTACCCCAAAGTTGCTATCATCATTATAGCAACATACACAGTGACATGGCAGAAGGCAGGGCAGTGTGGCACCTTAGAGACTAATTGGTTCAGAGAGATGTGAGCATACATGCACACATATCATGTAGCTGCTTGGCCTGTATCCTTTAATAGCATCTGATAAAATAGATTGTTGCTTACCTCCTCCTTCTCATTAGCAATCACTTGCAATTGAGGATGATCACTCCCATGCGTCAACTAAAGGGTAGCAGATGAGTTCACTGATGGCCAAGAGGGCTGATCCTAGAGCTGCAGTCTCTGGTAGACACCACAAATGGTGGTTAAAGGGAGGGTTGAACCACAGATTTCTTGATCTTGTTTCTTTTTCTTCCATTTGTGTCATTTTCCTGCCTCCAGAGTGAGATGATGTCCTTAAAATAAGTGTACCTTCTCTCACAAAGCATTGCCATGTAACCCTATCCTGGGCTACTTTTTCTGAATTGTGATGTCAAAGCCACACATGTTAATGCTCACCTTGAGGATGTCCTTGAAGTGTTTTTTCAGTCCATGGAGAGGAAGTGTTGCTTACCTATGCCTCTCTGAACTAGTTAGTCTCAAAGGTACCAGTCTGGCTTATCTTTTGCTTGACTTCAGACTAACCACCTCTATAATAATCTGGTTAACTATAGGAGTCACTGTTTTATTTAACCATTATTTCTTTCCCTGGGTAACTATTTAAACATGTGTTTAGGCTGGTTCCGTGCAGATTTCATCTGCAGTTCTGAGAATATATATATTTCCACTGAGCATGAATATATGTATTCATTAAATTAAGCAGCAAACATGATTTCGAAAAAAGCCTTTTATTAACCACCCAAAAATAACTAATACAGTTCTAGTGCACATAACAAGTAGCACCAATGGCTTCTGATATACTGTAGACCTGAGGGCAAGAGTGAAGGTCCTTCTACATCCTCAGGCAAGTTAGGGAACAGTGACTGAAAGAGTTCCGTGTGTCTCTTTTCTTCTCTCTCTCTCTAGATATATATCTCTATATCTAGAGAGAGAGAGAGAGAGAGAGAGAGAGAGAGAGCTCTATAGATATAAATATAGGTATCTCCACTGTAGAATAGTACTTTTGTTCTATATAGAGAGAGCGGGGGTGGGATTTATATTATAATAGTATAATAATGTGCACTTATATATATCTATATATAAAGAGGAAATGCATAGTTCTATATTTGTATAGGCTGAATTAAAAATTCTAAAGTGTATAGTGTCACAATATGAGGAAGAGATATGAAAGCCCACAATGGGTTCCATGTAATGGGAAAAAATGAGGTACTATAAATGACTGAAAATGTCTCGAGAAAAGAAGTGTAATAATTTGGGGATCTTGGGAATACTGGGTGTATAATTTAATGTCAATTTATTTCATCTTTTGGAATTGAATTTGATCAAAGGATCAATTTATTGTTTTATTGATTGTGGCAACAGTCCGTGAGGCTTATCATATGCAGCGTGTGATCTGAATGGTTTCTCCAACATGTGGGATGTAAACGGAATTTCCACTTTGCAGCTATTTTCCTGGATGTTTTATGTCGTACTTGAACAAATCCTTTTTCCATTTATAGCCAACTTAATCTTTAATGACCTTAGAGTAGCAATAAAATACAGAATCTTATTTTCCAATGCATTTAAGGGTGGGGAGTCTTGTGGGTTAAAGCATTAGTGTGTGGTTCAATGAAAGTGTGACCTCAATGCAGTTATTTGGCCTATTTATAGCTATAAAATGGGAATAATAAATTGTATCTAACAGGCATAATGTGAAGCTTAAATATTAATATTAGCAAAGCATTTTGAGACGTTCTGATTTAAGGTGCTATAAGTGCCAGCTTCCTTTTAGTATTTCTCCTATAGAGAAATTAATGATGTCTAGTACTATTAATACTGTTGAGTACTGTTAGTACTGTTTTCATTCCTTTAAAAAACCCTCAATAAAACTATTCCACCATAGTCTTTCCAATTATTTAGTTTCCTTTGTCTAATATTCACCAAGTGTTTACTTCTTACAGTTTCTTGGATTTTGATTTAGGATTCCCACATGTCCCGCCATATTTGAATTGAGTAGACTAAGAACTGATTAATGTCAGGGATCAGATGAAGCCAGGCTGCAGTCCATCTGATATAGCCATGGCTGCCTTATGTAGAATTAGGATAAAGCTTCCTGGTTTGTTTTTTTTATCTTATATAGTATTTTGGTATACAAGACGTTTCTTTGACATTCATGTGTAGCATGTGTATGCATTCTGGTGAAATATGTATATTTCTCAGCTATCCAGTTGCTGGACGGATGGATTCTTTTTTTTACTTGCTTAAATACCAAGAGTTATAAATAAAAAGGGAATATACTTACAGCTTAATCATCTTAAATTATGAATAGATTTTCTGTTCCCATGAATAATGCTGAAACTGTTCTACTTTTGGGAGATAATTGTATCGCTAAGTGGATGAGAGATGTCTTCTCAGATTCTGCGAAGATCATCTGCTGAAGATCATCACCCTAACTTAGAAAAACATAAAGGAGATCTCTGCTTCATGTGGGTATTGCATCCTGGCTGACAAGTTTCCAAACATGATCCGTCTACCTTCTGCAGCTTACATGCTCCAAAACCAGCAATATGCTATTGAGGCTGTCCCAGTCATTCCCATGACCTATTCTTGGTCTCCAGTGTGCTTGAACATGTCTGCTGGAGCCAGCCCTTAAGTGGCCTCAATACTGCCTATCCATTTATTTCCAGTTTTGTATTTGAACATTTGATTTTCCCTTCCTCAATACTTCATGTAGGGGCTTAGTTTTATTAACTTCCATTTTGTTGATTTCAGGCCATTTTCCCCCAGCTGATCAAGGTCATTTTGAATTCTAATCCTGCCATCCAAAATGATTCTAAAACTTTGCAGATTGGGCATTTATGTACTCTATAGGTGTATTCTTTATTCAGTCACCCAAGTCCTTTTGAAGAAAGTCAGGCTGAGAATAGACCCCTAGAGGATGCCTTTTGAAATGTCCTCCTAGGTGGACAGTGATTGATAAATACTTCTTGGGTGTGTCTGTTATTGTTCATCCTTTGAACTCAAAGATGCCCATGACATTACTGGCTGTTTTGGTTTCTGTGAGCACATAAGCAGCTGATCAGTCCAATTTGTGCTTTGAACTCTATGGCACACTGAGCAAAAGATGATGCTTTGGGTTGATTGATCAACAAAAGATGTGGTGCTGTTGCAAGATTTACGACCTTTGCATTTCTGCTGTGCCTCAGCAGTTCTCTTCTGCTCACTTACTGTAGCGCCAGCATGGATGAGAGATCATGAGTAACATCTTTTCAAGACTTCAGGTCATTTCAAGAATGACTTGAGGGAATCCTTGAAATGTTTCTTCTGCTTCCCAGATCAGTGCACACATGCTGTGCTGTTTGCAGCATCAAATGCAGGTGATCCCAGTGCCAAAAAAACCCAAACCAAAAAAAAGTGGGGCAGTGAACATGGTGACAGCATGCACCATCTAAAACTGGAGTTTGCCCAATCAGAGACATGCGCCGGCTGCTGGCCAGACTCTAGGCACCCGGATCACCGCTCTAGGAGCCCCCCAGAACCCCAGCTAAGGCTACTGGGGACAGCTCATGTGCTTCTCTCAGCTTCTCCTACCCCACCTGAGGCAACTTCCTGCACGAGAGCACATGTGCATGGGTGTTTCCTGGGGACAGCTAGCAGCAGCACAAGTATGTGCCACTGCTAGTTTTCCCTGGGGAGTGCACATTTCCACTCATGGGGATGCACTCCTGAGAGTGCTTTTCCTCCTTTAGCTCATCATAGATGATCTTCTTTGGTAGTTCCTCATCTGACACCCTGGTGACACGGCCTGCCCATTTCATCTGTGATTTAATCAACATAGTGTGGATGCTTGGAATGCCTGCCAGTGTAAGAACCTCGTTGTCTGGGACCTTGTCTTGCCATATTATCATCATCAGTTTCCTCAGGCAGCCCATGTGAAAGTGGTTCAGATTCCTAGCATGATGTCTGTACACTGCCCACATTTTGCATGCATACGTCAGAATTGGCAACACAATGGGTTCATCTACACATGTGCCTTATTGCAGAGTAGACTAATTTGCTCCACAGTGAAGTGTCATTGTCTACAAGTGCACCACTATTAGGGTGCAGTAGACTAATTTACTGCACCATCAGGTAGTCCCATCAGACACAATTACTATCCAACAGTAGAATAAATTAGTGCAGTGAAGTGCACGTGTAGAAAGTGACACAGGGACAAATTGTACCCAGTCAGCCAAGTCAGCAAGGGGCCACGCTCCAACCTGACTCAGCAGCTTCAGAAGCCTTGTGGCACGAGCAGCTCCTCTGCCCCCTGATGCTGTGACCTGGAGCTCAGGACTGCCTTGTTAAGGCCCCTGCCAGCCCGGGCTTGTCCCCTCACCCCCCTGGGCACTGTGCCCCACTGCTGTGGGCACTTGCCACCTGAAGCTGCAACCTGAAGCCTGGCAATGCCCCACTGAGGCCCCTGCCAGGTGCCACTATGTCAGGCCCCGCAACCACTGACACACAGGGATGGGTGCTCAGTTGGAGCCATGAGGAAACACAGACCACATAGCCATCTGGGGGGGATGTCCAGATGCAGCGGCAGTTTAGCCACCAGTGATCTGGCCAGAAGTGCTGGTTCAAGGTCAAGATCTTCAGGGTCCAGTGAGTTCACATCTGGAACCACAACAGGTAGTCTGGGGCCACCTGCAGATCCACACCCTTCCTGCAGGAGCTGTAAAGCTTCCTGGCCCCCATGGACCCTGGTGAGGCCTGGCATGTGTTTTGCAGCCCAGGCAGACTGCCGGAGCCCATGCCAGGGGCCAGGGGACAGGGGACAAGAGGACTCTCCAGGGGAGGGCACCTTGGAGCTCCTGAACAATGTCCCAACATGTTTTCCACCCTTGGCCTCACCTGGAAGCTCAGACAGCCTGTGCTACCACCTGCCATGACTACTCTGGCAATGACCCACCACCCACAAGGACAACGCAGGAATGGCCCCTGCACATGCCACCTCCAGCTCATAAACATGGAGGCCACTGCCTGGGGAGCTATGCACTGCACCACACCACCCCGGGAAAAATTGGCCAACTGGACCTATTCTCAGCAGCCAGGACCCATGTCCAGTCACTGGGAGCAGCTGCCACAACCACTTGGTAAGCCCCACAAAAGGAGGAGGCCCAAGGGTGAAGGGATCAGGGGAGCCAGGGCCCCACCTGCAGGGGTGGGGGACCCTGCCCTGCCCTCCCCTCTCCACCCTATTCAGCTGAGTTACACCCTCATCCACCGGAGTTTCCACTCCCCAACATGCAGAGAGAGGAGGCAGTTTAGGAATTTATTGAGTACCCCATGGGGTCCTAGCTAGGCAGAGATGCATCACTTGTGGAGAAACTCATAAATGGCAGCATCAATCTCATCCTCAGCTGCAGGAATCAGGCACTCGTAGTGTAGGCAGAGATACCCCCTCTAGGCAGTGCATGTTGTGGGAAAGCAAACAGCTCATTGTGGCATGCCTTGGTGATTCTGATTAGGGGCACACTTGGGGAATAGCCCACACATGATGGGCCCTGTCCTGGGATGCCTCTCAAGACAGAGGGCCACTGGAGGGAGGGGGAGAAATTGCCAGGTCTGCATCCCAACTGGGTGTCAGCCTCTCACCACCAGAACTGGGGCACTGCAGGCCTGGTGGCATGGGAGTGTGAAATGCCTGGCCCATGTAGTGGCATAGGAGTGTGAAGTACCTGCCTGGGAGGAGAAGTGGAGGAGTTGTTTTGGAGCTTCTGCACAGCTGCCTGCAGGGCCCAGCTATGGCCTGGCCTGGATAGAATATGGGGAAGACTGGCTGTCTGTGGCAAGCAACGAGCAGCCCACCTGTCCCCACTGTGGAAGCAGGAGGAAAGGTTGGCCAGCATCCACCTGTGGAAGGCCCCACCCAGGCAACTTACTATAGTTCCTGGGCACCTGTGTGCATGACTCTCAAATTAAGAGTGGGCAGTGCATAGCCTTCAGTACAGTGCATATTATCATTGAAATATTGCAAATTCGTACAAGAAATCTCTCTGCTGCTGAACCAGAACCAGCTGTTGGACACGGGGCGGGGGGAGGGGGACCCACCTGCCACTAGCAGAGATCAGACCCCAAGGACACCTGAACCCTTTGCAGGTTCCCTCTACATGCACTGGCTCCATCAGCACTAGATCCAGGATCGATGTCTCTCTTTGAGTGCCTGGTTGCTATCTCCCAGTCCCATCTCCATGAGAGTCAGACCTAGTACCACAAGTTCCACAAGATGGACTAGGTAGACTGTGGGGACTGCAGGGTGTTCCTCTCTGTCCTGCAGAGACAGATGGAGGCCAAGGAAGAGTACCATACCCTGATACAACAAATCATGGAGGCCACTGAGGATGACTGGCACATCCTTGATACAGTGCTAATCCTGGTGGTTTCTTTTGTCCTTTCTGGCACCCAGCCCCCAGCCCCAGGTCCAGTTGGCCCCTGGCAGCCACTTACAGGCCTGTCTCAAGCCCCTCCATGGGCATGGGAGGAGGTGCAGCACTGCTTGGAGCAGCCAGGGCCCACAGCCCCTGCTCCAGCTCTTGGTGGGGCCCTGCCTCACCTGCCACCTGCTACTTGCTCTGCTCTGAGCAGGAGGTGGCCATGGCAGGGCCAGCTCCCTATGCTATTCCCAGCCCTGTGGAGGAGGGGTAGCCACCTGAGTGGGCTGGACAGTGCCTGCCCTGGCGTCCAGGCCAAAACCTGCCCTGCTAGTCTTGCCAGAATGTCTAGACCTGAGGTGGTATTGGCAGAGCCCAGTGTGCTGGGTGTCTCCCTCTGGGCTTCATGCCTTAGGCACCTCCTGCACACTGTTTTCTCCCCAAGAGTTGGAAATAGACACTGTGCATAGTTTCACAGAGTGACGGTGCTTTATTGGTGGTCCTCTTTGGAGTTGTGGGGGGGGTCTGTTGCTGGGAGGGAGGGAAGGAGGGGGTTGGTTGTTGGGAGGGAGGAAAGGAGGGTGTCATGTTGTGGAGGGAAATACAGTTTGGGGTCTCTTACAAACTGTCTGTAGTGTGCATGTTCTTGCGGTTGCATGTGGGGGCTGAGTTTTGTGGGTGGCCACCCAAGTGCCCTACTGCACAAGAAGGGGGAGGAAGTGGTTAGCCAACTTGTCACAGACACAGTACCCTGGCTACTGTTGCCATGTGGAGGTTGAGGAGTAGCTATGGTGTGCTGGTTACAGGCTCTCAGGACAGCATTCTGGAAGGCTATGCCAGGAAGCTGCAGACTGGTTGGGGCCAGTGAAGCACGTGGCCAGAGAACATAGAACAGGGCAGCCATTTAAACTGGTGCCCAGATGGCTGTGGCCAACTGCAGCTGGAACCTGGAGCTCCCCCTGGCTGCAGCAGCCAGCCAAAAGTGTCCCTGCCCTGAACTGCTCCACCTGAGCTCAATTTGCTCCTTTTACTGGGCACACATATAGACACTGCACCTGGATTAGTTTACTATGGTTCAAATTGCACCACAGTAAATCCAGTAGCATTAATTGTGTATGTAAACACACTCTTTGAATAGTTTTTTTTAGCCAGTTTTTACCCAGTTTATGGTAAGTACATTTACAAATTGTTTCTAAATTTTCCTTATGAGAATGGCATGTGTGATAGCATAAAAGTTTTGCTAAAGTGAATATCTATAGTTACTTTCCCCTTAGCTGCAAAACCAGTTACTCTATCAAAGAACTAAATTAGATTGGGGCAATATCATTTGTTCTTGACAAATTAATGTTCGCTCTTTTTTATCACTTCAGTATCTTCTAGGATTAGGTTCATATAAATTGATGTTTTTCTATCCTTCCATGTATTTAAATTTGTCTGACTGTACCATAATTCCGTGCACCTTCCTTTACTGCACTTTAGAAAAATTCCAATGCCTCTACCTCTAGTCCTCTTCATAGGTCCCCAAAGGTCATTGCTACTGTGTCAGGTGCTGCCATGCTTAATTCCTTATGCAGTCATCTGAATTTCAATCAAGCCCTGAGGACCTGAATTAATCTTTCTTATCTAGATAACCTTTAATCTATTCTTTCCTTATTCTGGCCTGCAGTGCTATCTTTTTCTTAAAATTATGTGTTCATGTATCTGGTCACAATTTACCTTTTGTGTTAACACTGGAATAAAGAAGGCATTGAATACTTCAGTATTTTTTGTGTCATCCGTTAAGTAATTGATCTGTATCTTTCTTGCGTCATCAGTCTAATTTTGCAGTGTACATAAAACTGTTTCTTGTTGACTTCTATAACACATTGCTAATTTTAACTTATTTTGCCCATTTCTGATTTATCTTTCTGTGCTTGTTCTACTCCTTTATATTCATCCTCAGTTATGCCCAGTTATTTCCACTTTATATATGACTCTCTTTCAATTTTTAGGTCCTTGAAGGGCAGCTGATGCAGTCATAGTGGTTTCTTGCTATGATTCCTATCACCAAGGGACTTGGCTTTAAATATAGCCTCTCTCAACACCAGCTCTTATGCATTCCTTTATCTCTCAGATTTTTTTCCAAAGAGATCCTTTCCCCTATTTTCTGCATTTGTTAAACACTTTTTAAAAAATTAAGCATTCCCTGGATTAGTAGTATATTCTGTTCACTCAACCCCCACTAATATTTCTTTATTTTTACAAGTTTAATGTTTATATTCTATAGTGATGTTGCAAGGTTTAAAGAAAAACTCGTCTTCTTTCTCCACTGTCGCCTTTTGATGCTTCCAGCTTAGAGCCCTGAAATATCAGCTAGCCTAACACATCTGCTCGTGCCATTTCTATATTGTCCATATTTATTGCTTCCCCCTGTCCCTAGGCTTTTTCAAAGACTTCTAAAGCATTTTTCCCCTCCTCCTGTTACCTTTCTAAACTAAGTGTCTTAGCAGAGTGTCTTCTTTTCAGTTTAGGGTGAAGCTGGATGTGCAGCATCTAATTTAACCACCATCACATGCTTACCAAGACAGGTTATTTTTGCATAACACATGCAAAAACCCATAACAAAATAAGGAGGAGTTGATCCTTAATATAGTGAAGAATTGCTTGTTTATAGAGGAATACACAATTCCATCTCTTGTGACAGCCAGAAATCAGTTACATGGGCGTTGGAGGTGATTGGGCATCACAGAAGAATACCAAGAAAAATTATGTCTGTGTTTAAGCCTGAAAACTAACCAGCACTTGTTTCTCTTATATTTTGCCTTTTTAGTAGTTTTCAGTTTATTGATATATATCCATAGGGAAAAAGAAAGCGTGTGGAGGCAAGTATTATGTCCCAAATATTAGCAAAGTAATAGGGAACTGGCACTTGCAGGCAATGCAGTTGCCATCTTGATAGAGCAAGTCAACCTGTCAACACCAGCTTTTGCTTTCAAATATCTTTTTGTTTTGTTGTGAGTGATTATAGCTAGTATGACAGCTACAATTATAGTTGCCTAAGTGTTTTCATGCTAAAGGATCTATTTCAGTTGCTTTATAACATTGTTAAACTATTTTTTTCCTATGAAAATTCTCAGCTTTAGTTGCTTTCTGTAGATGTGATGTTTTTGAAAGTCTTTACAAATATAGTTAAGCTGATTTGACTCCCGAAAGAAAGTGAAGGGGAAAATGCCATGGTTTTGCTAATATAAACAGATTGATATGACCTTTATGGAAAACTTTGATCTTGAGGACAAAGAATATAGATTAAAACTTGTATACACATTAGATCTGGAAGCCAAACATTTACCAGTATAAAATCTAGAGCAAATTCATTTAATTCATCTACATTATAAGGGCTTTGCAATGTCCGTCAGTTGTCCAGTAATTTTTTTAAATAAAAAACATATTCTTCTAAAAATGAATCCCACTTGTCTGGGGCTTTGAAAACTAACTATATTGCTAATGTTATATTGTTTTCTGTAGGACTGTCAAGTTCCAATATTTTCATATTCAGCAAAATAATGGGACATTCTTCGCAATAAGAAAAACATCCTTACTTGCAGTTTAAAAAGGCAAAATGTATCTGATTGTCCGCTGCTCAGAAGAGTTTTGCTGAAACATTATCAAAGAAAGGAAATAATTTGTATGCCTCTGCTGGTGCCTTAGCCTTGCCTGCTCCAGTGGTGCAGTGGTTTAGCACACCGTTCCCTATTACCTCAAATAGTTAGGCAAACCCTTGAGGTCTTGGATATTACAGTTAAGATGAAAACTGGTGATGTTAGCATTTCTGTGATGCAATTCTTTCTTTCATAGAGTACTCTATGTCTTCTTTTTGGAATACAGCCCTCAGAGACAGTTTCTAAAATGACAGACTGATTCAGCTACCACTTCCCAAAACTTTCTTTCTAAGCCCGCATACTTTGCTTTGCTGTCATCTTCTTCACTGCTGGTTTCTGTGTACTTCTGCTCATGTCTGAACCAGACCTGTGTCACGCACACCCCGGGCCATACCACCCAAAACAATACTCAGCAAAGTTCTTCTTTGTAAACTGTTCCAAGTCTTAATGAACATTGCATTTACCCATTTTCACTGTGGAGGAATTGTCTGTTTGGGCTTTAGTGCTCTTATTTCAGCTACCTGATTCTATGAAGATGGTAAATGACTTCTTAAAAGTATTTCAAATGAAGAGCTGTGGTTATATCCACCAGTTTCAGAGAGGTTTAATCCAGTCTATAATGACCCTACTTCTGCTTCTATCTATTATTATCTTCCCTATTGTTGCTCTGACACCAGGCAGAGATTTGTCTTCTTGACTTGTCTTCTATGATTGAAGCACCAGTACACTTCCTTGCTGCTTCATCAGTCTAGGGTTATCTTCAAATTCTGGTGGACTTCTCAGTTTGATGCAGTGGCAAAGGGCTTCTAGATGCCACACTGTTCATGTTTGAGGGTTAACAATTACTTTATTGCATTAAATGTCACCAGCTACCAACTTTTCTGATGGAGAAATAGACCTATCAGATATCAGCCCTTGAGAGCAAAGCACTAAACTTATCTTCCAACCAGAAAAATGAGAAGCACAGCCTTCTGCTTAAAAGATGTACTAATAAAGTGACCAAAACTTCCATTCCCCATCTGCCCTGCAAAAGATAAGAATTAGAACTGAGCAAAAATAAGAATTCCTGTTTTATACAGAATATTGATATGTAGATATTTAATTTTCAATTCTATATTGAATATACATCTGAAAATATGGGATTTTTAGCACAAGGAAACATTCTGAAGTTTTAAAGAAAGTATTATTCAGACATATCTAACATAAAGATTGTGACATTCTTGAATCAAAAGAATTTGATTTCGGTCTGCATTAATCCATGCTCAGTGCTCTTTCAGTGGCCCTCAGAAATTTTGGCTTGGGTCTTTGTGCCCCTATTCCAATAAGAATCTGGGTTCCCTGACTAGATTACATTTTCCATGAAGCATTACAGGAGTGTGACCAAATATATAACTGCCACAAATTACAGGCCCTGGCACATGTTAAGGGTACGTTTAAGTGGTTAATTTTGCCTTAAATAGTAACCCAGCCACACATGCAATTCAATTTAAGGCATGATAATAGAGTAAACAAGCCATAAAGTTTTTCCACATATAATGTGAAATAACTTTGTGGCAATTTTTTATCACACCTTAAATTGATATATTTGTATAACTTTGTGGCTCATTTGTATCACACCTTGAATTAAATGTATGGCTACCCATGTCCCGGGACCTGTCAAAACCCTGTGTACTGCCAAGGTGGGCAGCAAGCATGGCTTTCTAGATCCTAGCACAGGAGAACCTGGGGATTGGACTACAGCAGCCAGATCCCAGGGTCCTTATGTCTGGAGATGATTAAAAACCCTGTGTCCCACATAGCTGGGCATCACACAGGGTTTAAACAGCTTCCAAATGCACGGGAAAGCTGCCATTGGGCTGTAGCAGCATGATTCTGGGGTGCCTATGACTCCAGCTGGGATTTTGACAATCAGATGATTGTGAGCTGGGGCTGGGGACCAGTTTGTAGGCACCTGGTTTCTTCTTGCTAGTGCAGAGGGAGTCAAAGTTTGTGATCTTGGGCTCCCCCTGCACCAGTAAATAAGGCAAAATTGGGATCTAACCCCTGATCTCGAAATCACCATGTTCTGCCATGTAATGTGGAATGGCAGGAGGCATGATCATTGGGATCACAGAATAGATCCCATTATGTTTTAAAGTGAGTGTCTGTCAGGGGTCTTTGGGTTATATACATTAATTGGGTAGCTGAGCCTATAAGAACAAGGGCACAAGACAGTAAAAACTAGAATTTCCAGGAGACACTGTTGTGGGCCAGATTAAATAGATTAAAATTAATCTGACAAAATATGCTTTATATTTTTTAGGGAAATCAAAATGCTTTCATTCAAGACAACCTGATGAAAACTAGTATTTTGTATTGATATCTGGAAGGAAAATAAGGGGGGGGAAACCTCGGCCAAATATAAACCAAACACAACAAATTAAAAACTTTCCTAATTTTGCAGAAAGCAGTTTTCATTGAGGGGAAAAAAAGTACTTCACTATAAAATCCCCGATCAGTTCTAACAGAATTCATATAGCCTTGTTACAGTATGGTTCAGCCTGGAGACATGAATGTTTCTTTGGTTGGTGTTGCTTTTCTTATTTCGTTATGTTTCCTCATACAGGAGATTCAGAATAGACGACAGTAGATGGGTGTTTTTAATAACAATCTAGAACAATAGGGAGAGTTATTTCTTCGTGACTCTCAGATCCAGGTTCCTATTATATTACAAATTATATGAGAAAGAGACAGTGACTGCAAATATTGTCCTCATTGGATAATTAGATTAGATAAACATTTTGGATTATGTCATGTTTTATTTCTGACTATCACTTGATTTCACAGAAAACTTTAAAATAAAATAAAAATTCTGCACATAGCTTAACAAGTCTCAGTGCAGCAGATTGTTTACTTCATATTTCTTCATATTCTCATAACTATTTGAGATGCTCCTTTCACACTCACTTTTTCTGAAGCGTTTATACAGAAACACTTTCACCAGACTTATCTCCCACAGCTAAAGTGTGGGTAATTTGGGAACAAGGAGAATATAACATTGAAAATCTAATTGTTTTATGTTTTATCTGTTTAAATTCCCTTTTTCTATTTCAGCATATAAGTCATTATACTTGTTTGCTTTCTGGAAAACAGGAAAAAAGGGGGGATAAAAGAGTAAAGACCTAAAACACACAAACCCCCAAAACCTCTAAATCAGGAAATGGATAGCAATTATTTTAATTAATGTATGTTCATTTCAGCCTACAGATTCCTTAATAAATTGGGAAGTAGAACTTTTATTTTAGTTTTAGTTAAATCGAATGTGAAAAATAGTGTAGATGAAAACTTCTTTACTATTACTTTTAATTAGAATCAGATAAACTCCTAGGAGAGCAATAAATTAAAAAAAAAAAAAGTTTATGGTGTATGGAAATCAAATCAAAGGCATGAAAAGCTAAAGCATATGTGATATCTTAAATTACATAGCTTGTAATTACAACAGCTTGCTTGTAATTTATGAGGCAGCTGGCCCAGGTGGTGAAGAGGGCAGTAACCAAGAAACCCATTCATAAGATTTCAAATTAAAAATGTTGTTTTTTAAAGCGGGTGAAATATGAGTACGTTAATTTAAAATTTCTTGAAAGTTCAGACTTGTTTTCTTATGTAGATTAAACTTATCATATAGTTTTAATTTCAGTGGCCAGTGCATGGGTAGCACTCCAGTTGTATTCTCCCTGCCCTTGGCGAAATGAAAGAAGTGATGATAGTTAAATCAGAGATCACTGTAACAATACAAATACGATCCACCAGTCTAAGCACAAACATAAACAGTCTACTGACAGTCGTAATACGATCCTGTGTGATATATGCAGGAAAGAATAATAACATGAGCAAATACAAACACTTTTTTGTGGATTGTGTTACCTCATTGAGGTTGGTGAGTATAATTGTTGCCTCTTATTCAAGATTAAGGGAAGAAATAGCTAAATTCCTGTTATGGTCAGATAAAGGAAACAATGAAGGTCTCTGCTCCAAAGTCACTGCACCTTGGTGGTGTCAGCTCATGGTGCAGAGGACAGTGGAGGTTCACTGTTGCTGGATGAAATGTCATCTCTTTATTTTTTATTTGCAGGGGTTGGGGGGGTTGACATACATTTCAAGTAGCTATTTAAACTTGAGTTATCTTTAGCGAAAAAATGAGGTCAATTATTTCCTAGCAGCGGTAAACCACTGGCCATTGTTCTTGCATCACACATCACCACTCCTTTTCTGCCCTCATTGTTGCTGGAGCTGGAGCCACTGCAGGGAAGGTGCAGGGTATTGGGGTTTGGGGAAAAGGGCAATAGTGATGGGAAGGGAAGGTTCCTCCCTCCCTCCATTTCAGGGCCTCTTAGACAGCACTTGGCATTTTCCCTGCCCACTATTACACTATGGTGTTTCAACTGTTTAAAACAGGGCACTGGGTATTTCATGGGTTCTCATGGTTTTTCTAGAGTAGGCTGGGTATGAACCAATAACCCATTTAAAACAGTCAGTGCCCTGTCATCATCTTATTTGTAGTTGTGCAATCAAATGTACGACAGAAAGCCATATTGCGCCATCCATTTTCAAGCAGAATTCCCAGTTGATTCCAATGGGAAATTCTGTTAAAAATGAATGACACAATATGGCATTTAGATTCTGCTATTACAATGAAATAATATTAGATTTCTTGCCTGAGGTGTTATAACGTGGGCATTCTCAAGGCAATAATTTGAACTTCAGGTATTAGTTGCAGGAGGGGGAAAATTATTTGCCAGTGAAAAATAAGTTCTTGAAGATTTGAATAATTTCAGTCCTACTTTGTCTTATGCTTCAGTATCTTTTCCTTCACAGAACTTTCTCAAAGCAGGCTATGTGCACATTTTTGCTCAAACTGCAGGAGCATGATTAAAAAAACCCCAAAAAACAAAAAACTCTCCACTTGGGTAGTGAGGGGATACAGAACTGAGGCTTTTCACCTTCATTCTGAATCCCCAGGAGCTGCAGAGAGCAGCTGATCCATACTACCTAATGGCAGGAACTACAGAGGAGCTGAAATCCAGGGGCATGACCATGACCTGCCAATGGTTGTGTCCTTTCTTCTCTACACAGATCATCCATATTCTTTTGAAGCAGCGACTTTCAAACTGCACCATAGAACCGTGGGGTCACACAGTAGGTCATCAAGGATACCCCCAATCTCTGCACAAATAGTGAACCAGGCTGGGAGGTGGTGTGCCGCAGTTGCTGGACTGTGTCACTGGGCTCAGCATCAGCTCACATGATAGGGGCAGGGTTCCTCAGCAGAAATGATATGAAAGGGTTCTGTGATCTTTAGGAAGTGTTAAACCCACTGCTTTCAAGGATAGTTTGTATTTAAGGGGTCATTGCAGGTCAGGATATGAATAATGTTGGATAATGCTTCTTATGCATTCAGCCTCTTTGATGGTGCATTTTCATGAGCAGATAGAACTTAGCTCTTTGATTGCACATAAAGAGGGATGTGCGTGAATGATCTGGCAGGCAAGAGTAGCTTAAGATGGTATTATTGTTTTCTTAAATGTGACTCTTAAAGGCAAATGAAGAATCTTTGTCTTTTCTTTTTTTTTTCCAAATCAAGACACACATTACATTGAATTCAGCCACAAACATGTAACTTTTACCAGCGAGTGGAATTCAAAAGTTGTGTTTGGGAACTGTTTGGGAGCAGTGCCTCAGTTACCACTATCATCAGAACTACTGCTTCTCTGCGATTACTCTACTACTTATGTGACAAGAAAATGAAGAAATCATTCCCTTGCCAATTTTTTTTTTCATGTACCGAAGAGGGGGGTCTTTCAGAATCTACACAAAATGCACGCTCATCAGTGGAACGTACCAGTTGCCCAGTGATCTTGAGGGTTCTTTCTTTCCTCCCATCTCCCCTCCCTACCCATGCATCTCATTTCTCATAATTGGTTGGCATTTTAGTGCATTTGTATTTTTATTTTTCTTATTTTTTACAGGAAGTTTATTGTAGTAAGTATTATGAGACTATTAAATTCCCCAAAACCTGGCCCCAAAACATGGCCTCTTCATACAGAATCTGATGTATTCTGAGATACAGGTTTTTAGACCACTGGATTTTCCCAGAAGAGAGGCTCTGGGTTTATTTAAAGGCTACTGGGTTTGTCTGGTTACTCAGAAAGGGCTGAGGAAGAAGTGATCCATTTTCCATGGGGTATGATCCATATAGAGGTGTTCAGTTGATGACCACACTTTCTGCTCCACAGAGAAGGCAGGCCCTGCCAAGCAGTACTGGTTCCCCTGGTTCTTAAAGACCTCTTTTGTCCTTTTTAGGTGTTACTTTAATTCTTCTTAGACTATCTGATATGGCTTACCCACTGCATAGCTATGGCACCATCAGTCTTTGGGTAAGGTAGTATGCAACCAAGCGTTGAACTTATCTGGAAAGAATGGGCTTTGCCCAACTGAGACATAATCAGAGCTGTTGTAAGTGAATTCTGTGAGTGTTAGGAGTGAGACCCAATTATCCAATTGCAAATTAAGGTAACAAAAAAGGTATTGTTCTAAGACCTGATTGGTCCTCTTGGCTCGTCCATTTGTCTGTATATGGTAGGCAAGTGTGAACTCCCAGTAGGCATAGGGCTTCACACCAGAACCAGGAGATGAATTGGGCCACATGATCTGATACAATGCAATCTAGTAGGCCAGAGAGGCATACCACTGTTCTAGGGTTGGACTGACTAGCCAGCTGATAGTAAAATAAGGCTATTTGGCTTCCATTTGGCTTTACTCATGGAAAACCTGCAGCAGTGGGACAGGGAGAAGTATCCCTGGAAGTTGCAACATTCTTTTGCACTCCCAGGACCACCTGGTAGGCTGACCTATGGGGAAATATCAGACCTCTTTAAAGCTGCTGAAACCATCTCCCTCCAGTATTGAAATACTGTAGGGTTCCTCTCAGCTTTTCTTTTTTCACCCTATGTTGAAGTCATCTTTTCAGGCCTGAAGTATCTACTTCTCTCCTTCCTGAGCACAAGCTAGTCTAAAATCTCTTTTGCAAAATGTAAAAATCCACACAATTCTTCATTTAGCAGCAGAGCAGTTGGGGCAGGAATTTAACATGAAGGGGTTTAGAAAATACAGATGGGCAGCAACTGAAGAATGAAAAGAAGCAAGTCCCTGAAACTAAGGTTGAGGGAAGCCTATCCCAGAAATAGGGAAAGGGAAAAATAACCCCCCCAAAGTATTGTGGTATGAGTACAACAGGACACAAAAGGAGGGTGGGGGGCATGTAAGTGGTGCACACTATTTTACACGGAGGACAGAAAGCATAACGAACAGTACTTAGGGAAAAGACAGCATGCAAACAACAAGGAAACAATATGAGGGAAAGCAAAGATGGCAAGATGTGGCAGAGTGAACAGGAATACAAGGAGACAGTACAGCATTGGATAATACATGAAAACAAGAAGATCGTAATTCAAAAGCAGTAGGGGTACATTACTGAAGATAAGTTGACATAGGCAGGAGAGAACAGTAGGTGGGAGAGAATTATGATGAAATGCTTAGCAAGTATGTCAGATATGAAAAACATAAAATGGGTTATAGAAGTTGTTAAAATTCTGCCCACAAAAAGAATGATCACAGTAATAGTTACAAGTTATTGGTCAATTTATAAAACACATATATAGTCTTTATTCCAGTAAGTAATAATTCATAAACTACATCAAGCAGAAGAAATACCTCAGAACTTGCTAGTCTTTTGCTATCGATTTTAAAATGCCAGTGTAGTCACAGATTTTAAAACTGTTTTAAATAAAAAATGTTATACTTCACTTTATTCCTAGAAGGGGTACTGGCTTGTGATAGGAACTGGAAGTTGTTAGCCAAAAATGTGGATATGTGAGAGGGAGGGGATAAAAAAATAATAATACAAAAAGAAAAACCTGCCTACTTCAGAATTTCTATTACATCAGAAAGTATATAACTCACCAACTGACTGGTTGCCACAATGGCATGTAGCAGGTCTCCTGCTTGAATCACCAAACCATGTTGAGGAAATTTATTCATGTTTTCCAGTCAAGAGATACAGACACTGGGTTAAAAAGTGAGTCCTCTAAATGTTATCAAGGTGATACTTAAGTAGCAAAGCCATAGTTCAACACAAATGCAGTAAAGGTATTTTTTCTTCTTATTATCTGAAAATTGTCATCTGTTAAATTCCATCAGGATGACAGTCTTCTCTGGTTGCACACTAATCTCATGCATGGAGGAGCTGACAACAACTGAAAGAAAAATAGATTCTTCCTCTGGTAAAGACTTCCCCAGAAAATGTTTTGTAAAAATGGAGTAGCCTGCTGAAACACTGCTGATCAGAAATTAGAGCAGCCAGTTAATGCACATACTTCATCCTGGCCTGTGCAGCAGGGACTTTTCCAGACTTTCAGCCTACATTATCACAGTTTGAAGTCTTGAGTAAAGGTAGCAAATTTCATTTCTACAGTGAAAAGGAAAACAAGGATAAAAAATAGGTCTGTTAAGTCATGGCCTCTAGAGTTTGTCTAAGTCCAATCATACTTCAGTAATTTTCAGGTACTAAGATTATTTTTTTAAAGAGAAGAAGATAAAGAATATTTATTTTGCATATTGTATACCATTTTCTGATAGAAGCAAATACTATAGAAGCCCATCCCCCAGAATGAAAGAAGTAGCAGGAAAAAATGGTCTCTGTAAGCAGGTTACCTAGACTGCTGGCTTCTGCAAGCAGGCGTTGCTCCCTGGAGAAGCTCCACAGCCAGTCCTTACAAATAAAACTCAGTGTTTAAGCAACAAACAAGAAAACAAAGAAAGAAAGAAAAGCAAATCTTTCTGCCTTGTCCCAGGCACTAGTCCCTGTGGCCCCTGACCCAGAAGCCTGCCCTCTTCTTATAGCAAGCTATTGTGCTCATAGCTTGCCTCCTCCTCTCCAGGGAGACTTTTTGAAGGACATTCACAGCCAGGTTCCCTGAAGCTAGTCTCTCTCAGTAGGACTGACTGTTCCCTTTTAAAAGGACAGGTTGCTCTATTGCAGTCTCCTATTTAAAAGGAAGAGAAACTGAGCATTGCCATCATGTTGCTAGACCAATCAATCACACGTGCATCCAAAGGCAATTCTAGTACAGAAGTTTTCAGAATAAATGATGTGTATAGCTCCCTGATCTTGGCCATAGATACAGCACCTGCTCCCACCACCCATGCGGTGGCATAGGTCCCTCTGGTACACAGTGGAACTGGGGCAGCTTATGCACAAGGCTAGGTGGCTGGAATGCAGGTGGCTCTCAACTCATGCCAAACTCGAATGATTGTGGTGTAGATCTTACAGGACTTTTGCATGGCAATGGTGGCAGTAAAGGAGCTTTTTTTCCGACTGCCATTGCATCTGCAAAGTGTCTTCTGATGGAATTGTTCTGGGTGGTGAATGGCCTGGTTAATCCAGTTTGTCTCTGCCCAGAAACTGAGTCTACTTTAGTCCACTGTGATGTTTGCCAGCTACTTTTCAGACAAAAGCACCCGTATACTACATGGCTTGGTGACTACCAGTCTTATTGCAGAGTCAGAGTTTGAGGTTAAAGAAGCCTGGTTGTGCCCTGTTTATCATTTTAAATCACTGTCACCCACTGATGTGGACAAGTGCTTGAGGGATAAAGGTGATTAGTTGTGGATTGGACCCATGCCTATTCTGGCTTATAAAAGCCAGCAGGGGAAGACTGGGGCCACTGCTGGTAAGAATTAGCAATACCTCCTTTTGGATATTTTTAAGTCTGTGATTGTCTGGCCCCTACTCAAGACACCACCAATTGATGCTGACTTCCCATCTAGTCTTCAATTTCCCCTTTTTGCGGAGGGTCATTGAATGAGTGGTTGCCTGACAGCTCCAGTTGTATCTGAATTCTATCAATCCTAGAAGGTAGTAATAGGTGAGTGTCTCTCATCCCCGCTAAGGACCTTTCACGTGAGGTGCCTCAGGACTCCATCTTTTTGCATCTTCTGTTCAGTTGTGTATGTGAGGCTATATGGGTCTGTGGAGAGGGAGGGGATTTTAGCTATCTGGGAGGAAGGGGAAGCTGGAGGGCTAAAAATAGCCTGGTCAGTGTGGAGGGGGTAAGAGAAGCATGGCCTCAGGGCTGGGGTGAATGGCTGGGCTTTTCCAGGCCGAGGGCTGCACTCCAAACTTGTACAGACATTTGAATAGATGAGGCATGGGTTAGCTTAGTCTACTTATTGCACCACCCCAGGTGAACTAAATTACATTGGGCTGGCCATTTTTTTGCTCAAGCTAAAGTCCCCAAACATATGTAGAATTTGGCACTTAGATCAAGTTAACCCTAGTTAGGTCTATCTAAGTGTAATGTCTGCACGAACCTTCAAGTACATACTCCTATGCTCTACTGCAATGCCTAAAATCAGCTGAAAGCAATCTCCTGCAAATACTATTAGTACTCCAAGTTTACTTAGTGAAAACAGGTGTGAGGTTGCTTTTTGGGGTTGCTCCTTAGCTCTGGAACTCCCTCCCTCTTGTGACCTGCCCAAGCCCAAGCGTGGACATTTTTCAGAAGCATTGCAAGACCTTTCTGTTCGGGCATGTTTTCTTTATTCTAGTTGCCCCCTTAGGTTTTTCTGCTTCTCTTATTGTATTCTTTCCTGAGTCTTTTGTTGGGAAGGGTGCCATATAAATCATATACACAACAACAACAAAAAGCACGTAAACAAATAGTTGCATAAATAAAATTAGTGTATATATCACATACACCAAAAAATTGAAAAAAGCACACAAGAAAACTGTCATGCTATAAGGCAAATATGAATTTTCAGAGTCAAACACCCAAACATTAGATCACTGCAAACTTAAGTTTGCCTGTGTATCTTTTTTTCTCCTTCATGTATAATTTGCCTTTATTACCATATCATTCATTACTCAATCTCACAATTTTTCCCCACCAGCAGGAATCCTTTCTCAGTCAGAGCATAAAGTGGGCCTGGTGAAGAGATGAATCCAGGTTGTATATTTAAGGAGGTTGTTATCTTTATAACCTCAGCTTTTTTGTTATAAAAGTAGAAATGCATGTAGTAAATGAAGTAGTGGATGGAAGGAGGTAAAAAGATGATCTCATGGTTAAGACAATTGAATGCTGACCTGGAAAAGTGATTCAGCCATAGATGTCGTGTATCATGTAGTGGTTTTCATATATTCAAACTGACTTTTTAGAGGTAGTCACAAATAGTGTATTTCCATTTTTTGGGTGCCTGACTGGAAACCAAGAGTCTGATTTCCAGAGCCTCAAGTACCCATTTAAGTCAGCGATACCACCTTCCTGAATATATAAAGTCCTTTGTGCTCTAAGTACCCTGATAATCAGGTTATACATGTCTCAAATTGGACACTCAGACTTAGTGAACATGAAGCTCTTTTTGTTTGGGTTCCCCGTTTGTGAAATAAGAGTACTCCTTGAACTTACAAGGACATTGGGAAAATAAACTCACTGATGGACTACAAAGCATATGATGAGTATCATGAGCATTAAATATATTGTCTTCAGCAAATAAGGCATGAAATTGCATATTTAAAAACAGAAAAATATAGTGCATGCTTGTTTGCAGCAATAGCTTGTGAGAGCAACAGCTGCATATCAGCAGCTTCTTTGTCATTTTTTCTTTGAGAGTTCATTTCAGAATGTGGTTATTTAATTTCACCCATATAATTTTTATACAGGCAACTGGTACATTGATCACATTCTGTGATCAGCCTGTGTAGGATCCTCTGGTCCTTGAGCTTTTGTTGTAAAACATGATGACAGACAAAGTGTATTGGTGGTTTTTGCATATGCTTTTTAGGCAGGGTTTTGTTCTCTGATGTGATTATTGAGAGGGCTGGATCACGGGGAGAAGTGGGGAGAAGTGAGCATCTTTAAAAATTTCCAAAACGATGTTTAAAGAAGAATGTGTTATTCTGGCAATGTTAAATTCCTCCAGTAACTCACTGGTAAACTTGAACACCTTCATGTTCTGGAGCTGATTTTAAATTTGACATTATAATCATGTTGGATCATAGTAATTCTTTTTTTTTTTTTTTTGTCTTCATGAAGTTGTCTCCATCCTATATCAAAATTTCCAGTTGCAGTTGTAGAGGTTTGTTAGAAGCTCCGAAATAATTTATCTAAAAATTCTGATATCACTGATAATGTCATAACTAGGCATAAACCATGGCTTCAGACTTGGGTTATCATTCTTCTTACAATCCTCCCTGTTTTAGGGGTTTACTGTGTGCAGAAACACCACAACAAAAATAGATAGATTGCATCTTCTGTTCTCTCAACTCTCTTTCTGCTGGTGCCCAAGCAAAGTGAAACCACTGGTTTATCAATCCAGGAACCAAGGTTATGGCAATTTAAATGCTCTGGTGTGCAAGCATCTTTAGGGCTTAGATTACCCTAAAAATGGTGCTCCTTAAATAAGTCAGTTCACCTCAGTGGGTAACTAACTTTAGATTCTGGGTTAGCCTAATCTTACAAGGGTTAATCCAACCTAGTGAATACTTGCATTTGTTCACAGAACAACTCCATGTCTGGGAAAGCCCAGCCACTTGCCACAGCCCTAGGCCTGTGCTGGTTTAACTTGCCCTCCCTGACCATCCTGTTCAGGCTATGTTTCCCCATGGACCTACCAAACCTCCCTTCCCAGGCCCACCAGCCCCACCTGGACCCATTAACTTTCCTTAAACCCTTCAGTAGGCACACCTTTTTAGCCCCTCCCCTCCAACTTATTTATCTCCAGCTGCTCAGGCTCCTTCTGCCAAGCAGAAGATGCTTGCATGCATGGGATACCAATTCACATTTAGGTGGCATACACTAAGTTGCCCAAACCTGAATCTGGTTCCACAAACACTGGTTCACACTCCACATGCTGTCCATGTTCAGTCTATTTATGTATGTTTATGTGTCTATATTGCAAGGGAAATAAAATGACAAAATCTGTGGAAATGCCAAACAGGACACTTAGGAGGCCTTTGGTTGTATAGCAGGTAACCATTACACCTTAAGGCTAAGTATAGACGGTCAAAAAGCCCAAGGCTGAATTGATTCAGTCTTCACAGGTTAGCCTAAGCTGCAAAGATTGAACTGATAAGCAAGTGAGCAGACATTTGCTTTTGATTCCAGAAATGCAGCCACATGTCTGTACTTGCCCAGGACAGAAACCAGGGAGGGGGGCACTAGATCACACCTCCTTGCTTGGCTGGGGCAGCTGGAGAAGGCAACTTGTGCCAAGGCTAGTTTGCCCACCCTGTTGGGGGCAGGAGGTTGTGGGGAAGGTGCAAAGCATGCTTTGATGCTGGGGGACTGTGAGTTAATTTGAATCTAGAGGGGATCTGGGACAGAAGTTCAATAAACTGATTTAACCTAAAACAGCTCAGTCTGATACTACATCCATCCAGGTTTATCTTAAACCAGTATTGGCCATTTTGAAAGTAGTTTATGTCAATTACAATTCTATTGTGTTATAGATTTGAGTCAATTTCCAATCACTTATATCAATTTATGTGTAATTTCTGCCCCTAGCCTAAGTCTTACAAGGAATTATGTGTTTGTATATATATGTGTGTACATATAGATCTGTAATATAATATAGGTATATTACAAATGTCTGTAAAAGAAATGAGGAAATGATTTTATAAGCTCTGTTCCTTCACAAACTGTAAAAAACAAAACAAAAAAACCCAGGAGTGAACTTGTGACTTCATTTAAATCAGTGACATTGACTTCAGAGGGGTCAGATATTTACCTTGAGTTTTTTCTCAAATCCACACCAGTCAATTAGTAAACAACAATAATGAGGCTGGAACTCTATTAGGAAATCATTATCACCAATTTGTCACAGTCCTTCATTTACCCAGCTCATGGAAGGAGAAGGGGAAAAAAAAAGAAATAAAGTATATTGCTCAGAATCAACCTTGTTTTCCCAGTACTCCTGTCATTCTTGCCTCTTACCTTTTCTACTTCGTTCTGTTTTGCATTCCATCCAACCCAGTTCTCATCCCTGTTTAGGTTCAAATTCTATACAGTTTTAAGCTTGGACGTAATTTTATACATTTATGTATTGCTATAAAAAACAGTGGCAATACTGGAGTATTTAAACCTGTTATAAGTCTTTATAGGTTCATGACCTAAGGTTGTACCTTGGGAATCAGGCATTATTTTTTATGTTTGTGTATCATCCAGCATAATAGGGCTCTAATGAGGCTACTGGGTCAGTAATGTCTTAGTACGAATAATAGTTGCATGTTGATTTTTTTTTAATCTGCCTCCAGTCATCTCTGTCATCACTCATTAAGTCTTCAATTTAAAAATGTGTGCTTCTATCACAGAAAATCATTTTTCAGTCTCATGTCCATCTTAAGTGGAGTCAGTATGTTATTCATGGTGTATTTGTCTGTGACATTTTTATTTTACTAAAATACCAGAAGCAAAAATTAACTTGTTTTGTTCTTCCTTGACTTATTTGTGTTCTCGCAGCTGTAGTTGAGCGTGTTTTTTACCCAGGTGCTTTGTGAAAGTTAAAATCATTGGGGCCAGTACTCAGAGACAATGACTTGCTTCTTTTCAACTCAGTTAACTAAGGCCCTTGGTAGTGAATTTAAGTGTTGAGATGATCCACTTGAATCAGAGCTTAAGTAAATATTTCATAATTTAATCCAATAATGATGAAAGCTAGAGTCAATGTCTTACATAGAAGATATGTTTATAAAGCAGGGGGATACAAAGGGCAGCCATAAGGCTGATATATACCTAGGCTAACATGATTTGCTCTAAATAGAAAAGTCCTACTGAACTTTAAGAACAGCTGCAAATGGACTCCAGGAAACACAGGGCACTTTTACATGTACTCCAGGGGTGGAAAGGTGTGTGAATAGCACAGGTCCAAGGACCGAGCCTTGGGGGACCCCGCTGCCCACATCTTTCCAGGTCAATACTGACCCATCCACCACCACTCTCTGGGTGCGACCCTTAAGCCAATTTGCCACCCACCGGACCATGTAATTAATTATCTGTGTCACAGCCACTCAGTTTGCTTGATTTAAGATACAGTAGGAGATTCAAACTATTCCCTAGGCATGAAAATACATATGGTCTATTCATTAACATATATTTTTAATTATTTATTTTGTTTGACATCTTGTTTTTAATACCATGGTAAAATAAACAACTAAGCTGGATTCTTTGGGAAGAAACTTGGAAGACATAATTCTTTTCTGTAATTTTCAGAATTCAGAAGATATTAATTATGTAGTGGGTTCTTGACATATCGTAAGTAACATGCATACATTCTCCACATTAGGTAAACTGTTCTTTAACAAGGGAAGTCATTTGTGCTTTGCAAAGTTATTTAAGTCTCTTTTAAAGAAAAGATGTATCTGATCAGTCTTTTATCTCTACACTCCATTTAATCTAGTTTAAAATTGATTTTGTAATTGTAAAAATATTTACAAGGAATAATTATGAGTGATGTCAGAGTCTTAGCAGCAGATGAATTTTTGTATTAGTGAATTTATGAGAAGCATGACTTAAAAAAAGAATACATCACTTGAAATCTATGTAGGTAAGTTTTGGCAACTACATAGCAAATTTTATATAAATGCCTCTGAAAATCTATTTTGTGGCACTGGAAGAGGGAAGGCTTATTTCTGGCTTGAAAATATGAATGATAATGAATTAAAAATGTATTACTAGCCTTAATAACAGACAGGAAACTGTGGAACAAGAATTCATCCACAAACTGTACTGTGCTAAGTATGGTTTAAACATAGATTATGGATTATTATCTCATCATCGGGATGAGCTTTTGTGACCCCTTTTGTTCCTATGGGTTTACTGCACATTTGTTTTGCTCTCCTAGCACTGACTCCCTCCTTCCTATCTCTTTCTCTTTCTCCCTCTCCCAGCCCCCACCTTTGTCTTTTGTGTTCTAATTTCTCTCTCCTTGTTATAATTTTGCTTTCTATATATCCTTTACAATATCTTTGGCTTACAAAAGCTTGTGGACTATTTATGTCTGATTTAGTTAGTCTATACATGTGCATATGCATTCTGCCTTCTAACCTTGGTCATGCCCAATGTTACTGCAAATATTAGTTGATTGGCTTTTATTGAGGTACTTAATATTAATATTGTTGTTTGGAAGACTTTGTTGGGAGAAAGGGCCACATTCTCAGTTAATATAAAAAAGAGGAGTTCTCAGGCATGTCAAGATGTCTTATCCTTATTCCTACCTATCCTTTTTTTTATTTTGAGTTATGAAACTATTGCCATGAGTAAGTGTTCGGCATTCACCCCACCACTATATGGTGGATTCTCATATATGAGAAATAAATAATAGTATTCACTCAAAAGAACACTGGCATTTGATATATACAGCCTAACATTTTATTAACGTAATTGATCAGTTATAAAGAAGTATCCTATTTTTTTTCTGGCAAATTGCACTATCCTCCATGCTCATTATTCAGATAATACATGCATTAAATCTAATGAAAAAGTTACTCATAACTTCAGTGGCTTATAACAAAATACAGCAACTTACATCGGGCTTATCACCTTCTGAATATTATATAATTAAATACTATACATATTGTCTTTCTAGCGCCATGTGGGAGCCGGTCAACAGGCTCTGAAGGAACAGTGTTATCACCCAACTACCCCAAAAACTATAGTGTTGGTCACAACTGTGTTTACTCCATTGCTGTTCCCAAGGAGTTTGGTAAGTAAGATTAGTTTCATTCTTACTGTTTCTTGCATACTTGCCGCTGCTTCTGCACTTATCTTTCTGGATACATTTCATAAGCATCATTTATGTTGACAAATATTCATACTGCATTTTAAAGAAACTTTTGAATGCTAATATTTCTCATTACAGATTTGATAAATTCGACATTATGCAGATGTTCTCTTGTTAATATCTGTATGCACACTTGCCTAAAAATATATATTTTTAAGACAATACAATTTTGAAAGTAATTGTGGTTTGCTTAGTATTACTGTGCTTTGAAATGAGAAATATATTATGGATACATCAGTGTTAAAGAGAATAGGTGAAATTTAGCATTGGCGCAAGTTCATATTAATGATTACTGTGATTCCACACAAATGGAGGTACACCACAAATTACTGCTGCAGGGAAGGGTTGGGAGTTACATTGGCTTTAAATCTTCACAGCACACTCCTAATTTAGGGTTTGCTGATCTGTAGAGAACCTGCCTTAGGACCTTCTTTGAGTTAGAGCATCCTATCCCTTTCTACCTGTAGACTGAGGTACTGCCCAAAATATTCACAGTATTGCAGATTGAGACCCCACTCCTGATATTTCCTCCGTGCCAGAGCTTGTAAGATTCCCCTTTGGTTATAGTTGGCTTCTGTCACTTTAGTGACAGACAAGAGTATTCAAAGGATCACTCTCTGTTGAGATCCAGCATTTTTAGGGCCTTTTTAAAACATCCCAGTCATAGAGTAACCACAGAGGTAGTGATGATTTCAGTCATAGAAACTTTCTGGTATACTGAACTCAGTGACTGAAAAGAAAGATCAAGAGAAAGGGTGCTTACTAGCCAGGTAGATAATGTGCGATATATAAATGTGGTTACTAGCCAGGACAAAGAAGGAAGTATATAGGTAAATTAAGGATAAAGACGACGTTGGAGTACATCAAGAAGAAAAACAGATGACACAATAATTTATCAAGGTTGCAGCATACAGAATTTTATAGAAAATCAGTAAGATAGGGATTAAATAGATCAAGTAATCATTATGGAATGCAGAAACTAAAATTTCTAGGTTGTTAAATTAAATTGTAGGTAAACTTCTCATGACTGAATTATGGTTTGATGGCTAATTTGTAGCAAATGAAAATTAAAAACATGTTCCTTGCAAATGTTCCTTGCTCTCTCAAGAGAACTGCTGTTAAAGGACACAAAGAAACACTTACCTTCCTACTATCAGCAGTTGGTCCTAGTACATTAGGTTTGGAACATAGCAGAAGAAAACCTCAATCCATGTTTGCATCCTATCCACAAAACAGAGAATTTCTAGTTTCAGTTATAAGGATTATTAGAGGATGCCTGATAGAAACACCATAGTTATTAATTGGAGTAAGACTATACAGTGAAGTTTAAAGATAAGATGAAGAAGTTGAAAGAGTTACAGAAGGAAAAACAGAATTATGTGTAATTTTGGCTTTTTAATTTTTCATATTGTTCACATGACTAGTTCTATCTTACTTCTACCCAGTTTCAGCATACCTTGACATTGCAATAATTCATTAATATTTTATTTCTTCAAGCATGGGGAAATATTATGTACTTAGATTACATTTTCAATAGGAAAACAGTTACAATGTATGTGTGAATAATTCAAGTGTCTTCAAACAGGTTAGTTGTTGAAACAGAATATGAGATGATAGTTCAGTCCATCTTTATCATTTCACTTTTAGATCCCTGCACAAGGACTTAATGCTTACATAGAAAAACTTTATCAAGCTATTTTCTAACTGTAATAAGAGAAGTGGGAAATGGGCTATGAGAATGGTAGATGTGGAGGAGTTCCTTTAGATAAAACTATTTTCAAAACAATTTGCTTTCTCATAGGTTATGGTGACCATTAGGGTCCAGTCTTTGCTGGTACAATCCCATTTTATATACCTGCCCCAGATCTCCTGTTGGTCTGGTCATATGAACGCTACTTGTACAATAAGTATGTTTGATGTTGAATATCAGATTTCCATTTCAATGTGAAATATCATATCCAAACAATGTGGTAAAGTCATGAATTTTTGTTCTGATATGTCATGTTTTCTAGTTTGTCCCAGCCCTAGGTCTACCTAGATTAACCGTACCTAATTTAAGCATTAAATCTAATGATACAACCATGTACTAATGTAACAGGCAAAATCATGAGTTTTAGTAAAAGTATTGCCTACTTCAGTGCAATAAAATTCCTGTTATCTGGCACGAGTAGGGAATGGGGGGTAGTGGATATCTAAAAGTGCCAGTTACCAAAATCCAGCAGTTTTTAGCCAGATGCATAGCAGCAGGGGGCAGGGAGGAGGGGTTGTGGCGGCCACACGTGAAGAGGCTGCAGCACAGGATGGTTGGTAGCAGCATTGGCTGCCACATGGAAGCTTTCCTCTTCCCTGCCCCACCCCATCCATGTCTGGCCGGCCGACCAGACATTCCAGTTCATAGAGTGTTCTGGTTATCAAATGCTGGATAACAGGCATTTTTTTACTCTATATAATATCATTAACAAAGTTTCTCTATGCTTACATGCCAATTTTAAGATCAGAAAAGATGCAAACAGGGAATGAAAAGATACTAGGGCCTGGTACATTAGTGGTTTTTTGTTAGTCTACAAAGTCAATGGTTTGCAGCTGGAAAGGACACAAGCCCAATAGTGGCGATCCCTTGAAATACATGACATCTTTTCATACAAATTAGGGTTTACTTGATATACTTAAAACATTGTCTCTAGTTTTAGATAACACAGAGAGATTTACTATGCTTTAATTGTGGAATAGTAATCAATTTGTAACCTTTGTAGAATTGGAGTGAAGTGGACCATACTCACTATGCAGATCACTTGCAGCTTCTGTTGACACAACAACGTTTGTTCAAACAGATAAGCTACCAACATGCCAAAATGTGGATGACTACCCACACTGGGCCAGATCTTTTTCCTCTGTTATGGTGCCAGGGTCATGCAAAAGAGCTAGAATCTAACTGCGGCTGATCAGCTAACAATGTCCTTAGGTCCCAGGATCTTGGATTTCTTAGGATAGGCAGCTCCAGGTCAGTCACACCACTGTCATCCCAGCATAGGGGCATGCCAGACAAAAAGGGGGATATTTTAGGGAACAGAGGGTACATCAATATGAAGCACTAAACACACAGTAGACTATATCTACTGTGCATTAGCATGTCATGGCAAAGACTGTGCTATTGCATTAATACACAGTAGAATTAATCTACTGCATAGTAGCATCACTAAAAAGGCAAGCGCCGCTGTGATTATAGGTACTAAACTTAATGTACAGTGGGCGCGTCTACACATGACTCTATGTCTCCGGAGCAATGTGTTATGGTGATGTAGGGTCTGCTGACAAGAAGTGTGATGTCATAGCTACATCACTGTAGGAATGTGCTCCCTCATTATACTGCATTGCTATGATCAGGTAGCAGCTAAAAATAACAACATAGCAGATTTTACTGCGCCAGCATCTAGTACTTCCAAATGCACATATAGACATGTCCAGTGTGACGCAAAGTTCGGCTGTAATCCACCAAGTTTCAAAAGGCACATAGTCCCTTAATTAGTTGGCATAAATTAATTGCGTCTGCATCAGATGTCTTGACAATGAGGGGCTGTAAAATTTTTCTCAGCCTGTTGCCAAGCAGACCTTGGTACATGAAAAAATCTCCCATTTGCTTGGTCACATTGAGTTGTAGTATAGAATTTATGAACTAGTATGTGCCTGTTAGTTCCATGGTACACACTGAAACCAGTTTTCTAATACTCAAGCACAATCACCCTTTTTCTATATGTGTAGATGATTTGCTGTTGAATTATAAGTACAAGTGTTGAATTACAGTACAAGTTGTGCCATGTATTGTGCTTTTACTGTTCTATTATGATTAAGCACAAATAGTGACGTTAGCTGATTTAGCTTATTATTCTTTTCCATTGCTTTGTTAACAAGTATATATCTCATACTAACCATCATTTAAACTTTGGGGGCTTCTGATCAATGTTGCATGTATATGTGTTTAGACGAGTTCACTCATCCCACACTTGCTCATCTAACTCTCCACTTGGTGCTTGTAACCAAATAGTACATGTCAGGAGATGTGGATGGCTCAAGACTTTTTTCATATAGCCTCTAAAGAACTTGGATCTTAGCTTGAATTGTATGTAATGTTTGAACTAAAACGTACCTTTGTGTCACATGTAAGTGGCATGATCTATCCTTACATGCAAACAGTTCACTTCTAGACCTAGGATAGGCATTCATAAAGCAGTATGCAATGCACTAGTGAAATTGATGTTTTTTTAAGCCATGGACATTTCTTTTTTATTCCCAGTGAGTTCTGGTGTCTTTATTAAAATGCAAAAGATGTTTGTCCGATCCTAGCTTTGTTTCCATCATTGCCAAAATTCATTAAGTGGACCTCCAGCCAAATAATTGCCTGCCCCTGTTTTAGTCCTGACAGCTGAGTGATTAGGGCATCTGCCCTAAGAAACCAGGATTTGTCAAATAACAGGTCAGGTATTATTTGTTCCCCTGTCTAGCTCTTTTCCTGAAGCAGAGTCTTTGCCTCTTCTATTTATCATTCACTAGATAGATGGAGAGCTGTAGGAGAGGGGGTTCTGCTCCATTGGGAGCAAGGGTCCAGGCTAGAACCCAGGCCTGCTCTCTTCTGTTTCAGGGAGCCACATGGCCTCTATTTTGTGTGCATCCTAGTGACCCCACATATTCTCTCTCAGCTGCCACAGAGGTTCAGCTTCAAATTGAATGCTAGAATGGGGGCTGTAGTTTAAGTTCTGTGTTCAGAAGTTGTAGTAAAACAGGTTCAAGCTCCCTCTCAGTGAACAGGGGGCCTATGACCTAGGTTTCCTGCTTTCTGGACAAGTGCCCTACTCAAGGGAGGATCCAAAAGGAGTGCAGAGACATGGTTACTCCTCCCTTTTCAACTGGACCTGCCACAGGAGCCTCTGAGAACCATTTAAAGCCCCAAAATCATGTAAAAATACCCACCCTCCCCTCTGTTCTCAAAGGCATATTCCCTGTGCCCCACTTCCCTCTCATGCTGCTTTCCCTGCTGTCCTGGGAGTAGGGGAAGCTTCTAAGCAGCTCTTGTCTGCTCTGGCCAGGCTGTGTGGAGGCTTGGCTCAGCTGGAAACTTCATCAACAACAGCAGGAGCAGCAATGGGAGGGGGGAGCGGAGGTTGAGGGATCATGGAGGAGAAGAGAATGGGATTCTTAAATGCTTTGGGGACTTTAAAAGAGGTCCCCAGAGGCTCTCACAATGTGGCCTGCCTGCACTGGGGGGAGGGGGAGGGGAGCAGGGGTGCAGCCACCCCTGCAGCACAGGTGGCTGCTCCTGCACCCCCTTTTGCCAAATTCTGTATCCGCACATGGCCCTAACCACTTAACTATTGAGCTAAAACAGAGAAGGATCCTCCTTCTGTCTAATACCCGCTAGTCAGGGGTCAATATAAAATATTATCATTTAACTACACATATTTTATGAACATGTATAATGCTGTGGCTGCTTGACCAATGCATTGCTGACTCTGTATAAATAGGATCCACGTGAATGCTTATTCATTCATACTACGGCTGCATCCAGGTGAGCATGGCCGTTTGGCTCCTTAGACACAACTAGCAGTGGGACACCTTGTGTCTTGCTGCTAGTTGTCCCCAGGGAATGCCCATGTCACGCGCCCTCCGGCACATGGCAGTTTATGCCAAGTGGGGCAGGGGAGGCTGCGGCCAGCAGCGGACTTACCTGAGTTCCTGGGGGTTGGGGAAGCTGTAGCTGTGTCGCTTTTGCAGCTTGGAGCCTGGCTGGCAGCTGGAGTGTGGTTCTGGCCAGCCAGGCACTGGTTTTGAGCAGTGCACACTTTCCCTGTGTGTACCACCCCACTTCTTTCTGCAAAGGTTTTTTGGCCCCTTGATCTCCAGGGGTCAAAAAAGCCCAGCGCGGGAAATGCCTGAATGTGCAGTATGCGGCACCACAGATGGGTCTGCAGCACCACATACCACACGGCTGTGCTCATCTGGGTGCAGCCTACATGGGTAACAGAATGGGAAACTGCATGTAAGTAGCAAAAATGCCACTTACAGGGCTGGGAAATGGCCATTTAAGTATGCAAAGTGAAATACAACTTAGTACTTAAAATCTGTTGACAATGGAAAATGTGTAGTTTGAGAAATATTTCCAAGAAATATGGATAATGTTGGCCATATTTGTAATAGTTTAATTTTTAGGATATTTCTAGATATTTGCAGTTGAAAAGAGGGGATAAGGGCAGGAAAGTGCCCACTTAGCACAAGGGGAGTGGGTGACTGATGCACAGATTTTTTTCAAGCCATTCAGGTGACTGCTCTTTATCATTTCACCTCCTCTTTGTCCACTACCCCACCGCTACCAGCTTGGCTTCTAACATTCCAGCTAGCAGAGTAGTTTCTAATAGCTTCCTTTAAAAGCAAACAAAATAAAACATACCTTGTAGAGACATGTTTGTTTTATAACCCTATGACCTCTTGGAGAAATACCTAAGTTTCATTTTTATCTGAAATAAACCCCCAAAACTGCTTCCAAATTTTAGGCATATTTATTGACTTGAGATCTAAAAATGCACATAATTAATGTATTTGCTCCAACTGTTAACATTTAACTGCTAATGTTTCTAATATATCATGTTACATTCAAATGTAGTTGCATAAAATAGCTACTCACAATTGTAATGTGGAGAGGGTTTTTTGAGGCTTTGGGGTGAAAATGGGTTATATATTTTCTTTTTTAATTTTGGGTCTATTTAGATATTTAGCGAGAAGACCTATCTAAATAAAAAAGACTTAGAAGACCTTGCATTAATCTATGCATCTTCTTCAATGACCATTTCAAGGTCTTTACACATTGATCTTATACAGAGAACTCACCACAAAAAGAGCTCATTAGAGATCCTGATCTGTCAGTTTAAACACAGACCATGAATTTAGTCTTGAACTCAAATCTGAACATGGATTGGAGCACTATTATAGCTTCCCACTGTTAAATATTGAGTTAACCTGATCCTACCCTCATATTTTATTGCTATACTTGTTAGGAGTGCTCTAAAAACAAAATCTGCTCATAGATTTTCAGGCAGCATGGCAAAACGATACCAAACAAGATGTCCAAGGGTCAGCTGTAGAGAAAAGAAATATCAGTCTAGCCATGTTGGTGAGCAGAAATAATTCGGAACCATTTACCTTGTAGAGTCCCAAGAGTCATCTATATCTAAGGCAACCGTGTAACTCTTTTCTCATAGTCTTTTTTGTAGTGAGTGGTAAGAGGCAGGGTTAATACTCATGGGGCGGTGGGGGTGACAGAGAAAAGGAGAAACTTTGAGTAAAAAATAGGAACAATTAAGATGTCTGCTGAACAATATTGCCTTATATTTCCTATATGACGTGGGGAATTCTCATAGAGGACAATTTAAACAAATTAAACCAATGTTAATACAGTGGGGAAAAAACAATGCAAAAGCATACTGGATATGTAGAAGCAATAGATATTTTAACCAAAATAAGGGGCTGGAGAAGTGTTTGATGGAATGAAATAAAAAACTATTTCATGTGCAGTTTTCTGCTTTTCATGGCTAAATTTCTATGGAAAAATCACTGCACTGTAGCCTTTTTCCAATGTTTCATTATTCTGTCATGCAGAATCACAGCTGCAATATTTCATACCATGACAGGTTTAAGCTAGAAGATAAATGATTCACAAAAGCACACAGCATGCCACAGGCAAAGTCTTTTGTAAACACGGAAGACTCATCATCTCTGACATTCTCCTACTGGTATTTCAAATGGTGTAATGATGCCTAATTGTTTAATACTGAAATCCAGCACTGGTTACAATTAAAATGCAGATGTTTTATATTTTGTCCTGTTTTGCTGACTCACACAATTTAATTTGCATGGTTTGCATTTAAGAGTACAGTTTATGTTTGCATTTTAAAATCATCTAATAATTAGCAAAACAGAGGAAAGTCTATCTCAAATAGCCTGAGAGGGAAAGGCATTTTCTTTTGTTGGAACAGTAAGAAACATTGTGCACTGCACAACAGAAAGATGTAGGCATATTTTATCAGGCATGTTAGAAGGGGAGGGAGAAAATCACCCCGAATGGCCAATTCCAAATCTATTACTGAAATCAGCCTTTAAAAATATATATATATCTTGAATCCTAACAGGCATATGTGTAACTGGGAATTATCCAAATTCAATGGTGAATTGGTATTTTCCATTTCTATTGAAAAATAGTGTTCTTTTTAATTGAAGAATGCTGCTAGCAGCACTCAATATATGTTTGTGATATCAGGTAATATGTGTTTCTAATATTAGGTAAAAATACATCAGTTTTTGTTGGAGTTAGCCACTGCTGTGTTTTTAGTTCCTCAAAAAAGTAAAGGCAGCAATTAAGTGTCTCTCAACTTTTATTCAGTTTCAGGAGGACAGTAACAGCCCATGCTTAATTGTGTCCATAAGTATCTTACTGTCATACTGTCTGGCAGTTTCTTAGCTTCTTTGCTTCCTCAGGAATTTTGAGTTATAAAATGATTCCCCAGGATTTTTTAGATATTGTTATACAGCACCTGAAATTGCTCTGCATAAGGAAGCAAAAGATAAAAAATAGGGAGGCCAGCAACAACTAATTTATGAGAACAGTTTCGAAAAGATTTATTTTTTAAAACTATAATGTGCAAGTATGACTTTTATTCTGCCAGCTGAGCTGAACATAGAGCAAATAATCTTATCAACACATATTTTCCCTGTTAGACACTTCATTGAATCTGGAATCTGTGGATGGTTTAAAAGCCACGTTATGCTAGAGTTATTTCAGCAGTGATTCTTTTTCTTTCAACTTCAGTTCTCATTTTCAAAGGTAAAACCAGGGGTGTCAATAGCTGATTAAGCAGCAGAACATCTTAACTAACTCCAATAAGTAGAGAACAGGAACTAAAATTAATTGCATTAACATGGCATATATGATTTTCTGGACTTCTCTCCTTTAGCACATTTGCATGACCTTTCTTTCATTTAAGAAACCTTTCACACATTTACTGGTGGAGACTTTCAAAGTAATGCAGGGTACTTAGCCAATACATATTCTATTAACATTAAAAGGAGATATCTGGTTGTGCCCCTGCAAAGCTTTGAATATTTCAACTGCATGCTCTTTGAACTTCAATATTCTACTTGATGGAGTATTTGTGGACTTTGCTCTGCATTTTTCTAATACTTTATGACTCAGTCCTAAATTGTGCTGAGCATCCTTAACTCGCATTGACGCTTATAGAGGATGATCTGAAATATTGCTCATTTAGGCTAACATAGATGAGTATGTCCAAACTTACTTTCTTTAATTAGAAGATATACCAACAAAGTCAACTGAACTTTCCGAATGAATAAGGTAAACAGAATATAATTTATTGTCAAAACGACCACCACTCTTTCATAAAGTATTATTATACATTATATTCTATAGCTTAATTCTTGTTTGAACAACTTTATAAAACTTCAGAATATCCATCACAGTAGGAAGGAATGACAGTTTCTTCAAATTTCCTGTATTCTATTTCCAACTCTGCCAAAGAAATAAAACAGTCTTAAGAAATTTGTATCTTTGTTTAATGATATAAATTTTGTCCTACTTCACAGCAACATTGTGGTGATTACTTCAAAACTTACCTAAAGTTTTCTTTCAGTATTTGTAGAACAGCTGTTTGTATACACAAAATAATACTGGTTATTAAAAATATTAGTAATTATTTATATGAGTAATACTGTTAGTCTAAATATGATTATAGCATTTTTCCCTTTCAGTTTTAATAGTATTGTTTCTCCATGACTGTTGCCATTTTATTCTCTTTTTATACAGTACACCATATCAACCATCTTAAAGTTCTTTGGTCTGGTTTTGTGCACAGCACTGATAAATAAAGTGCGGGATGTTGTCTTTAGAAGATTGTAATGTTGAGGTCATACTCATTGTCGCATATCATTGATGACTACTTTAGAAGGTTACTGCTAGGTGTGTGCGAAGTGGGCATTATTTGATTCGGATGTAGGTTCGGCCTGATTCGGGGGACAGTGATTCGATTCGCTGATTCGGATCACTGTCCCAATTTGATTCAGCCAAATCTGAATTTGAAGATTTAATTCTGATTTGAAGAATCAGTAATTTGGCCATAGACACAACTTTATATGTTTTTTCTGCGTACCTGAAGGTAGCAGGTGCGACTCGTGAATGCTGAGATGGTGGGGTGGATGGAGTGTTCCGCGGGAGCATGGGGATTCCTTGTATGCTCAGCAGTGGACCCAGAAGTAGACCGGAAGTACTTCTGGTCCACTTCTGGGTCTGCTGCCAAGCATGTGGGGGATTCCCCCCGTGCCTCCCTGGCTCAACAATCAGCCATAGGGGGACCCTGAGTGCCCCCACAGACCAAGGAGGCACCAGTTGCTGAGCTGAAGGGTGGGGTCCCCTGCACACTCTGCGACAGAACCAGAAGTGGGCCAGAAGTACTTTTCATCCACTTCTGGGTCTGCCACTGAGCAAGTGGGGACCCCCCCCATGTTCCCTTGGGATGCTCCATCTGCCCCATATCAGCATTCATGAGCCGTGCCTAGGACCTCAAGGTATGTAGAAAAAACATATAAAGCTGTGTCTATGGCTGAATCATCGAATCTTTCCGAATCTATCTGAATTGATTCTGAGGCTTCTGATTCAATTTGGAGAGATTAATAGGTCTCCTAATTCGATTCAGATTCAGAGATTGGGCTGCTGAATCGGGCTGAATCTCTTCCAAATAGAATCAGTGACTGAAGCTTTCACACCCCTAATTACTACTGCCCATATAACTGATTTAAGCAGTATTGATTTGTTGTTATAATAAGCTTACCCATCACCTATGCAACTTCCTTTTTTAATCCCGTTTTGCAAATTTCCTCAGGTATAGTTTGGATATTGCTGGTGACTTGAATTTTCTCCTTTATATTTCCCTTTCTTTCCTTCCATTAGATTAAAGTGCATTTACTTTGCATTAGGTTCACTAAATTATTGGTGCTAATGTTCAGGTACAAATCCTAATTAGAACTGAGGTGCCTTAGAGGTGGGTGCTGATTTCTTTGTAAAACAAGATCCCTGATGTTTTAAGCAGTATCATTAGCATATGTTTACATTGCAGTAATGACAAAATGAAAACCAAGAGAAACCTCGGTGTTCTAGGTGATGTGTGAACTTGTAAAAAATGCCAGGCTCTGCCTCAAAGGTCTGTCTAAGACAAGCTGGAATAAAGAACTTGGGATAATAAAATAGGGAGATGATTCCAAAGTTAACACTTTTTTAGACAATTGAGTTTAAGTTACTTTAAAACTTGATTTTGTAGTGGTGGTAGTAGTAGTAATGATAAAAATAAAAATAACAACAATAATATTAATATGAATGGCAAAAATAGAGTATGAGAACATGTATATTGTGTGAAGTTTCAATTTCTCTTAATGGTTTATTTAAATGAATTGATGCAAAGAGAATGAAATTGGTTTAAAAATTAGCTGTCTTTGGCAAGTTTTGACCAAATTGTCTCATTTTTCTTTATAGACATTCATCAAAAAGTCTTGTTTGGTCTCTTGCCACACTGCTGATCCTATTTTACTGATTCCTAGAATATCTTTCATAGATTTCATAGACATCAGGGCTGGAAGGGACCTCGAGACATCATCGAGTCCAGCCCCCTGCCCAAAGGGCAGAAAGTCAGCTGGGGTCATAGGATCCCAGAAAAATAAGCATCCAATTTACTCTTGAAGGTGTTCAATGTATGTGCTTGAACCACCTCCACTGGCAGACTGTTCCAGACCTTGGGGGCTCGGACAGTAAAGAAATTCTTCCTTATGTCCAGCC
>NW_017728886.1:244201996-244227249 GCF_001723895.1 Crocodylus porosus | reverse complement strand
CTGAAAAAGGACTTTTTGTTGTCCTTGATGCTTGAAGCTAGTTGGAGTTCAGTTGCAGCCTTGGCTTTCCTAGTTTGCTCCCTGCAGGACCGGACGAGCGCAGAATAATCCTCCTTGGAGGTGAATCCCGTCCTCCATCCTTTGTAGGATTTCCTTTTTCGCTGCAGGAGGTCCACTAGGTCCCTGGAGAGCCAGAAAGGCTGCTGTGCCTTCTTGCTGCCTTTCCTCCATGTTGGAATAGATTTGGCTTGTGCATTGAGGATCGCTTCCTTGAGAAGCAACCACTCTTCTTGAACTCCCATCTCCCTGGGGTCTTATTACAATTAATCACAATATTGTATTTGTGATAGGTCTGCCCAAGTCATGCTGCTGAATTCAATGATAAGTTGTAGGAGCAAAGGAGGGAGAGGGAGAGAAAGTGACTCTCTCTCTTTCCCCTGTGCCTCTGTGGCCTAATGGAGAGTTCCCAGAGCTGGAGAGGATGAGAACAGGAATTTAAAATTTCAGGACTAACTGCTGTTTAAGTTTCTATTAAGTTTACTACTCTTGATATTAATTTATCTGGACTTTGTGGCCCAGGGACTTGTATAACCAGCCAGGGACCAAGAAGCGGTGAAATCAAGCCTGGTGTTGTGGCTGTGAGCCTCTGAGGTGGGAATTGCCATGCTTGTGGGTTTCAGAAATTGTTATGAGCCAACAATGTGCCCTTGTTACTAAGAAGGCTAATGGCATACTGGGCTGCATTGGTAGGAGTGTTGCCAGAAGATCAAGGGAAGTAATTATTCCCCTCTAGTCACACTGGTGAGGTCACAACCTGAGTACTGTGTCCAGTTTGGGGCCCTGCACTACAGAAAGGATGTTGAAAAATTGAAGAGAGTCCAGGGGAGGGCAATGAAAATGGTTGGGAGCTAAGGCACATGACTTATGAGGAAAGACTGAGGGGGCTGGGCTTATTTAGTCTAGAGAAGAGAAGGCTGAGAAAGAATTTAATAACAGCCTTCAACTACCTGAAAGAGGGTTCTGAGCAGGATGGAGTTAGACTGGTCTCAGGGGTGGGAGATGACAGAACAAGGACGGATGGTTTCAGGTTGCAGCAAGGAAAGTTTAGGTTAGATATTAGGAAGAACTTTCTTACTGGGAGGGTAGCAAAGCACAGGAACAGGTTACCTAGGGAGCTTGTGGAATTTCCAACCCTGGAGGTTTTTAAGACCTAGCCAAACAAAGCCTTGGCTGAGATGATAGATTTGGGGCTGGTCCTGCTTTGAGTAGTGGGTTGGACTAGATAGTCTCCTGAGGTCCCTTCCAACCTAATTTTCTATGATTCAAAGGTTCTATCCCAACCTAGAAGACAGTCAGGAAAAATCAAATGAAACTTCCTCCCTACCAGCTTTTTAAATAAATTATCTAAGAGCTTCTTCATGGTTACTGTTGCTGCAGTCCTGTTTCTCTGATATGAGAAATTGCAATCAAGTTGACTCTGGGTGCATCTACATGTGTCCCTGACAGCACATTTGGTATTGTGCAGTTATTTAGTACTTGCTAAATCAATGAGCTACTTCTCAGTCCCAGGGGCACAAGTCATTTTTTACCCTACTGCACAGTAGTGGTAGCATCACAGTTAGTGCCCACTGGTGCTACATCACTGTAGCAATGAGCTACAGCAGCATAACATCTCATGTAGATGTACCCTAAGTAACACTTCCTTTCAGAGCAAATGGGCCTTATTACGCAGTAATTTTCAGTGACTTCTGGAGCTCTTAAGCCCTGGATTGTCCACAGATGAACACCTCTAAAGTGGTTTTAAGCACTCATTATATGGCTCAAAATTATGCCACTCCAGGCCAGGATTATCTCTGATACATACTACCCAGCTCCTGTTCCATAAAGGTGTGGTCACTCCTCACAGCTGTGCTGCCCCTGTTGAAGTCCTACAGATACCAGGATCTCTTACACATGTACTCAAAGCAAGGGTAGAAGCCTGTCCTGGCTCACCAGCTCTCTATAGCGACTCACAGCTACAGCTACTAGTCCTGCCCCTGCTCACCAGGCCTCTATTGGCAACTCACAGCTGTGCAGGTGGGAGACAGTCACTAAGGATGTGACCGGTCCAAACTCCAAGCTAGCATTAATACCAATCAACATTTTGTGCAGTCCACAGCATAAGATAAATCTGAGTCTCGGTGTTGAAGCATTGCAAGACATTGTAAGACATTGTTAGCAGTGCTTTTCAAATTATTAGATCTTTTCTTTCAGATAATAATACCCAGAGGCTCTCAATTAGGAATAAGGCTCCATTAAGCTAGCTTTGTACAAACACTTCTGGTCAGTATGACCAGAAGGATATGAAAAATGGTACTAATAAGAAATGTTAAAAGGATATGGAAAATGGTACTAATAAGAAATGTCAAAACCTTCAAAGAAGTATAAAGCATTTTTATTTCTTAATATATGGCGATATGGACTGGTAAATATTTTCAGTGTACAGCATAAGTGACAAAGCAATTTAGGTGTTTAAGTTCATTACATAAATGAACTCTTAGAATTTGTTTCGCTTTGGTCTCACACAGACCAGATTATTTGATCTTTAGTATAGGATTTTATTCCCTTTCACAAAGATTTTGTGGAGGAAACTATTTCCTCTGAGAATATGGATTTGTGAATTAAGGATTTCTTTGTCTGGTGAAGTGTCATAATTATATGTCTTTGTTGAGGTCAAACTGTCACATTTTTGTTTAATTTTGAATACATAGAAGAGGCATAGATTTAAACTAGCATCCTATTGCATGCCAGTTTTTGGTGAGCAGTTAATATATTTATTAGTATAACCTGAGTAAGAAACAAGACTTACTATTCTAATTGTATTCCTTAATATAGTTTGTGTTAACTGTCCATTAAGGTGCTTAGGAGAATGCAGATGAGCATCTGATACATATGCAGTGTAGTCTATTTTGCTTTTCAAGTTGAAGGTCAACTGTGTTGTACAGATGGCAACTGTATAATTTAAGGAAGTATCACAAGGTCATTTCACATCACTTTCCCCTTATCTGTGAATTTCTTAGGTATAAAGAGTAGGAACCGGCAGATTTGATAGAAGCAAACTGTAACTCACAGCTGGGAAGTATTTCATTCACTGGTTCAATGCTTGGCATGCTTGCCAAGCAAGCAGATGCATATGAAGAAGTCAGCATAAGATGACTTCTAAAGGAGATCAGATTATTCAGTTTATTGTTGTAATAACAATTTTAGGGATTGAAAACGTTTAAGTGTTTTTACTATGCTTTTTTTAATGTCATTTGTTGATTTCTTTTTTAAATGTGCAATAATTGTTAGGCAAGAAAAAGCCAATGTTCTTTTGAAATATTGGATGCTTCCATCAGCTACTAAATTTGGTTTCAAAGATGTGGCAATATATAGATGTTTCTCAGAAGCTTTGAAAAGGCCTTCATGGGATTACACAATTGTGTAATCTGTATACATAGATGTGGAATACTATATACAATTACAGTAATTGGGGAGGTAATAGAAAAAATCTCATCCCCATCTTTTCTAGGCACTACTTTTATCACAAACCCACCCCAAAAGAAGGAATGACTTTGAGGTTCAGTGTGTCTCACGCAGAGATATCTGTCCCAAATTTGATTTAGCCATCCTCAAGCTAATGATAAGGCAATACTAGGATCACTGTTATCATTTTACTCTACAAATTATTCTATGGCCTTAATGTTGGGATGCCATTTTGCATCACCAAGCATATAATACTTCACAGGAAAGAAACCTTAATCTGATGGCAGGGAACATCCAGGTGACCAGGAGGGCTGTGTGAAGTTTCAGTCGCTGATTCAATTTGGTGGAGATTCAGCCCAATTTGGTGGGCATATATCCAAATCTGAATCTAATCAGGAGACCCGTTAATCTCTCCAAATTGAATTGGTACCTTCTGAATTGTTTCAGAGAGCTTCGGAAAGATTTGACGATTCAGACACAGACACAGTTTTAAATGTTGTGTAGGCTCTACTGCCAGCCTCTCTTGTCCCTTCCCTTAAAAATTTTGCTGAAGATTTATTGACAGGAAGGATGATATTGTTATATAGAAGTGGGGTGACATGTAATAACCTATCAATTAGAGCATTTGTTCATAGCCAATATTGATCCAAGAAGTACAGCCAGTGTTGTATACCAGTGATGAACCATGGCTAGCTCCAGACAAAATCAGCTCCAGGTTCCGAAAACTACAACTAATTATTTTGCTGCTCTTCCTCCTCAGTAATATCAAACTTTTCTTGGTCACTGCTCAAGACTTAGCCCAAATAGTAACCATACTCATTTATCATGGTTCTTTTACACTGTATTCCCTTGGGTGTGAAGCATTCCTCTTTCAAGTAACCTTGTCTTTTGTCTATTAACTGAGATGTTTGTGTTACATACTGTGTCCACAGATAATCTTCACGGGTATAGTATTTATCTCCATACTTTGCCTGCTACTACATTTGTTTTGAGAATGAACAATACAGTGTTTGTAGTCCTTACTAAATTTAATTTTTCTCCTATTTGATAGTTCTAGAACTGGGGAATGACTGATTATACTGCACAGGTATAGCTAACTCAGCAAACAGTGCTTTATTTTTCTTTTCTATGCCTGTTTATAAGTTTACTTCTCAGAGCACCTGGAATCATTTTTAAAGCAACTTTGTAATTAAACATGGGTTAGCGAAAATAGCTGGTGGTATTTTCAAGTTTTACAAAAGCATTGTCCACAGTACAGGAAAACATTGCTGTGATGGGGAAGGAGAAGATGGGATGGAAGCGTGTGTAAATAGGTACTTACACAATTTTTTCACTAAAAAGAAACCTGTTGCATGAAATTAAAAGATTGTTGAGAAGTTGCACAGGAAGGTCATAGACATATCTATGTGGTGATTTCAGGGTGTGAGTTTTTTCTTGGAGAGACAATGCTCACTCTTATCAGAGCCTTGGACCGTGACAAACTCTTCATTTCTCTCATGCAGAGAGAAAGCCAAAAGCTGCTGAAATGTATAGGCCTCCACATTGGACTTGCTAGCTTGGTATAGGCATGTAGGAAGACCTTTGCATCAAAGATAGATTACAGAGGAGCTATTGGCTGAAAATGGAGAAAGTGGAATTCCCGTTAGATATTACATGAAAAATCAGTTTCAGCTATCTCATTTTAAGGTGAGATATCTATCATACACTTACAAGATTGTATATATACAGATATAAATTACTTTAATTGGTGAGTGTTCTATGTCTTTTCTTGCCATCACAGAAGGCCCTCAGAAAACCTGATATTATACTCCTGTCTGTTTCTCACAGATTAATGTAGCTAATGAAATAGGCTTTTCCATCTGTAATGGAGTCTTCAACTCCCATTAAAAAAAAATGAGACGCACCATAGCAGCTTTGTAAGAGGGCCCTTTAAGAATATGAGGCCTATTCACTTTCATGTTTACCTCTTGGGACTATTAGGTCAGTTTAGGCTGAATAGCTATAAAGGTAAATTCATTATATGGACCGACAGGAAAGGGATATTCCTGAAGAGACCGAAACTAAGGGAACTAGATTGCACAAAGACAATTTTGGTGAGGGTCAAAACCACAGAGAAACTGAAGCTGTGAACAGTAGGTAGAAAATGAACTCCCTGGATGGGGACAAAGATTAGGGCTTCCCGTGGAATAAGGTTAGAAGTGCTCCAGAGGATTATATAGTCCTATAGAGCTTGCCTTGCAGACTGTCAAAGACTGGGTTCCCCCATTCCCTCCAAGAGCAATATAAGCTGTGTGCTGACCAGTGGAGTGTATGTTTTTGACCTAGTGCTTGCTTAGATGGTGCAGCACAAGGCTCTCATCACAAAAGATTCTTCACATAGAGTGGACTACCTAGATACTACTGTTGAGAGAAGGACTGTACAAACAACTTGGGAATTGACTTCTCACTACATGAGACTGTCTCTGTCCCTCAGATACTTCAAGCTATTTCCTTTCCTGCTTGCCTCATCCCTGTGCTTCTCTTGCTCCCAGTTCCACTTCCTGCTCCATGCCCTTCCTTCATAAATGTTACCTTCTCACTTTCCTCATCCAGATTTCTTTGCCTCAGTAGCATCAGTTATCTCATTTGTGCTCTCTTGCTCCCTTGCAAGAAAAGTTTCTTCAAGGTTGAACATTGTGTTTGGGTAACAGTTGTGTGACTGTAAGGCTGATGTCTCTACAGCCTTGGTAGTTGTCTGTTCTGTAACTAAATATTACCTGGAAATATTTAGAGGAGAGCCACTTTCTTTCATCAGTTAAGTTCATCTCCCTATTTTTTTTCATTTTCTTGCATGACACATCCTGATCAAATATCCCATTTCAAATTCCTTTTTAAAAGGAAACTACAGCACTAGATCTTAAACTTATGATTCACCTCTTTCTCCCCCATGCCTAGTTGATTTTTTAAAAATATTTCTTTATTCAGCATGCTATCTGTCCTCAAGAGTTAAACTGAAATGATGTTGTCTCTTTGGCCAGCTAGGGAAACTGGGACAGTGTTGTCCTTTGCTATGCTCCAGAATCTGTGTTTTGTTTTGTTTTTCCTGAGAAAGTCTTTTGTTAATTAGAGACAGGTGCAAATTAACACTGATGAACTTTTACATTTAAATTTTTGCCTATTCCTTTTCTCAGTTGATTGCTAAAAATAGTAAGTGTTCTTACCCAGTTCCAAAGTAACTCTCTGATTCACATACAGGTCACTCTTCATTTTGTAATTATTTTGGATTTATCAGCAAAATCTGAGATTTCATTTGCACCCATCATCAAAATATTAAGGATCTGAATATGTTAGTGACATTGGATTCACATAGAGGATCTAGCAGTTCAGCTTTCTCAGTTTTTTAGAGTTTTTCCCCCCCTCCCTATATTCATATCTTGTCACTAAGAAGAATTTGGTAAGCAAGTGGTCTTCTCATTCTTACCAAAAAGGATTGGGTAAAAAAGGGTCTTGCATACTCAGATAAAAATCAGTCATTTTATTTCATCTCTGTCTTTTTGTGGTTCCTTGTGAGGCCAGGCCTGTCTTGGTCTGCTATCTGGTACCGTGTAAACCAATACAGCCTGTGCCATGGTTGGGTTGCCAGTGATTAAATTGGCACCCTTACCTGGGCTAGCCTAGGTAAGGAGGGTGTGTGAGTGCCCAGCAAGGCTAAAAACAAGACCTCACAAAGCACAGATGATTTTCCTGTAAGCCAATGGCCATCCATACCTAGAGAGGAGACAGATGCCACCAAATCACTCTACCAAAAGAATCACCAGTGATACAAATTGGTGATCAACTCAACTAACCTAGTAGGATTGTGACAGCATCTAAGGTGCCCCAGTGGCCACAGCAGCCTTCGGCTGACTTAACTTGACTTTTGGTGGTTCATTCCACATATAAGCGTTCTGAGCCTAAATGTTTATTGTCTGTCCTTTGCTTCAGAAGGTATGCTGTTGCAGAGGATTCTCTCTTAACATGTCAAACAAAAAACCCCCCAAATAATGGTCCCTCCAACTCAGCATCTTGTATTTCAGACACAGAGTAGGGTACTAAAGGGCAGTGAGTACCATATTTTCTCACATAGAGCACCCTGAAATATAACTCACACCTTGTTTATAAAAGACAGAATGAACTAATGAAGATCTTTCTTCACAGTATGTTATCGGACCCAGCTAGAGGTGGCTGACCTCCTGGCCATTTGGGGCCAGGAGGACATGCTTTGACAGTTCAAAGCAGGTCACCACACTGGGAACATCTTCTGAGCTATAGCTGCCAGACGGCGGGGCAGGGGTACACATGGCAGTAGTGCCACACAAGGGTCAACTCTGTAGCCACAGCCCACTGGCAGCTGGCCCAGAGGGGAAAATGCCTCTATTGGCTGTGCAGTCTCCAAGCAGGTCTGGGAGGTGCGCAGCAGGTCACAGCCAGGCAGCAGCCCCCACTGCCAGACTGCTGCAGTGGGTAGAGGGTGCAGAGAACTCTCAGGGCTGCTTCAGCAGTCCAGCTGGCACAAGAGGTAGTGTCCCCAGGTACCAATTGGCCAGGCCTCAGAAGCTCCTGTCTGTTTGTCCATCTGATTACTATGGGCAAGGCCCACCTGGCTAACTAGTAGCCCCCTTTTTATGGGGGCTCATGGATGAATGGAACAACTAAATTATTGAGCCAGGCAGGGTTATTTTGCTCAAAGTGCCACAGCTTGTACCACACCAAAGTGCATGTCCGGGCACATGCACTGAGGCAAAAAGTCCTGGCTCAAATTTTTACCGCTTCTATTTGAGCTGCTGCAAGTGCATATGCCTGCACATGTGGATGCGCCCATGGAGGGCAAAAGCCATGAATAGGAGGTCAATGCTTCATATAGTTGTTGTTTTTTTTTTTAATGTTCTCTGTTGTTACCTCGTGTAGTCCTGCACTTCAAAAAGTTTTCAACATTTTTGTTTTCTGTTTTGGTTTATTAGTAAAATACAAATAGCTATAAGTATGTGTAAGCAATGTGTGCCATCTAGTTGCTGATATCATGCTTAGAGACAGACTTATAGCTGAGCAAGTTTATCATGATTTTTTTTCTACACCACAAAGTTCTCAACCTCCTGCCCATGAGCCAAATGTGGAGCATGGAGCGTTGGAGTATGGCCTCCCTACAGGTCAGGAAATTTGGCAGCGAGGAAGCAGGGGCAGTTAATATTGCTACCTCTCCCTGCTGCCAAAACCCCAAGCCCCGAGCAGTGGGTTGGAGCTGGCCCATGAGTACCTCCCCCCAACACACACATTGCCAAATCAGAGTTGGCCTACATCTCTTTCTCTCTGCATGGCTAGGTTGGGGCCAGACCATGCCCCTTTCCCTCCACAGGGCCAGATGGCACCTCCTTCTTCCTCGCTTATGGGACCAGACTGTCCTCACTGCTTCCCCTTGGGCCAGATCGCATCACCTTCCCCCCAGCCTTGTGAGGCTGGACCATGGTCCCTTCCTCCTGCCCAGTCCACAGATCTGGACTGTGGAAGTACTGGGGACTGGTCCCTTCCTCCTGCCCAGTCCACAGATCTGGACTGTGGAAGTACTGGGGACTGTCCATCTGGCCCGTTGGCCAAAAAGGTTGACCACCACTGGATTAAGCTTTTTAACTATATGCCTGTGGTCTCAAAAGTCTCAGTTCAGTTATAGATATGTACAGGCTCATCACATGTCTAGTAGCCAGACTGGAATTCTTATAACTAGTTATTTCCACTCTAGATTCTTCTACCAACTGACAAAATATGCTGTTTCTGTATTGAGCTAAAGTTTCATATTTTATTCTTGCTCTTATTCTTCCAAAACAGCTTGAAACATATTTTCTGGTTGCTACAAAGTAACTGCTGGATTTTTGTTTTCCATTTTGCTTTTGTATTTATCCAGTAAAAGTTGATCTGTTTATGCCAACAAGCAAAAAAGCCTCCACCAATCAACCAACCCCAAAATAATTTTAAGTTCATACAGGGCATTTAGGAACTTAAAGTGATCATTCATTTCAAATGATGAATTAATGAATTGTCTGACCTAAACAGCATTTACTAGTAGGCTAATCAGGGTTAATGATTATACTTACAGTCTTCTGTAATTTAAATTAACAGTTTTGAATTAGTTGGGAGGTGTTTGCAGAAGCAAAGAGCTTTTTCAAAGTGACTTTTCCATTGAATCTAGAACCCTTGCAATGTATCAAGATACTTAATTGGTAAGATGCCTTGAATTAACTCTGACATTTTAGTTAGATTTGTTTGTGGCTACCAACTCAAGTATCGCTATTTTTTCCATAATAAAAAATAGTTGATTTTTTTTATAATGCCTTCCAAATCATTACTGCTATTCTGCAGTTTCTGTTGTGTTATTCTTTTGCTTTTATTTTTTAGATAAACTTGATTTTTTTCATGTATCCCAATTAACTAGCTAATAACCTTTTAACTTATTTCTCCAGCTTATGTATCTTTAATGAAGCCCTGAAGCACTTAAAGTAAGCTTATTAATAGTTAGGTGAGCAAGTGTCATTATACTTTAAATGAGATTAATTTAGTTTTGTTTGAACTGATTTAATCTAAAATGTATGTTTATGTCATTGTCTTATTTTTCTTTATTTATGTTAGACTTCTTCCACCTAAAAGCAATTCTTGTTTGAACTGTAATAAAAAAGGCTTGCAATTTTTTAGTTAAGTTGAGCTGTTGGCCTTCACATCATTTTTTTTTTCCTTTGGAGACAACCTCAATTTTATGACTGTAGTCCCATAACTCAATGACTGGACAATAAAATAGAATTTTTCATGGTGTGTCTTCTATGAGGCTATTAATTCCTTCTGTTATGTATGTGGTACTGGTAAGGCCTATAGGGACACCATAAAACTGTGTGGATGCATTTAATTATCTTCCTCAATCCAGAGACTGTCACATAAAAGAAAAGATAAAGAACATTCAGGTGCTTTTTGATACTCCTACCAATGTACTCCTTTTTGTGTCATAAAATGTATACATCTGAACATATTTATATGCTCAGAGAGTCATGTCTTCCCATAAAAAGATCATCAGTTCCTGGTTTCAACCAGGCAAACTAGGAAACTACATAAAAGACCATGGACCAAGAGCACAAAACTTCTCATGTGCTAAATATTAGCAAAAACTGGCTAGGCAACTTCTCTACCTCTCTAGCCAAACATGAGTATGCTCTGTGTCATTACATAATACAGGGCTCCCCTTTTGGCAGGACAACACAACTGTCTTTTATGCTGTGATGCCAACTAATTGTGTTCATATAATCTGTCCAGCCGTGTTCACAGAGTATACAATACCCATTAAGTTTACTCGATACATCATTTTCTCTTATGACATTTTGCAGCATGTATAAGGTATAATAGTTTACATAGGGAACATATAATCATACAGCATTGTTTCCCTGATATTACTCTCTGTGTCTATTCCCCAGCTCAGGTTATACTCCTATTTACAACAGGCTACACAAACCATACCTAGTATGCATTAGTAAACTAAGCAGAATTTATTAACTTCTGTGCTATGCTGCACTAATTCAACTATACTGCTTCCAGTTGCAAAGCTAACACATAGACCTATTTGCAAGGTATAGCTATCTGATGCCCGTTCATATGGACATACCCTTATGAGTCGCCACTATTGATAGTTGCAGGAGAGAACAATACCATGTACCTGCCTGTTCTTATTAGGTACTGCATGCTCTTGCATATGATAAGCACTAGGGGTGTGTGAAGCGGGCCCTATTCTATTTGGATTTGGCCTGAATCAGGGACAGTGTTTAGACTCATTGATTCAGAACACTCTCCCTGATTTGATTCATCTGAATCCAGATCTGAAGTTTCGATGATTCAGAGAATCAGTGATTCGGACATGGACACAACTTTAAATGTTTTTTCTACATAGCTCGAGGTAGCAACACGGCTTGTGTATGTTGTGATGCTAGGGCGGATGGGGCATCCCACAGGAGTGCAAGGGGACGCTCCATGTGCTCGGTGGTGAACCCGGAAGTGGACTGGAAGTACTTCTGGTCCATTTCTGGGTCTGCTGCCGAACGCACTGAGGAACTGCCCCCCCATGTTTCTGTGGGAGACACTGCATGGGCCCCAGCATCACAGCATTCATGAGCCACCTGCTACCTAGAGGTATGTGGAAAAAACATTCAAAGCTGTGTCTATGTCCAAATCTTTGAATCTTTCCAAATCTCTCTGAATTGATTTGGAGGGTTCCAGTTCAATTTGGAGAGATTGAAGGGTCTCTTGATTTGATTCAGATTCAGAGATTCAGCTTCTGAATCAGGCTGAATCTCTGCCGAATCAAATCAGGGACTGAAGCTTCACACAGCCCTAATAAGCACACATTTGTACCTTTTAGGTAGGGCACCTGACAGGAGCAAATAGGACTTATTTTAATGGACTTGAAGAAAATGTTTTTTCTATAAAAATGGAGATGAAAATCACCTAAGTGTCATTGTGGCAATATGTATTACAATCCCTCAGCCCCCTACTGCCTTGAAAAAAAAATCTTGAAGATGTTCCATTTAATCTTTAATGGAAGAAACATATTAAGAGTTTTTTCTGTGATACACTATACATAAACTTTTAGCAAATATATATATATATAGTGTGGGCCTGATCAAAATCTGTATCAGTCAATGACAATTTTCCATTGATTTTAATGGACTTTGAATTGTGCCTTTCTTGAATATTAATGTGTATTTAATCTCTGAAATTTTGGTAACCCAAGTAAATTTTCATTCATTATAGTCAAATGATGGAAAGAGGTGGTAAAGAGCTCTACACAGTGGTTTTTATTAGGTATTTTACATGATTTCAATGCCAGTCTTTTAGTTACTAGGACTGTAATTAGTATAATGGGGATAAATTTTATGAGCTGTGATTGTGTAAATGTTTAGAGATCTGGAAGCCAAATTTTGTAGGATTATGATCTCCCTGGGAATGGATAGCTTTTACTTGTGTAACTTTGTTAGTAAAGCTTTTAATGCTTTGCCATCTGCTATAATGTAAGAAAGGTGTAATCTAATACTGAATTTTAAGTAGGTTTCTTCTAATCATCATGATTTTCTGTATGATTTATATTAGGTTCTGGTATAAGTATAATGTTTCATAGTTTTGGTGACTCCATAGTTTAGAAACTCATCAAAATGAAAGGTGAGGTTATGTTTATAATCCTGTTTCATGGAGAGATTAATTCTGTTATTTTAAAAAAAACTTCATAAAGATTTCTGAAATAGGCAAGCATATCCATCCATCCCTCTAAATGTCAGTGAATTAGGTAAATATAATTACAGTGCATGATTAAATCTTCAACATAGGGCATTGGCTGGCCTGATATTGAGAATCAGCAGCTGATACTCAATTGTGGGCAGAGTGCATACCAAAAATGACCAATCACAGCATATCCCATTAATAACTTGGAGACCTTTATTGATACACAATAGCAGCATATAACAAGCAAGCAAAGGCTCTCACATTACATTGTGACCCAGGGATGCACACAGGAAGACATCATATCTGGCCAGGATGTGATCATCTTCTGCAGGTCTCTTGCTTCAGTTTGTGGTGTTCTCACCTGAAGGAAGTTGCTGAGTGATGTTTGTTCTTCTCCAGTATTATATCTTTAGTTTATTGATTGTGAACCTAGCTGGTGCTCATTTGTTGGTAGTCTGGTGTGATATACCTTGTCCAGCCAATGGGGGTACTGTCCACGTGCATTTAATGCACTAGGCATAGAGTAAAATGTGATCATATAGCTGGAATCTTTCCATGACTAACTGGAACTTTTAGGTACCAGGACAAGTTAAGTCTTGTACCTGCACTCTTATCTTTTGCATACATGGGAGATGGGGCTACTGTTCTTCTCCAGATTCCTTAGATACTTTCTACTCTCCCCCAAAAAACACCTTTATTTCTGGAATGTGAGAACTGCCTTGTTACAGAGCTGTTCCACTGCTAGGCCAAGAGAGCCTGATTTTGCTTTCTAGCACATTAGTTAGCCACATTTACATTGAATATATTAAATAATAAACAATGAGCACTGAATAAGCAATACACTTCTAAAAAATGAAATTTTAGCCCTCGGACATAATAAGCACTTAAATGTGGGCCCTCTTCCTAGTAGTAAAATTGACATTCAGTGAGTGCATATACATGTGTATTAATGTGCCTTTTCTCATGCACGTTAAATTTAGTACCTCCAATTTGAGGTACTAAATTAATGCGCATTAAGCTACACTAATGTGCAGTACCACATTTGTAGTTTTTTAATGTTGCTTAATGCACAGTAGACTATTTTAGCATAATGTCATATTTTTATGTGACTTCAGTGCACAGTAAAAATCTACTACACGTTTAAGTGCATGTTTAAAGTTGTCTACTAGTGACATCTGTAAATGCATTTTTCATAGCTACTACAACATTCCAGACCTATCCTAAAGTGCCACCAGAAGTTTTTTAAGGAAAGCGTAAAAAAAGTTGCTACTCTGTCTATTTGGCAAGTTGACTCCTAGTCTAATTAACTCCCCAGGGCTCAGTCCTAGGGCCCGCACTGTTCAATATCTTCATCAGCGATTTGGACTAGGGGGTGAAAAGCACCTTGTTCAAGTTCACAGATGACACTAAGATGTGGGGAGAAGTGAGGACACTAGAAGAGAGGGACAGGCTACAACTAGATCTGGACAGGTTACAGAGGTGGGCAGATGAGAATAGGATGGTTTTCAGTACAGACAAGTGCAAGGTATTGCATCTGGGGAGGAAGAACCAGCAGCATACCTACAGGCTGGGGAACTCCCTTCTTGTCAGCACAGAGGCAGAAAAGGATCTTGGTGTCACTACTGATTCCAACATGAACATGGGTTGCCAATGTGAAGACGTGGTCAGGAAGGGTAAATATACCTTGTTATGCATCCATAGATGCATCACGAGCAGGTCCAAGGAGGTGATCCTCCCCCCCATTCAACACTGGTTAGGCCGCAGTTGGAGTTCTGCATCCAGTTCTGGGTGCTGCACTTCAGGAGGGATGTGGATAGCCTTGAGAGGGTCCAAAGGAGGGCCACTTGCATAATTAGGGGGCAGCAGGGCAGGCCCTATGAGGAGAGGCTACAGGACCTGAATCTGTTCAGCCTCCACAAAAGAAGGCTGAGAGGAGATCTGGTGGCCACCTATAAACTAGCCAAAGGGGAACAGCAGGCAATGGGAGAGTCCCTATTCCCCTGAGCACTACCAGGGGTAACAAGGAACAATGGCCATAAGTTGACTGAGAGTAGATTCAGACTAGATATCAGGAGGCGCTACTTCACAGTTAGGGCAGCTAGGAGCTGGGACCAAAGCAAGGGAAGTGGTGCTCGCCCCTACCCTGGGGGTCTTCAAAAAGAGGCTAGACAGCTACCTTGCCAGGGTCATTTGACCCCAGCATCCTTTCCTGCCCATGGCAGGAGGTCGGACTTGATGATCTGCTTAGGTCCCTTCCGACCCTGCCAACTATGTACTATGAAACTAAGAGTCATTAGTCACCTCTCACTTTTAGTACAGGAATTTGGGTACAAAACATTTCTTAACTCTGCCACAAGATTCCCAGGGACAACAGTGAGTACTGGAGTTTCTTCTTTTCTACAGTAGCACTGGCCTTTAACCAAAAGGTTATTTTACCATCCAAACTGAGATTCAGGAAGAAAAGATCTAGGGTGAACTGTAGTGAAATATGGAGAACCATACATGGTTCAGATTAGCGTAGTTTAACTAGCTAAAAAGGATCTCTATAAATTTATGTTAGCTGAAATCTGAACCCAGATTTTGTATGAGAGTGATGAAGACAAGAACTCAGAATAGATGTTCCAGTTAAAAAGAAAAATTCTCAGGCTTCAGTGAAAGACTATCCATTTGCCTGCCAGAGTGGAAAGAATCAATGATGTACAATTAGATCTTTGTGGAGGAAAAACAAGCAGTAGTTACACTGGCAGGGTTCAAAATGCTTAACAAAGTTCACCTTGTTCAATAAAGAATATCATGAAATTTAACAAAAAATGATGATGATGCGATTCACCAGCAATTAGACTACTGTACCTGACAGCATGATCTGTTTGCTGAACATGATTGATATAGAATAAAGGAAAAATGATTCTCACCATCAAAAAAACAATATTTTAAAACTTTAAAAAGTCAAAGTAATGGGAAAAGTATACTTTTACTGATAAAGCTGCCAAGTAAAAAAGGCTGATGAAAAAAGAAGGTGGTCGTCAGTGAAAAACAAAATATCTGTGAGTTGTTTAAAACAAGAAATTTTGCTGTTAGAGCTTTGAGCAAACTTTTCAGCTGCAAAATACATTAGACAAGTGCAGATTCTAGTCTCTCTTTGACTGGATACAGCCCATTGTGACCAATTAGAGATTAGACTGTTTAATAATAAACTTTCTTTCAAGAGTTCCTTCTCAGCTCAGTATTGCAAGCATGGGATAAGTGTAATTATAAGAAGGAGATATCATTATTTTACAAAAAAAAAAAGTTGGGCAGGTATAAGTATTTATACATATGTATTAGCTGGTAAATCATTGTACCTCTGTTTACCCATCTATAAAATAGAATCATAATATTTACTTCACATAAGGCCTATGAAAATTAATCAGATAAGACATGAACAATGTTTTATTAATCTAAAATTAAACAGTGTGTTATAGAAAGAAACCATGTCGAATTTGATATCAAGTCACAAAACATTCTGTACAATCATGGTTATCCCTTTTCAACTACTTCTAGGTCTAAATTTGCATTAAATTGGCAGTTATGAGGGTAACACAATGTGATTTGTGATTTCTGGCAAATTAAGGATGATATTTGTACACAAAGATATTACAAAGAGTGATGGTGAACTGACAACTTTTTCTCTAATTTGGAACAAAAATCAATAGTCTGGCCCTAGACTTTTGACCAACCTGTAAATGTGCCCAATTTTATGTAAATGGGAGTCTCAGCATACCTCTAAAAGCTATTCTGCCATACACAAGTGATTTATTATATAAACTTGTGCGTGCTGTCTAGATTATTTAACTTCATCTCCTTTGTCTGCCCCTTGCTCTTTATTTTTTTATTCCATTTTTCTATTACTTTCTTACTGCATTTCTGTTTTATAGCAGACAAAAAAGAACATAGAAAGTCAACCTTTCAAACCTGTAATTTTTGAATGGTTTAAAAATTGGTAGTGTATTGTAACTCTGTAAGAGTATATACTGTAAGATAGAATTTAGTATGTCACACAACCATTTGTTCCAGTAGCAGCTAACTTAGTATTCTATCTTTGCTACTGTTATAATTCTTCCAGCACTACAATATGTGTATTCACACTTATAATTACATATACTAAATGGAAATATGTAACTTCACTGAATACTACCTTCTGCTTTGTGATACAGTGGCAGGTGATCAGAGGAACATAAATCAGTAGAACAATAGGCCACAAAATAGTAGACATTAATAAGCTATCTCTGTCCTTAGATGCTTAGGCACATTTGACTTTCTGCTTCATTTCTGTTAATACAGTGAAAGCATAGTTTAGTCCACTGGTATTCAACCTTTGGCCTGTGGGCCAGATCTGGCCCCTAGCACCTTGTCATTCAATCTCTGGAGAGCTCTGTGGGCCATGGCCCAGTGCAGTAGATCTGCCTCAGTGCATAGGGCCTAATCCTAGTGCACAGGGCCAGGCGGTGGCAGCATGGGGTCCCAATGGCTGCATGTGGGGCTGGTTAGGGATGGTGCAGGATCCCAAGACCCTGATTCCCAAACACAGGGTGGGTGGGGGCAGCATGGGGTCCTGGGGCTCCTATCCCAGCACACAGGGCCAGGCAGGGGTGGCATTGTTTGGGCCTTTGGTCTCAGTGCTGAGGAATGGGATCTGATCTGGCCCAGAGACAGACTCTGCACCACTTATTTGGTCTACAGGGTCAAAAGACTGAACACCATTGCTCTAATAACTTACTAATGCATATGCATGCATAGCATATTGAGATATTGATTCATTACATCCTGATTATTCTGATTGTAGAGCTGGATGAATTAAAGAAATGCTTTATTATATGATATGCTTTATTGATATAAAAATTGTTTTCCATATTTAGGAAATTCAAGAAATATATACAGTCTGGGTGATAGGTATGCAAGATAAGGTAAAGTTTACCATCTGTGTCTGTCTTGAGCCACTGACTACCTTGATGGGAAAACAGCATGTCCCATTATAATGTTTCCTTGAAAAGTATTAGCAGCAGTAGTCTAGAGGAAGTGTTGTTCACGTTTAGCAATACAGCAGTGACTGCAGCTGTGCTTCTAAATAGACTTTTATTTATAAGAAAAGCCTTTTTTGTTGTTTTTAATTTACCAGTCTGTGATTTTAGCTTTTAAGAGTTTGATATTAGAGCTACATTAAATCTTTACAGAAACCCAGTTTATTGGTAATTAAGAAATATGGACTCATGTCTGACAGAGAGATGGTTAGCTTTGGGGACATTAAAAATTGTGGGGAAAAAATATGTCATCTGTTTATGATGGCAAACAAATACCGCCTCAGCAATTAAAATAAGCCATGGGCCAGGATGCTGCTATGATGCATAATCTCATGATGATCCCTTCATTCTATTGGCAACAGGCACAATGTAACCTTTAGGCTGTTCTAAATTATGTCTCGCCTCATAAAGAAGAGTCTGGTATCTTGTGAGCACAAAGTTGGCTGAAAGGCATGGCACATGTTTCTCTTTACTTGCACTGAACTGAAATGTGTCATAGAATCTATCTCTACCCAATAACAGGTAGCATATTCTGATAAGTGAATGGACCACTTACTGCATCATAAACAAATAGAAACCATCCTAATGAATGCACTAGCATAATACCGTTACATTCAACCACTCCAAACCAAAAACCAAAATGGTGGGGGAGGACGGGGCTAGGACTCATTTTATTATTTCGCTGGCAACTCCAATGACGAGTAAAACAGTACACTTGACAAAAATGTAGGAAAACTATATAAAATTTGGTGTACACATGCTGCTTTGAGTTGCTATTTTACAATGACTTGCAGTAAATTATGAAATAGGGGGAGTAGAATAAAGTGAAAAACAATAGGTTGAAAAAGAGATCACTTTTAATTCTGAGAAGGTTTTGCTTTCTTTTATCTACCATCAGTGGCTAAAGTGCAAATGAGGAGAAATTGTTGTTAAATCCTTCAGCTGTAATTTCTATATAGTGAGAATTTATTATTGATCATTATAATGAATCTGTAACTATAGATTATAAAATATTACATTGTATTATCTTAAATATCATATGTGAGCCAGTAACAAGATGTCCATATTTCTATAGCGTATTTGTAGTTGATTTGGGTGTTTATCAGAAGACTTTCCATGTGAAGCCATTAATGGAAAATACTAGTTTTCAACACGTTTTGTTTGTTTGTTTTTAAGAGACTGGAACTATTTCTTTTACTTTTCAAAATGCAGTTAAATACCATGAAGATCAATCTCCTTATATAAAAGCCTTAATCTGTCTGTTTGTCTGTCCATAATGCTTTATTATATTATGACAAACAGCCAATCAGACTGCAAAGAAGCATTTGAACAGGAGGTGGCGGAGTGGCAGAGCACTGCCATGATAGTGGGGACACAGGGGATGGAGTGTGGGGGGCGGCAAGGCCAGCTGTGTCTTCCCTGCCTCCCCTGCCCTGTTCCCTGCAGGTGGTGATAGTGGAGCTGGCCTCACCCTCCCCTCCACTCATTGGAGGTGATGGCGGCAGTGTGCATGGGGGAGCACAGTCGGGATGCCTCACGGTGCTGAGGCCACAGGTGCTGGCCTTGACCTGCCCCTCCCCACTTCCATTGCTGCCACCTGCAGGGCTGACACTGGCCGATGCAGCAGTGGTGAGGAGGAGTGTGCCCAACACAAGTCGGGGAGGAGTGGGTGCACCATGCCAGTGGCAGTAGGGGCAGGGGAGGAGTGGGTCTGGGCCTGAAACAGAGGGATGGAGGAGCGAGCCCCAGAGGGGGGAGCCTCTTCCCCCACTTGGGCCTGGGCCCACTGATTCCACACCCCACACCATGGCAGCCCAGCTTCTCTCCACCTTTGAGCCCGGTCATCCCCCACATTGGGCCCAGGCCTGCTCCTCCCCTCCCCCTGCCACTGCAGTGGGGAGGGGGGCAGCGGGCCTGGACCCCAAGCAGCAGGAGTGAAAGTGGGAGTGGGCCCAGAGAAGGGGAGCATAGGGCTCCATCCCTGCCCACTCCCCACCTCATCATTCTTGATGGGCAATTAGCTAGTCTCCTCATAAAAGCACTAGTGAATTGCCCATCAAGAATGAAGGTGGGGGGAATGAGGACCACCGCCGCCTCCCAGGAGCAGGGAGCAGGAAGCTAGCCCTGCTGTCACCATTCCCTTCTGCCAGCACCCCATGCTGCCACTGTCTCCAGTGCCACTGGACTTTCCCCGTTCCCCTGGTCCTGCTCCTTGGAAGCAGTGGAGTGCAGCCCCTGCTCCATCCCCACCATCCTGGTGGCACTTTGCACTCTGGTTGTTTCACTAACCAATCAGAGTACTCCAAGAGTGTTATGGACAGATGGGCTAATCCCTTTATTATATAAGAATGGTTTCATACAGAATGGTTATGTATTCTGTGGAGATAAGAGTATTTCATTTTAATAATAGTCAATGGACTGGTATAAATGTAAATCTACATATTACCTTTAGTATGTAGCTGGTCTCCTAAATGGTCAAAGGTGGTTTGTACAAACATTTGAAGTAGAAATACAGCTTTTGTAAACAATCTCTTAGACTTTTACTAACAATTATGCAAGTACTTGACATTATGCATGAGTAACCCCAAATGTCATTACCTGATACAATAGTAGTCTACTAAATAGCCCAGTGCTGTAGGAATCATAGGGCGTTGCTACACATTACCTTTTCCATGTGTTAATGGCTCTTAGGATGGGGGTGTTCACATGTTAAGATAGGAAGAGTTATGTTAAGTGGGCTCTGAGTGTCGTAGAATCCTTTTTGGGTAAGGATTATCTCTAGTTTATTTTAGGTGGCTCGTCTTACAGTAGCATTAGACTGGTCTTCAAGAGCCCATAGAATTTGGGAACAGCTCTCCAGAATTCCAGGTTTCAACACTCCCAGCCCCCTTCTGTTTGGACAGTAAGGCTGTGTGAAGCTTTGGTTGGTCATTTGATTGGGAGTTTTGGCCTAATTTGATGGCCAAATCTCCAAATCTGAACTGAATCAGGAGACCCATTAATCTCTCTGAATCAAATCAGAAGCCTCCAATTTGATTCAGAGAGATTCAGAGAGATTCAGCAAAGAGTTCCCGCAGCCAGACACTGCTAATGCCTCTGTGAACCCCTGGGAGGGATTTAACCACTTTTTCCTTAGCATGTGACAGAGCTGACTAAACTAAGTCATTTCCCAGTCTTTGCTGACCAACCTTCCTGGCAAACATGGCCAGAGCCAAGTCGGGCATAGACACAGATTTCTATGTTTTTTTCTGCATACCTCAGGGTACCAGGTGTGGCTTGCGAACAGTGAGATGGTGGGGTGCATGGAGGATCCCACAGGAGCTGGGGGAGGGGTCCCCCATGTGCTCAGTGGCCAACCAGGAAGTAAACCAGAAATATTTCCCATCCACTGCTGGGTCTCCTGTAGAGTGAATGGGGAATCCCCTGCCCCCTGGCTTAGCGACTGGTGCCTCCTGGGTCTGGGGGGGCACCCAGGGTCCCCCCAAGGCCAATCACCGAGCCAGGGTGTGTGTGGGGGGTCCCCCGTTCACTGTGTAGCAGACCCAGAAGTGGATCAGAAGTGCTTCCAGTCCACTTCTGGGTCTGCTGGTCAGTGCACGGAGGATGCCCCTGCCCTCCCATGGGATGCTCCATCTGCCCCACCATCTCAGCGATCTTCAGCCATGCCTGGTACCTCAAGTTATGTAGAAAAAAACATATAAAGCTGTGTCTATAGCTGAATCACTGATTATCTGAATTAGAATCAAATTTTCAAATTCAGATTTGGCTGAATCGAATCAGGGCAGTGATCTGAATCAGCGAATTGAATTACTGTCCGCTGAATCAAGCTGAATCTGAATCAAATCTTGCCCACTTCATACACCCCAAATGAACAATTTCTCCTCTGGAACATTACTATCATGGAGGAACAGGCAGGGAGACCCAAAGGGCGGGGTGTAAAGAAGGTAAGAATTCCCCCCAGCTTCCCATCTGTGCTCAGTGGCACATTCCCTCCCCTCACCTCCTCTACCCTGCCTTTCCCTCCACTCCCATTCTCCCCTCTTCCCTGGGGCTCAACCCTACCCTCTGCTGGGGCTGTTCCCTGGCTCTCAGCTCCCCAACTGATCTGCACCTGCTGGCACTGTCCCAGGGCTGAGTGAAACTTCTATCTTGCTTCAAGGGCTTGGAAAGCATCATCATAAAGTGGGTCCCCCCTCCTCCCGGTCTGCTCCCCAGAGTGTTTTCCACCATTTGTGGAGCAAGCAAGGAAGAGCAAACCTGCTGCAATAGCTACCACTCTCCAGGCTGAGCCCAGTTTCATGCAGCCCCTGGAGTAGGGCAGGAGCGTCCTTCAGCCCTAGGACAGCACCAACAGCCATAGATGAGGACAGAGCTAGGAAAAAGCCCGGGGGGGAGACAGAGAAGAGCCCAGAAGGGGAGGAAGTGGCATGAGTCCCAGTGGCTAGTGGGGGACATGGTGCAGGGAGCCCTGGTGAGCTGGCAAACAGGAGGATCATGGCAGCTCTGAGTTAGAACCCTGCTTGCCATCCCTCTAGCACCAATTCCAAGCAGAGCAGGTCAGAGGGGGTACTAACCCTTAATGAACAACTATACAGACAACCTTCTAACTTGAATGCAGCCTAGTTTTAGCATGTTGCAAGCATAAAGCACCCATAGGCATCAGGCAAGTAGTGCTAGAAGGGACCTCACAAAATCATCTAGTTTGGCCCTCTACTCAAGGCAGCCCTTGATACACTATCCCAAGCACATGTCTGTTCAACCTGCTCTTGAAAATTTCCTATGATAGAGATTCCACAACTTCTCTAGGTAGCCTGTTCCAGGGATAACCACCCTTATAGTCAGAAAGGATGCAGACAAAAATGGCAATTTTCACCCAATTATTAGAAAGTGGTCTAAAGCCATGACCAAACACAAGTCTACAGCTGCAAACTGCTTCAAAAATGGCCAATGGGATGAAAATCTGAACCCCCATTGCATGAGGGGACAGATGAAAACATTTCTAAACAGAGCATCTTCTCTAACTTCTGTCTGGACTGCCTGCCAGCCAGTTGCTATTTTCAGAATGGGAGTGAGGGGAAGGGAATGGAGGGAGTTCAGTCTGGGCTTTTTTCAGCTCCCACTGGAGTATAATTGGGCAGCTGTGAAAGAAAATGAGAAAGACAAAAGGAATAAGGGGTGAAAAAATTGTAAGACATTTAGGGCTCATCCTGATGAGCATGCACATGTGGTTTATGGAGCCTCTGAGCAGTTTGTGGTGCTGCGAACTGCATGTGGCACATGTGCACCTATTCACGACACTGTTAATTTGCAGTGTAGTGGGTTTTCGGATACTGGGAGATCTTGGTGTAAAAAAAACACCTCTGAAAAAAGCTTGGTGGTGGAAGTGGCAGCAGTATGCACCACCAGAAAGGGAGTTTGGCTGGTCAGATCCATGCTCTGGCTGCTGGCCAGGCTCTGAGCAGGCCCCCAGGACTCCAGGTAAGGCTGCTGGAGCCAGCAACAGTGCTGGTCCCAGCCTCCCCTATCCCACCCAGGTGCTCCTCCTGCCTCCCCACCCTGGGAGGAGGGCTCTGATGCCAGAGGCAGACTCATTCCCCTCCTCCTCCCCCCCCCCCAACACCATGGAACAAGGAGGAGGGGCTTCGTGTGGGGCTGCCCAACCTGGCCCAGCGCAGTCTGACCCAGCCCAGCCTGGGTGTGGGAAGCAGTTGCCACTGAACTGCAGCCACTGGGGGTGGCCCCGCCTCCACTGCCCAGCCTGATGCAGTCCAGCTTTGTGGCTTCCTCAGCCAGGGCTCAGTGGGACTGGGCCAGGCAATAGGCATAGGGCTACCCCCAGGGGCTGCAACTCAGTGACAGTGCTTCCCTTGGCTGGGCGGGGCAGGCCACATAGAGCCCAACTTCCTCACCCTGTGACAGCAGGAGAGGGGGGAGGAGGAGGAGGGAAGGGGAAGAGTCGCCTTCCAGCACTGAACAGAGCCTCCCTCCCAAGGCTGGGAGCGAGGAGGAGCAAGGGAAAGAGTTCCCCTCCAGGGCTGGGCAGCCCTGCATGGAGGCCCTCTCCCAGCCCCATGGTGGTGGGGGGCTGAGGAGAAGAGGAGGGGGAAGAGTTCCCCCCAGCACCGAACAGAGCCCTCCCCTGCACCCCACATGGGAGGAGGAAGAGTCCCTCTCTGTGGCCGGGCAGCCTTGCAGAGCGCCCACCTCCCCACCCCATGCCAGTGGGGTGGAGAGGCATTGAGGAAAAGGAGGAGGAGAAAGAGTCCTCCTCCAGCACTATACAGAGTGCCCCTCCCCACCCTGTGGCTGTGGGGGGGAGGGAGGAGGAGGAAGAGTTTCCTTCTGCGGACAGGCAGGCCTCTGTGCCCAGATTGCTCCTGGCAGCAAGGGAGCTGTTGGGGTGGGCAGAGATCTCCCCTCCTCCTTCTCCTCATTCCCTGCCTCCAGTCACAGGGATCTTGCCATACTCCCTATTCCCCTACCCCCCAAACCCCACAAGCCAAGGTGGTTCCTCATTCTTACTCACTCTTACTCAGGTCACTTCCCTTAGCTCAACTTCCCTATGAAAGGGAAGGGAGGGCTGCTCTAGTGCCCATGGGCTTCTGGCTGGAGTCACAGGAGGCTTGTGCCTGCATTTCTAAAATGAAAAGAGGATTTCTGTTCACTTGCAAACAGGTTCAATATTTGCAGGTTAAACTAACCTACAAAGATTGAATCAATTCAGGCTTAGGCTTTTTGAATGTCTGTCCCTATTGTTAACGTTCATTTCTGTCTATTTCCATGTGCCATTACTTTGCTTCCTGATCACTTTTGACACAACATGGGTTCTGTGATTCTATTTCCCAGTTAGTTTAGTCTCATATTTTTTGTTTTTTTTCTTTCTGGACAGAAGTAAGGGAAACCGATTTGAAAAAGTAGGTTTTCCGCTTGTTCTGATAAAAATGCTATGCTGTGCATAGTTTGTGTTGTATAGATATACAAGGCACATGGATGGTGAACATAGTAGATTATGTAGGCAGTATGCAGACACACAGTTGTGATGGTCAGAGTTTACAGTGGAACTTCTCAGTAGTTGAAAAGCTGTTGAAGATTGGTTCATCAGTTGTGTAATAAATTAGCAGAGGGAAGTTTGGAAAAGAAGATAAGAACAAAAATCCTCATTAATCCACCCCATCCTCATTAAAAAATTGGGCAACTGTGGCATTGATGCCTACATAGTCAGATGGATTGCAGATTGGCTGAAGGGTCACACTCAGAGGGTGGTGGGGGATGGGGCATATTCGACCTGGGGAGAAGTGGGCAGCAGAGTCCTCTAGGGCTCAGTCCTTGGGCCCGCACGGTTCAATTTCTTTATCAGCGATTTGGACAACAGGGTGAAAAGCACCCTGTTTAAATTTACTGATGATACCAAAATTTGGGGTGAGGTGAGCA
>NW_017728886.1:244181745-244201332 GCF_001723895.1 Crocodylus porosus | reverse complement strand
GGCTAGGAGCTGGAACCAACTTCCAAGGAAAGTGATGCTGGCTCCTACCCTGGGGGTCTTTAAGGAGGCTTGATGCCTACCTAGCTGGGATCATTTGAGCCCAGTTTTTTCTCCTGCCCAGGCAGGGGGTTGGACTTGAAGATCTACAAGGTCCCTTCCAACCCTACTTCTATGATTCTATGAAAAATCACTATTAACTATCTGCTTTATTGTTATCAATTGAGCTACACTTATTCTGCACTCTTCTGGAAGTTTTCAAGTCTCTAAAGGATTCACTGTCTCCTTTCTTTACAAGTTTTACACTTGGATCTGGTAAATTCATGGTAATAGAAGCATATTTTTTTAATGTGGTCATGATAAAGAAGATCTATTAGGTGAATAGAAGGCAGACACATTTCCCTTCATACTGCTCAATAAAATAATGCATTAAATTTACTTTTAAATTTCTTATAAGTTAATTACATTTTTCATTTTCATAATGTTTTAACATTTTTTTATTTTTATAAAATTTACCTAGGCAGATAGAAGTCTTATTCTCAGGGAAGCTAGAACTCCTGACTTAATAGCTATAGTAGACTGTATATCTAGGAACAAACCCATCAACTTTAAAATGTCCCTTCTAATTCAGGACAAAGTTATGAACACACACTGTAGCTTTATGTAAGCAGATAATACCAATACTCTAGTCTTTTTACTGGTCCCCTTTGAATATGGAGTCAAATTATAGTTCTGGTCCTCATCTTTACACCCTTCATGTATTTACCTCTGACCACATCTATACAAGATACTCACTGCACAGTCATACTGTGCTGTCATTTAGTACTTGTTTATACAATACTAAATGACAGCACAGTAACCCAAGATACTGTGCTGTAGCACTGACAAATAGCTTTTCTGTGATGCTGACTGCACAGTAGTGCAAGACTATTGCACAGTAGCATCATGTCATGGTTTCTGCCACGTGCTGCTACTGCGCAGTAGTCTTGCGATACTGAGCAGTCAGCATGTCATGTAGATGCGGACTCTATTCACCTAATGGATCTTCTTTATCATGACCACATTAACAAAATATGCTTCTAGTACCATGAATTTACCAGACCCAAGTAAAAATCTTTGCTTGTAATAAAATAACTATGCTTTTTTAGTACTTCTTTTTTTCTTGTATGTGTCATTTCAACATATATTTAAATATATTATGCATATCAGAAAAGAGATTTTCATGTTAAAAGGTCTGGAACTACCTAGAAAAGTAAAGGGAAAAGAATGCTGCTGTTAAAGCAATGTGGAAAAATTATTTATAAATATTACATTAGCAACTTCCGGAGATCCATTGACTTTGCAGTTACAATCAAATGGTCTGGGGACTGTACAAGTGTGTTGCAAGACATGCAATATACCCCCATGGAGCTTAGCCTCTGTCTCCCTCCTGCTGATAAAACTAGAGTCTCTGGGACTAGAACAGCTAATTCACACAGGAAGAATAAAGACATATTTTAGGTTGTCTTTTTCACCTAAAGTTAGCATTGACTGTAATCTCTGAAGTTTAAGATGTCAATAAAAATGAATTAAAAAAAATCTGACATATATCCCTAAATATGCACACATGCAATGCTGTATACTGCATTACTTCTAGCAGTCAGTAAAGCTGTGCTTGCTACTTTTCCTACCACAACATTCTCTCTTGATAGTATTGTATCTCCTTCTATAACATCAACAAAACTTTCCTCTACGTCTGTATTTCTGCTGCTAAAGCCAGTGTCCCTCATTTTGATTTCTGTCCTGATACGCTTTGGTTATTCTCTATTTTCCCTTTCTCCCATCAGTCCAAACAAAGTGCTGATGTTCAAATCAGCCCTCCTCAGATCTCTTTATTGGCTTTCTTTCTTGCCCTAATATCATTCTTAATCTTATCACTATCATTTGCAAGAGCCTGTACAGTCTTACTCTGGCTGATCTCTAACTTCTTCCTACTGTCCCTCCTTTCACTTGGAGTCTTTCTATGCATCTTCCACTTCTGTATACCTCTCCCCCTCTCTTTTTTCAAGATTCCTACCTCCAGGACTCTATTCTAGTCAGGATTGTAGTCCCTGGTTTTATCTTCTGTCTCAGGTGCTTATGCCCAAAGGCTTGAATATCCATATCTGTTGCGATGCAGAGACACTTCAGGTTGTATCTCTATGGCTAGAGATACTCTAGGCAGGAACTCCATCCAGCATTTTTGACTCTAAGCAGTATTTTCCCCATACCGCGCATGACAGATGTGAATCTGTAGCTAAAACCAGGCTGCAAAGCAGCCTAGAAAGACTTCTTCTCTTGGTTACAGATACAGTAGGAGGTAATAAGAAGGAAATGGACTTTAATTTTCAAGTAATCTGAAGAAGACAGAGTATTTTTGGCTGAAATGGCATTAAGCTACTTTAAGATTAAAACTGAATAGTATACTTTTGGGGGGTCAATTTTCAAATCAGAATTTCAGTTTACAAAGCACATGTAAGTATGACTCATGAATCTGACAAAATCTTCAGCAAAAATAGATTATTTTGATTTTTATTTTTGTGTTTGTATTTTGCAAGCATTTGCATATATTGTTGCAAGTAAAATTATATTTCTCCCAAATGGTGTCAGTTCAGAAGACGAGAAACACATACACAGGGAGCATGCATGCACACACAAACAGAGGGGGGAAAAAGTAAGGGAGAGGATTAAGGAAAAAGAGGATCAGAAGTATTTTACAATGGGAAGCCAGGGAAAAATAAACCATTCTTCCACTCCACCAAAACTATTTTATTTCTCTTTTGCCCTTCATTTTCCCCTTCAAACCTGAGGCCAGGGGGAACAGCTCTTGCTCTTCCCTTCCTACCTTCTATCATCTCAGGTATTGACAGCAGGGCAGGGAGAAGGAAAGACCCATTAGGACAGGGTAACACATTTTCCACAAGGGAAGAGGAAGAACAGAAAATATTTAACAGCTTAGAGCTTGTTGACCTATTCTTACTTGCTTTTTACGTCAGAACAAACACATAATGTAGAAAGGAACATGCAAAATATTTTCCCATTTTAAAGTAGAGACGAAAAGGGACCAGAGTTGGCTTTTCAATTCATAATATTTTTTACACCTTCATTACCCATGGCACTGGGTGAAAATAATATTTTTCCTTCATCCTCATCCTTCTTCTATCTAAAAACTTCCATGGGTTCTTAAGAGATGGAGAAGAGCCAGTCAGAGCTACTGAGCTATTGCCTTTTTTCTCGTAGACTGGCTCTTCTTTGCTAAGATAAGATATAATGGGGAAGTTAGCCAATCCATTAGATTTTTCCCCCTGTTTGTTAGAGAGAGAACCCAGAGAAAGCAACAACCCACTAGTATAAATCCCAAAAAAGTCCCTGCAGCAAACATACAGGGATTTACTCGAGCAAAGCACCAGTATACATTTGCACATGTTTGGAAGTCTCTGTCTTTTAAGTTTTGATCACGGCTCTTAAATATAATCATTAACATATTAAATTATATTTAAATTGATTGTGATAGCAATGTGATGGGATCAATTGCAATTAGGTGCTATCTCATTATATCTGAATACTACAATTTTGTGGTGTCTAGTAATTTTTCAGATATCCCACAGTCTTCATTTGTTATGAAATCTTTCCTAGTTGCTGACATCCTCAAGAACTTTAACTTTTTTTTCTTTATGGCTGGAACTGACTAGTTTTTCCACATATATTTTATATATATAATGTGTTTTAATTATAAAATAAAGTAACGTGTGCACACACAGACACACAGCCATATTTTAGATCAGCTCCAACCAGCTTCACTTTCTTAATCTCTTCCTTGTGTTCGTGTGTATCTTTTACAGAGTAAGCAGTTCTCATCCCCTGCAGTTGTCACTTGGGATAACCCTTTTGCTGGTTTAAGTATATCAGGCATCATTGACCTTATTTTGACATATAGTTTATAATGCACCTAAGAGGCTTATTTCAGGAGTACTATATAGCTATTTCATTTTGCCATTTAGCTTGAGGTGGAGAAAAGGAGATCTGACAGAGCTCTGCTAGCAGAACCAGCATGCTGTCTTCACAAACAATTAACAGGCTTTCTGTTATATTATGGCATATGATAATGAGCATCTATTGATACTGAAGAAGTTTGGCAGGTATCACAATAATGGCTCTATCAGCCACAGATTAGATAGAAAGTTGCTAATGGTGAATGGCAGGTGAGCACCAGGTTTGGAAATGTAGCAGGAAAATGCACAAAAACTGACACCTATGTTGGCATTTTAATTTAAAAATGACTGCAGTTGCACACTTCATTTGTTCCCAGACAAGTCTGCTATTATAATATCAACCTGAAGATCTTCTGGCTGACTAAATTAGAAGGCAGTCTGACTACTAAATGAATAAATGTTAAAGAATCAGACTCAAGTCTTTTACTTCTTCACCCTATATACATTTTCACCAGTTATTGTTTTATCCCACATTTCCTGCTGTTTGATATAAATCAGACTACTAAAATAAGTGGGGCTATTTGTAGGTAAGTTATCATTCCACAAGAATAAATATCTGTGGTGAAATAACAAGGTGCACTTATACCACACTAAATCTGTGGAAAGTTAAGCGATGTTAGTTACACCGTGCTGTGGGTAATCAGATGTTAAGGGTGAATCCTGTTTCTTATTAGCACAGTTCTGACTGTCATGAGAAGACTGATAAGCAAGGGTGCAGCAAGGAGCCAGGACAACTGGGATCTATGGAGGGAGCAGTGTCAGCATGTAGAGGGTGCACGTGCACCCCCTGAGAGCTCTGGTGCCCCACTCTGAGATCGAGTACTCTCAGGTTATGCAACGGCCATGGTGGGCAGGCAGAGTACTGGTGCTCCCCCTGAGAAGTGTTGCTGGCACTTCTGGGCGTGCCACCAGCACTTCCAGGCTTGGCAACTGGCCTCAGGGGGACACCCCCAGTCAGCAATTGGCCTTGGGGACCTCCCCCACCACCAGCACCACTGCAGCCACCTGTGGATGGTCCCTGTTTGGTCTGCCCTTGCTGCTGATGTCCGCATCGCCGCCTGTGGGTGGTCGCCATGCCCCCCCCCAGCTTCATGAGGCACCCTGGATCTGTCTTATATGAATATTAATCTTCTTTATATGAATCAGCAGTAAATCTTGATCTTGTATTTCTGCAGAGTACAGATACAGAATTATAGAATTATAAAAAATTAGGGTTGGAAGGGACCTCTGTTGGTCATGTAGTCCAGCCCCCATCTCAAAGCAGGATCACCCCAACTATATGATCTCAGCCAAGGCTTTGCCTAGCCAGGTCTTAAAAGCCTCAAAGGATGGAGATTCATAAGCTTTCTGGGCAACCTACTCCAGTGCTTTAATATCCTCCTAGTGAGAGAGGTTTTCCTAATATCTAACCTAAAGTTGGTTTTCATGTTTCCACAAAAGATTTTTTTTTTCTTAAATTCTGCCGTGCAGCTTATAATAGCAATAGAGCTTTAAAGAAAGTAGTGAAAATTGAAAACCTGTGTGGACTTCAGTTTGGTTTCTTAGGGCCCTGGCATAGAGTTATACTTAAGGCATGATTAACCAGTAAATCATGTCTTAAGTTGTTACCTAGCCACATGTTAATGCAATCAATGACACAATAGAACAAGGAATAAGCCACAAAGTTATTACACTAAAAAAGTATAATAACTTTGTGGATGGTTCCAATTATGCTATGGATGAACGTGTGGCCTGCCTGGGGCTCCCAGCCATGGTGTGCACCCCATTAGCTGACAGGTCCGAGGCTCAAGGGTGAATGGAGTGCCCCCACAGCTGGGACCCTGATCAGTTGATGGCTCCCAGCCATGGAAGCAGATGGCTCCCAGCTGTGTGGGTGCACCCAATCAGCTGACCGGGCTCCCAGCTATGGGAGTTTGCTCTTTGTCAGTGAAGGGGGAGCCCAGGATCATGATGTTAGGCTTCCCCTCTGCAAACAACATGGTGTGATGAGATCTGATATTGGATCCCACAATCACACCTCCTGCCATGTGTGGCATAACAAGAAACACAATTGTGGGGATCATGCATCAGATTCCATCATGTCTTCACTTGCACATCTGTCAGAGGTATTACAGAAATTGTACTAAAGAGGTCAAAACCGGACAACGTTTACGTTTCAGTACATATCTATTTTTCCCCTTATGGGTAAAGCTCATTATGTAATGCTTTCATTGTCTGGGAGTAGAAAATCTGCCCTCGTGGTCATTTTTAAGGCAGCAGATATCTTCTTGAAAAGGTCACTTGAGTCTCTTTTGATTTTTTTTTTTTGAACCCTCATTGATCAGGTTTTGCTGATCCTTAATCACTATCTAATGAGAGACTATTTCTCTTATGGAAGATTTATCTTCTCCTTTGCTTTTAATTAAACTCTTGGCATTTCTGAACAAGTGCTGTCAGTTGTTTTTTGGGTTTTTTGGGGGGGGTTATTTACATATGGGAATCTCAACAATCATGTGGGCTACCTTACTCCATTTACAAAGCATATTAGGGAGATGAACAAGGACAGATAAATCCTTTGTGGTATGAAAGACATCAACAATAGAGCTGGTCAGGGATTTCTTAAGAAATGTTGTGGGTTTTTTTATATTTTGGATAGCCTGCCAAATCCAAATCTGAAGTAAATACTAGCTGCTTCGCATAGGCCTAGTATTCTAGGTGAGTACTAAATTATTAATTTGGATGTAGAGTGAAATAATCTGTTGTGGGGTAGGTATTTTTGGTTACTTGTGTACTTGGAGTTTGTGGACCTTGTTGCAATTTGCCAGAATATGCCTGTTTTGTGTATTGTTTATGGATTTCATTTAAAATGATGACCAAGCAAAGATATACTGGAGAAAGCATATTAAGCATATGCTGCAGTTTTGTGAATCAGGTTAAGGATGGATCAATACTATGTTTACACTGACATCATAATTAAGATTGAATCAATAAATCAACAAATTCAAATAGTCAATTCTCTAACTTAATGAAGCCAGTAATTTAAATTCAATTAAAAGGTTCACACTAGAAAACATAATTTTCTGTTAGTTCAGTCTTGGAACAGTTTAAAAAGGAACTACTTTTAATTTAAGACCCTAGCCAGGTTTCTATCCAATATAGTGCTTTAAAATAGCTGGGGAAAATATGTAGATATTCATAAGACATAAATTTGCATACTGGTCTTATATCCTTGCCAAACTAAGTGGTCCAAACAGGGGATGATTGGATCTTGGCTCAGCTTAAGGAAGTCTAGCCTTACGTGTCACTTAGTGGCTTCCTGTTACCATGTGTGTGTTTGTTTTTGTTCTGTCTTGCACAATAACACAAGATCTTTCCACAGGATCTTAATGCTGAGTTGATAACTTATGTCATACTCAAGTGAAGCTGTTAGGGTAATGTTGCTTTTTTAACCAAAAAGAATCCGCTGACAACCTTGTTGACAGGTTGATGTTCACTGTTAGGAAGCAATTTAAGGTGGCATTCTCACATAAAAGCATTCTGCCATACATTCAGAAACAACCAGTTTCTATTTCTGATTTCACAATTAAAGTTTCCTCCGCTCAACATTTGGCCCACGCCCTTTAGAGCCATGATATTGGCTATTTGAGTATGTGTCTGTGTTTGGGAGGTGAAGGGGAATATGGAATGTTTTGGTTTCACCAAATACAGAACAGGAATGTGTTTGCAATATGAATTTTTTCACGATAGGCAAACCATTTTATATTCTTTTAGCAGTAGAAAGTCACAAAGCAAAACAAAAAAACTTGTGAAAATACTCCTGTATGGTGAAAAAATGGTTTTTGAACAATATAGGAAACTTTGAACCACTCATGCTTGAGAGAAGCAAACCTTTTCAAATTCTGACATTTGTATAAATAAACCCTTGAAGAGCGGCAAATCAACACCCGTTCATTCACCCAACCCCCATTCTCTGTCCTTAGCTATCTATTGATACAGCTTCTTTAGGAAGAGAAGGAAAAGGTAGTGCCAGACCTTGTAGAATTTGAGGGAAATTTGCTGTGTTTTAGTGGGTGTGTGTAGACAGAACAGGGGCCCTAAATTGAAGCGGTCAGTTTTTAAACTCACTGCTTCAATTTAGGGCCCTTAAAACCCACGTGTTGTGCACACACCCCGCTCTTAACCTGCTTCTTCGGTGGTGGGGAGGGGAAGGCGAGCTGCCGGAGGGCAGAGCAGTCCCTGAGCTGAGGGGGATGTGGGACGGTGCTTTCCCCCGCAGCAGCACCCCACCTCCCGACGGGGCCCACCCTGAGGCAGCCGGTTTGGGCGGTCCAGGGGGGCACCACGGTCATGGAGGGAAGCACTGGGCCCCCGTGCAGCTCAGGCAGGAAGGCAGGCTCAGAATCAGACTTGTCATTTTTCTTGGGTGGAGCCTGCCTTTCCAGGCTGCTGCAGGGCTTCCTGCAGAGCTCCTGGGCTGCACAGAGCCCAGTGCTTTGCTCTGTGGCTGTAGGGCAGCAAACTAAAACTCCTCAGAGGAATTTTAGTTTGCTATGCCCCAAGTCATTTAAGGCACATTACACTGCTGAATTTCCTACAGTGGCCAGAATGAATGCACAATACACTGTCGAGGTGTGCAAACACCAACACCATTAAAGCGATGGATAAACATTTAGCCTGCTTTAAAGTGTTGTGCACACATGCCCTTCATTTCGTCTACACACAGCCAGAGAGATTGGAATCTCTGCTGTGCTGTGCTAAAAGCTAACTAAAAATATTCTTTAATTTTGTTTAAAAATAATTCCAACTAGAAGGCATCTCTTGTAGCTTAATTTAAAATATTTTAAAATTCAATTAATCTAATATAACCTTTCTAATGCTTGCATGACTGACTATGATTGTTTTATAATGGTAGCTTTGTGTATTTCTCATCTGCATACCCACATTAGTATGGAGGTGTGAGGGGCTACTTGTGCCTGTTTTCACTGTTTCTGGTTGGGGTTATACTGTGTGGCCATGTGCAGACGAAATGAGGGGCATGTGTGCACGGCACTTTAACATGGGCTAAATGCTTTTGCATCGCTTTAATGGTGTTAGTGTTTGCATACCTTGGTGGTGTATTGCGTATTAATTGCAGGTGCTGTAGGAAGCATTTGGAAGCATGTGCCTTAAATGACTTGGGATGCAGCAAACATAGTTTCTAGGGTCGGAAGGGACCTGAGTAGATTATCTAGTCCGACCCCCTGCCATGGCAGGAAACAGTACTGGGGTCAAATGACCCCAGCAAGGAGTTCATCTAGCCTCCTCTTAAAGACCCCCAGGGTAGGAGCCTGCACCACTTCTCTTGGAAGTTGGTTCCAGATCCTAGCCGCCCTGACCGTGAAGTAGTGCCTCCTGATATCTAGCCTAAATCTTCCCTCTACCAGCTTGTGACCGTTATTCCTGGTCACTCCCGGCAGTGGTAGGGGGAACAGGGACTTCCCCAGTACCTGCTGATCCCCTCTGACTAGTTCATAACAGGCCACTAGATCCCCCCTCAGCTTTCTCTTGTGGTTTTTTTGCTGCCCCTACAACTGTGAAGCGAAGCACCAGGCTCTGTGCAGCTCCATGACTCTGGAGGAAGCCCTGCGGGCAGCCTAGCATCAGCCCAGGAAGGCAGGCTCCACCCAAGAGAAGTGGTGAACCTGATTTTCCTCCTGCTCCCCCAAGCCTGTCTGCCTGCCTGAGCTGTGTGGGGGCCCAGTGCTTGCCTCCACAGCCGCACTGCCCCCAAGGACTGCCTGAGAGGCAGGTAAGTACAGGGTGAGTGCAAGGCATGGGGGCTTAAAGGGCCCTAAATTGAAGCGGTGGGTTTAAAAACCTACCTCTTCAGTTTAGGCTTCCTGTTTCATCTGCACATGCCCTTTGAGATTAAAATGTGCAGTTTTAAGGGCCAAGTGGATCAGAGTTTCTATCGCCTGCCCTCCCTTCTAATTTGTAAAGGCACATAAATGCTGTTGATTTCAAATTATATCTAAGTCACTAATGAGAGTTTCACATTTTGTGTTATGTTGTTCCTGTACTTGAGAGCACGTTTGCTGAGCGGTCATAAGAAAATTGCCTTACCCTCTGAACTTTTGATTAGCCATTTGTTTTTTCTTCTCATTTTAATAATTACATTTTATTTTTAATGTTTTCCCTCAAACAGACTAAGTTGGAATCTCTGAATTGTTTTTATCATGCTGGAATGTATTTACATAGGATATGTTGTACACCACCATCTCCAAATTCAGTGTTCATGTTTTGAAAAAGTATGCAATTGTGCTTGTGCTATACAAATAACTATTCAGACAAGAAAACTCTGACAGTTCTAGGAAGGGCAACAGAAAATCTTCTAATCCCTCTTGCCATGCAATGATAGCATGTAGGGTATGCTATTGAATTCTGGGATCTGTCTCGAACTAGCTGTCTAGCTTGTCAATGAGCCTCTACTTATTAAGCCACACAGTCAAGGGATTGCTTGTTCTCCAACCAAGCCATTATCTTGTCACACAGCTTATCTTGAGTGGCCCTGAAAAAGCTTATGAGAATCTTACCAGTTGCCCTGGGAGGAAATTGGTGTGATCTTCTGCCCTACAGAGGGAGAGGAAAAAGTAAAACATGTATCTTACTGAAGAATAGGCATCAACTCAACATGTACTTGACTCTGTTGGGAGTTGGTCTGCATGAAAGGCCATCTCTGCAAATGAAAGAGGGAGGCTCACTGGCATTGATATTAAGGCCAGTTATCCAAATAGTGATACCAGCATTAAAGAAAAGAGAGAGAAGCAGTAATTACAGTGAGATACCAACAAATATCATTCTTTACTGAAAACTTTTCTACTTCTTGTAATAGAGCTCCAACTGGCCAGCCATATTGGTCACAGGAGTATCTGTTTCATCACTGGAACCTGCCCTTGCATTTTGTTGTAACAACTTTCTGTGAGTAGACTTTGCTTCGTAGACATGGCAGTGTTACTTTCCATCTTAAATCTGTTTACCACAGATTTGATTTCAAGTTTATTTCATTTTGTGTTACAAGTTCAGGGTCTTATTTCTGTCATTTAAGTTTAAAATACACTTTTGAGAATTACGCAAAAAACTATAATATGATAACTTTTCTTTACAGTGACAATGCGCGTTATATAATACAGTTGCTCAAAATTAAATTTATAACATCTTCTTGATCATGCATTTGCTTAAGGGAAAACTGAAGGAAACAAGGATCCTGAAGTACTTGTGAAGTGTTTGAGACAGATGTTCTTTTAATGTGCCTAAAAATACTGTATAATAACCTTTAGAAATATAATATGATAGTTAAAGCACAAACATGGTTTATATATTTTGTATTTGATAGATCTGATCATACAGCTTTTAAGAGCAGTCATAGAAGTTAATTTTTGTCAGAGGATGTTTCTGAAAAATCAGTGCACTCTATGCTTTATCCTCTTTGCATATTATCTTTGGAGCTGCTTTTAAAAAATTGCACATAATGTGCACAACTATAATTCCCTTGTTACTAAAAAGTAGAGATGGGTGGATATTTTAGATCAGAGAACGTTTTGAGACAACCTGAAGTGATATTTTGCTTTCTTTTTGAAAAAATTCCTAAGGGATAAAAATCATCTTTCTGCATCAACCTGAAATGATTTTTCCCCTCCCCCCCAGCTATTTTTTTTTTCTGCCAAACCAAAATAACCATTGTGTATACAGCTTTGCCAGTAAGCAAGACGCATGCTATACACTGGATGGAGATTTATACACCTGCTCAAACTGATATTTTCTTACCTCCTGATAAGAAGAAAAAAGAAAAAGAAAGGAAAACTTTTAAATTGCAGCTATTTTACTCTTGTTCACTTTTTTTGTAGTTTTCACATACTTGTGTACTGTTTTTCTACCCTTTTAACATTTGTTCATATTTTGATGACCCATTAGTTGTATTGTTGTCTTGATTTTAGGCACTCCTAATTGCTGTAAATGAGGTTGTATTACAGTATATGTATATTATGTGTGGCGCTAGTTTTTTTGAATGGTGCCATTTAGAAAACTTTGATCAGTGATGCTTTTTCTTAATTCAGAAAATACAGATGATGCATGTAGTGGCACTACAAATTACACTGCATTGTTTCTTCCTATGTTCCTCAGTATTTTTTTGCTTTTTCATGAGCTTTAACCTAATTTTGGTGAGAGAGAAATTTGAGCTCTATATTCATAAGCTCACTAGTTTCTCTGGCAAGTGCTGCCAACAGGCACATCTACACATGCTATTAATGTGCAGCAATAAACTGTGGAGTTTACTGTTTATTCCTTATTGCAGAGCTTATTGCTTACTGTTCCTGGGAAGCTCCCAAGCATATGCTTTACATGTGCTTTTGGATTGTAGCACATTGAACCAGGTCACAACAGCCACAGCTGTCAGGAAGCCTGATGGGGTCAGCTTGCCAGCTAGGGTTGCCAACACTCACAAACTGGCCATGAGTCTACCAGAATTGGCATTGGTGACTATTAAAAGCAATCTGGGAGACTGATATTGTGAACAGGTTGGATAGTATAATTAATGACTAGAGGTGCACCAATACATCGGTCCCATATTGGATTGATATCAATATATTAGATTGGTACCAGGTCCAGCTGGTTAGTCTGCTGTTAGGGAAACTGCAAGTGGACCTGCAAGTGGCTTATCCAGGGGGCATGGAGAGGGGCTGCCAGCTCCTACCACTGTATGCACTCCCAGAGGGCATGGGGGGTGTGTGCCCCCAGATCTGCACATGGGGGAAAGTGGGCTGCTGCTGCAGGCTGGGGACAGTGCTGGGTTCTTCCTGGTAGGGGATTGGGCTGGGGCTGCACTCGGGGTGGGCAGCAGTGGTGCTGAGAAAGGGGCTACAGTTAATTTTGGGGTGGCTGCAGCCCTGCCCCATAGCCCCACTCCAAGTACTGCTGCCACCTGCCCTGATCACAGCCTGGCCCAGCCCCCACTGGGAAAAGTACAGTGTTGCCCCATCCCCAGCCCACAGTGGCAGACTACCCTTGCCCCATCCGCAGATCCAGGGGCACATGTCCCCCATGCCCTCCCAGGGTGTGCATAGTGGCAGGAGCTTCCCCACCCTCCCCCCACATGAGCCATTTATAGCTCCATCCTGTGTTCCACCTTGGCTATCAGTGCCTGCCCCTGCTCCCCCACACCCCACAACCTTATCCCCCACTCCCTTTCCCTCTCCCCTTTCCCCTGTCTCTATAACAAACTTACCAGCCAGATGCTGCTCTCTAAGGTGCCCAGCTGCATATCAGCAATCAGATTGGCATAGGCCAATATGGCTTGTTAAAAATTGATCATTGGTATCGGCCCAAAAAACCCCTCTATCGTTGCATCCCTATTAATGACATTGCATCATTTTGGGGGACAAGATGTCTCAGAATAGCTTACTCAGAGTTGGCAACCCTATTGCCAGCCCAGGGCAGCTCCATCTGGGCTTAATGTGCTGTGAAGGCTAGCCGAAAGGCAGCCCCAATACTGAAGCACCTTCATGCCTCAACCATCCGGGTCAGTGTCTATACATGCACTGCTGTGCACGAAAAAACTGCACAGCAGGGAGTTTATTAGTTTTGTGCTCCCTAAGAGGAGCACACATGTAGACAATGAGAAGTTTAAAGTGCAGTTAATTAACTGCGCTGTAAGCATCTTGTGTAGATGCAGTCTACAAGTTGTTAGTTAGGCTTGTATTTCTGTGGTGTGGGCAGTATTAGGGACAAAAACTAAGACCAAAAATTAGAGCTTTCATAGATTTAATAGCCATTACGGCTGGAAGAGACCTTGCAAGATCATCAGGTCCAGCCCCTGCCCGAGGGACAGGAAGTCAGCTGGGGTCAAATGATCCCAGCAAAATAAGCATCTTGAAAGTGTCCAGAGTAGGGGCTTGCACCATCTCTGGGGGGAGTGTATTCCAGGCCCCAGGGGCTCAGACATTAAAGAAGTTTTTGTTATGTCCAGCCTAAAACAGTCTTCCAGGAATTTGTGACCATTGGACCTTGTCTTCCCTTGGGGTGCTCTGGTGAACATATGTTCTCTTAGTTCCTGATGCACACCCCTTATGTATTTATAGGTTACTACCAAGTCATCCCTGAGCCTATACTTTTCCAGGCTAAAGAGTTACATGGCTCTCAGCCTCTCCTCATAAGGCCTGCTCTCTTGTCCTCTAATCACGCACGTGGCTTTCCTCTGGACTCTCTCAAGCTTCTCCAAATCCTTTCTGAATTGTGGAGCCCAGAATTGGATACAATATTCCAGCTGTGGCCTCACCAAGGCTGAGTAAAGTGGGAGAATGACTTCCTGGTTCTTGCTCGAGATGCATCGGTAGATGCAAGCCAGAGTTTTATTTGCTTTGCCAGCTGCAGCATTGCATTGTTGGCTTATGTTCATCTTGTGGTCAATCATGACCCCCAAGTCTCTTTCAGTCATGATGCTAGCTAGGGTAGCACTGCTAAGCCTGTAAGTGTAATGTGGGTTGTTTCTTCTTCTTGCATTTCTCCATGTTGAATGCCATCAAGTTTTGATCCTCCCACCTTGCAAGCTTGTCAAGGTTGGCCTGGATCACCAGCTTATTGTCTAGGGTGATTACACTTCCCCATAGTTTGGTGTTATCAGTGAAGTTAGCCAGTCTGCTTCTGACACCAGAGCCAAGATCATTTATAAATAAACTGAAGAGTACAGGTGTGAGACAGACCCTGAGGAGCACCACTGGTCACCATGCACCATGTTGATTCAATTCCACCAACTATCACTTTCTGGGTCCATCCTTGGACTGTAAGGTTGTTGAAGCCACAGTTCCCCAGTTTTATGATAAGGGCATCATGGGACACCGTGTCAAAGGCTTTCTTGAAGTCCAAATATATTATATCAACCTCCTCTCCTTTGTCCAGGTGAGTCTGGACTACTACCATGCCACCTTTCTCTTCAGGCTCGCCACCTAGAGTCTCATGCCCATCCTGTGTGCCCTTCTGCAAGAACTCCTGTGTTACCTTGCACCAGGCACAGAGTACACTTGTTTATGTGCTGTGTTCATGAAGCTGCAGTTGTGAGGCTCCCTGGGGATCTGGGCCAAGTAGGAGCCAGGAGGAGAGGGGCAGGGCGTGACTCTCCTCAGCTCCTCTCAGCTACTTCCTGCCGCTGGCTATTTCCCACCCACCACAGACCCCACCTACCTCCCGGCTATGCTGAGGGTCAGGGTTGGGGTCCATCGGGTGTTCTGCTGAGGATCCTGGGCGTCTGGGGTTCATGAGGGTATGATGGGCTAAGGGATTGTGGAAGAAGATCACTCTCTCAGTCCCCCTCAAGAGGGAGTCTCCCAAATGAATAACTAATTTAATTTTTGTATGACAGTCTATATAGTGGAAAAATCAGTATGATATCCTTTCTTGCAGGGGATTCCAAATAATGGAGCTAAAATATCCCTTCTCCAAGTTCAGTAAAAATTATAAGATAAAAATTAGAAATTACATTTTCTGTTGGCATCATTACTATTTTTTTTTCACAATGTTTTTACTGTGAATGTGGACATAGACTCCAGAAGTACCTTGAATGTTATTAAAGAAAAAAGTGTGGACTTAGTTGTTAAGTTCCAGGTCAGAAGAAGAGTAAAACTTACCCATGTAAATGAAAGTCCCATTAGCTAAATTAATTAAACAAAACAAAACAGAGAATAGTCACAAAATGTATAATATAGTAAGTGGCAAGCTGCACTGAACATTTAGATAAAGTAAATAAACTCTATGCCTTTCAGCAGCAGTAGTATTATGACTGTTTTTCTTTCATGGTGAAAATATTTATGCAAATACATTCTTAATCTCCCTATCTACCCTGCTTATGTTTTTTTCTACAGAATCAGACTTTCTGACATCCTTTTAAAGTAATCCATTTTAATAAACTACAAATATCTGAATTTTATTCTTTCTACTTCGTTCAGAGATATTAACCAATAAATCCTTGTTCTTTTCAGTAAAATGCATTTAAAAAAATAACGTTAACATATTTGATCTTTCTCTCTCCCTCTCTTTCCCTTTCTCTCTCTCTCTCTCTTGGTTTCTTTCAAACTTTTTCTTACTTCTTCTGTTTTGCTGACCAGTGGTGTTCGGCCAGTTTGTATTTTTCCAGACATTGCTCCATGATGTGGTTGAGGTATATGATGGTCCAACTCAGCAATCATCTTTGTTATCCTCCCTCTCAGGATCTCATTCAGGTATCCCTTAATAGAAATGTCATACATCAATTATTTATTTAGAAATGATATTGACTGGGAAGGTACTAAAAAATGCTGTCATATTTTCATAGAAACAAATTAAATTGAGCATATAATGTGAAAGTCTGAAATGAAAACCTAATCATTCAGTAGTGACTCAGCAGTCTGAGCTGATAAAAGGAAAGTGGTCTAAAGTTAATCTAAATTTCTTTTGGATTTATCTGTTAATATGTAACTAATGAAGTTAGTATTCTTTTTTTCAGTTTGGGCTTGACTGTGTTCTTATCTAATGCATTATGTAAAATGGATATTAAAATATTAATAGCAACAGTAAGAAATATATGGCAAAGTTAATTAGGGTAGATTATATGCTTATTAATAGGGGCTTAAAGACCAAGAGTTTGTTTTTAAATCAGGAAGAACAGCACTAACGCGAGAGAGGGACTCAAGATTTAACTTCTAAAGTACTGAAGAATGTAAACTTTGTATCAGTTTATAGGATACAAATCCCTTAATTTGAGCAGGAAGTATTTTGTGGTGGTTTTCTAATGGTGGATATTTCCATAGGCTTTTTACTATTTATTCCCTAAAATTGTGTATGTTAAGTTGGTACTTTGTTTGTTTGAGTAGGTGAATCCCTTCCGTTGAGCTCTGGTAACCAGATTACAATTAGATTTACTTCAGTTGGACCAGTAACAGCTAAAGGATTTCATTTTGTATATCAAGGTAAGTGAGTTAGTAATATGGAAAAAATACTTAAAATAATTTTGTTCATAAATGCCTTCTCCACCTTTTTCTTAACAAAGTAATTATAATCATATTTTAAATTGTATTTTGACAAATGTAACTGATAAAATAAAGAATTCATTGGGTATAAACAGGCGTAGAATGGAGAGAGAATCATAGATTACTGATGTAATGTTATCTTCCCCAAGTCGTGTGTATATGTGAAATAATTTCATTTTTATTGACATCTTCAATAATGCATAAGTGTTTCTTAAAATAAAATTGGGCACTTGAGATGCTTAAGAAAGGTTTCCAAATGTGAGAACCCAATTATTAAAACCAAGTATTTCTATTTTTTGTTAATCTGGCTGACTAATGTTCAATCCAACCAGCTGCTCAAACTGACTTATCTATTTAAATATGAATGACTAGAAATGGTATTACCTTTAGGTGAATCAGTAAGCTTGCTATTTTTAAGATGCTTCACTTGATTTACATTATTTCCCTTCTTAAGGATTAGACGCTGCAATGATTAAACATCAACACTTGCTACTTAATTCAGTCTTTCATAAAATTTGAATCCCATTCCAACAAGCAGAACATACATTTTTAAAGCCATAGCCAATAAATGCAAGCTATACTAGTTTGAAACTGTATATTGAAGCTGAATATTTCATAATAAAACATCACATTTTAGTGCCATTTTAGGAAGGGATCAGGGTAGATGTTGTAAAGTACTTGTAATTCTGGCAAGGATATTAGTTTTTAATGTTTATCTGAATTGTAATTCAAATGTCAAGGTGAGGAATCCATATTCTGAAGACTCATTTAAGAATTATGCAAATGTTGTTATCTGACATGATAACTGAATGTTTCTACCCATCATTTCTGTTGTTATCATTTGAAAATCTATTTCTCCACCAAAAATAAAATTGAGAATCCACAATTGTTTGTATGCATGCAGCTGTTCCAAGAACAAGTGCAACACAGTGCAGCTCTGTGCCTGAACCAAGATTTGGAAAAAGGATTGGAAATGAATTTGCTGTTGGTTCATTAGTTCTTTTTGAGTGCAATCCAGGATATATCCTCCATGGATCCATAGCAATCAGATGTGATACAGTACCCAATGCTTTGGCACAGTGGAATGATTCCCTACCTACATGTATTGGTAAGAAGTTAGAACTGCATTTTTGCATGAGTCACTTATTGTCTAAAAGAATTCTTGTTTTATATTCATGTTTGAGTTTTGTTTGTATTTTTCTGTCCGTACTCCAACTTGTTACTGTTCAGGTTTTTTCTTTTCCTGATTTTGTGGCTTGAACTCACACTGTACCCTTTCCCATTACTGAACAGAAAGGTATACCAGATGGGCTTTTATTTAACAATGTCAGAAACACAATATTATCTTAGCCTGGATGAGGTTGTGAACCCTTTTCTTCCTTCTTCATTAAGGGTTAATATTTTGCCCCTTTCAGTCCTAACCTTGTTAGTCATTTCAGTAGCTCCATGACCATACCCTTCAGCTATAAATTATATATCAGCTACTTTTAGGTAACATGAATGACAGTTCAGAGCTGCCCATTAATCGAGGCTCAAAAGCACAGCTGTCTATGCCCTGATCACCTGCAAGGCTAAAATGCTTTCACCCTTGGGATCTCTTACAAGCTTTTACTGCAACTACTACTTTATTGAGGGCTTAGAAATAGCTCCACTAGTGTTCCATATTAGGTCAGAAATAAACTGTATTTTCCCAAATCAGAAGTTATATTTTGTCTAATTTTAGACACTCTAACCCAATTCCTTAGCTGATGTAAATGAGTATGGATGTATTGACATCAATACATTTGCTTTGATTTATCCCAGCTGAGATTATGAATCATTGGATCAAGTTTAGTTTCAATGAAAGCAGAATGCAACTCTTATTGGCCAGGTCTTTCAAAAAGCTGTATCAAGGGAAAATATGGCTCAGTCAGAGTTGTAGCACATTATGGTAGGCTGAATTTTAATCATGTTTAACATAATAAATATACAGTAATATTTTTCAGTGTAATTGTATAGAGTTAATCAAGAAAATTATTCATTCATACTGACTTAGGGGGAAATAATTGTGGAACTAACTCAATTTTCAAACTATGGAGTCAATTGAGTACTAGGAGTAGTAACACTCCAGGTGTCGCCGTGGACATAGTCTTTCTAGATTTCAGCAAGGCCTTTGACACCGTCTCCCACCCCATCCTCATTAAAAAACTAGGTGACTGTGGCATTGATGCCTACACAGTCAGACGGATGGCAGATTGGCTCAAGGATCGTACTCAGAGGGTGGTGGTGGATGGGTCATATTCAACCGGGGGGAAGTGGGCAGCGGAGTCCCCCAGGGCTCGGGCTTTGGGCCTGTGCTGTTCAATTTCTTCATCAGCAATTTGGACGAGGGGGTGAAATGCAACCTGTTTAAATTCACTGATGATACCAAAATTTGGGGTGAGGTAAGCATGCTAGTAGGGAGGGAAAGATTGCAGCAAGATCTGGATAGGTTACAGGAGTGGGCTGACATAAACAGGATGCACTTCAACACTAACAAGTGCAGGGTGCTGCACTTAGGCAGTAGAAACCAGCAGCACACTTATAGA
>NW_017728886.1:244167836-244181507 GCF_001723895.1 Crocodylus porosus | reverse complement strand
CTGTTTAGCCTTCACAAGAGAAGGCTGAGGGGGGACCTGGTGACTGTCTATAAACTCACTAGGGGGGACCAGAAGGGTTTAGGGGAGACACTGTTTCCCCTAGCACCCCCCGGTATGACAAGGAACAGTGGACACAGATTATTAGAGAGTAGGTTTAGATTAGACATCCACAAGAACTACTTCACAGTTAGGGCAGCTAGGAGCTGGAACCAGCTTCCTAGGGAAGTGGTGCTGGCTCCTACCCTGGGGATCTTTAAGAAGAGGCTTGATGACTACCCAGCTGGACTCATTTGAGTGCAGTCTTTTCTCCCGCTCAGGTGGAGGCTTGGACTTGTAGATCTACAAGGTCCCTTCCGACCCGACTTCTATGATTCTATGATATGATTCTATGAACACCAACCACTAATTTTTTGGGAAGGGTTGTTGTTCTTTTTATAATTTAGTATATTGGAAACAAATTCATTTGGAGGGAGGCGAACCTGATAAATAAATGTAACCCACCTTTAAATGCATGGGAAAAGTAAAATGGAAAACAAGCATCAGGTACTTCAGATTGATTTTGAAACTACCGTGCTGTTAGCTGGTGTGGTTTTATTTAGATTAAAAGCAAGAAGTTTATTTTCTTCAAAAAAAATTCTTGGGGAAGATAGAGAAAGAGAAATCACTTAATATCATTTTGTTAACCAAACATTGTATGTAATAGTTACACAGTTTTTTACTGGTGGTATTTTGGAAATAACTCCCATAAATTACAATGTAAATCTTAAACAACAGCAAGATGAATGATACCGCTTCAAGGCCATTGCTTTTATAAATGGCAGTTTAATTAGCAGGACTTTTATCTACTTTGACTTGGGACAGTTATATTTGCTGTCTTTTTTCTAGATTATGAGCAATTGTAAAGTATAATTACTTTGATTTTTAGAGACAGTAATTTCAATTGATGAGACTTATTCTAGTAACCAACAACAGAATGTTATTGATCTTATTGACATCTTTGGTAGGTAAAAAAGGAAATTATTTGACTACAGGCACTTGAACTGAGAAAGGTTTATGGGTCAAAAGTATTAATTACTCCTAATGTGCAGACATCACCATGCCAATAAAGGTCATGAAATATGTATGAGTTGAAAATTGCACTGAACTAAGTCCACTTAATAATTGAAGCACTAGACATGACCATATTAAATTGCCCTAACTCTCTAGTAAATGTCTGAATGTTTCCCTACAGATAGCAGACATCAATCATTCTATCTGCTCATGCTTATACAAGTAATTATTTAAACACTTTGACACCAACCTTTAGTTTATCCATGTAGTCTCCAACAAATTCTATCAATTATATGTAGTACAAAATATAGCTACAGTATTCATTACTGAGATAAGTTGTATTCTTTCATGTATTTGCTAAATTTTCTTCCTATTTCTATCTAATGAAATCAGCTCAAGGATTTGATAATGTTGCCCAGGAATGATGGATTGTCTTTTAATGGTACTGATAAAACATCCCATGAATCTTTTTTAAGCTGTTAAAATAACAACATAAAAATTGTATCTAGATGAAGATATAATATTCTTTATATTTAGTTGTTAGAATATCCAGTGACTCAGACAAGATTCTCATTCATTTCGAGTGGGCACATCTACATATTCATTAATACATTGTAGTTAATGCACATTAAGTTTAGTACTTCTATAACTAAGTACTAAATCAATGTACAGTAGCTCCAGCACATGGCTTTTTAGTGTTGCTAACTGCTTAATAACCTAATATTACTGCACCTAATATTACTGTGCAGTAGCACATTAGCATGGTTTTTGCTCTGCACGCTGTTGCACAGTAGAATTAGGCTACTGCACAGTTAGCGTCTCGTGTAGATGTGCCCACTATGTTTTACTTTGTTTGGAGTATCATTAGTCTTTGGGTGTAGGTTGTATGGGTGCAATCTTGCTCACACGTTTCTTTGCTAATACAAGTAACTTCATAGATTTAATGGGATCATTCACTGAGGAAGGAGGATAGTTTGAGGGTTAATAGCCTCTAGCATTAGAATTAAATTAATTTAGTAACATACACTAATTAAAATTAGGCATTTTTTGGCTAAGAGCTTTTCTTTGATAGCTGTTTCAAATTCTTTTCTATTATTTTATTTTTGTGAGATTAAAATGACACCCTCAAAGTTCTTTCACTTTGTTAACGTTCAAGTGTACAACTCTTAAGTGAACAGGATTTTGTCAGGTAGAAAAGTTTCCTAATTTTTAATTTTTTTTTTGTTTTTGTTCTTTTCTAATAATTTAAAAAGAGGATTTGAAATATAAGCAAGGGTTTTATTTTCCTGAGGCTAACATGAATTTTTAAATATAGCATCACTTTACAGAAGTTAGCAGCTCCTCTATGCTTATCATTGTGTTAGCTTTTATTACATCTTTTCTCATTTTTGAAGCAGTGCTCTGTCAAATTCCTTTTCTTGCCTCATGCATTTCCTTTCAGTGCCCTGTGGTGGAATTTTAACTAAGCGCAAAGGGACCATTCTATCTCCTGGTTACCCGGAGCCTTATGACAACAATCTGAATTGTGTATGGAAGATCACAGTGCCAGAAGGAGCTGGGATTCAAGTAAGAATACAAGTAATTTTCGTGCTATTGTGTTTGAAGTTGATCTTTGCAAAGGTGAAAACATAAAAAGACAATTATTCATAAAAGTTTTACCAGATGATTAATAGCTGCCTAGTTTTGCTTTGACATCCTTTCATGGTTGGGAGATGGTGAATATTGCAGCCTATGACATAGATAGTTTGCAGTGTCTCATGTGACTGAATAGCCAGGTCTGAGATTTGCATGATCTGTGGTAGTGGTTACAAACGTATGTCATGGTTGGGTGGTTCGGGAGCTGCTTGCTTCCTACAGGCTGTTTTCTCTTCAAGCTGTTGGAGCTAATTTCTGTCATGGACTTTGATGTCCTGGTGGCAATAGATGTAACAACAGAATCAATAGCTGCCACAACAGAATTTATTGCACAGGTCTTTTTTACTACAGAGATTCAAGAAATCTGAAATTATCATAAAAAAATTAATTGCCAGAGACATTAATTGGAAACATATTATTTCACTACAGCAAAAGTTTTTTTTGTTTTAAAAAGTGACTTTCTGTTTGTAAAGGACAAAAATTAACCAGTTGACTTTTGAAAGTGAGTTATGCATTTTTTTTAAAATTTGTATGTTTGAGAAAACTAATTATTCACTCCTCTAGTAATATAATATAGGCCTGAAACAAAACCCATTAATCTGCCTGAAAAGACTTATTTCCTTCAAGAAACCTTGAATCAGGCCCAGCATGAAAGAAAGACTAAAATGCTTTCAATAAGAATAAATAATTTCCCATTAAATGTTAGAATGCTTTAAAAGTTCTGGTAAAATCCTAAGAAAACAGAGAGCCTTGCAGATCTACTAAGATTTCCAGGTAGCATTTGAAAAAAAAAAATCGAAAAAGACTTGGTAAACAAGGGCATAGACAGATAAATATATATCCTATTAAAATTTGCATTGGTTTTATATGCTGAGATATATGCCACAGGGATCAGGAACAAACAGTTACACACTTAATACAGCTATCCTAAAGCAGCTCACACAGTAGATGGCTACTGCTGTTTCTGAGCATTAAATGTGGGGGGAGTGGGGAAGCAAATATGGCTGTTTTAGGAAGCAGACAGCTGAAGTCTAGACCCATGTAACTTAAATAGATGGCATTTTTTACACCATTGTTATCCCAGTTACTCCAGTGTAAAAGTTTCATCTACCCATCTGGAACCAAAGTGTGTTGTTTTATTTTAGCTTTAAAAAATTCCTAATAAAATAAAAAAGAAAGCAAAATAAGTAGCTGTATTTTCCATGAAAAGTGGTTAAAAGCAAAACAGCTAAATGATTAACACTAAACTAAGAATGTTTGTTGGATATTCTTTTTCTTGAATCATAGATAAAATTCCGAAATTGGAAAATTTGCTAATGACACCTCATTACAGTAGGTTAATCAAGAAAATGCATAAGTATAAGGAGCTCTAGAGGGGCCTAAGAAATAAAATTAGCCAAAAGCCTGGAAGACTGAATTCAGCTTTGAAAAGTTCTATGTAATGTATGTGGAAAGGAACAATTTAAATTTATAAGCAATGGATTATAACTTGTTTTTAATCTCAGGAAGATAAAATGAGGGATTAATTTTGGACAGGTTAATAAAATTGCCTTTCCAATGCATGGAGCTGAAAGTTAGTAAGGCCTTTTATTTTTTTTAAGTAAGGGGTAGAAAATAGCATGATTTCTATAAATCACTTCTACGTGATTATCTTGAATATTATATTCTATTTAGTTTAAGATATCTCAGAAATACTTAGTGAAAACAGAAATTCTAAATTAGAACAACAAAAATCATTGCAATACAGACCAGGTTCACCAAAAGAATATGCATAACTTTTCCAAAAGTACCTGCATCTCAGTTTTTAAAGGTATTAGAATTTGTTTCTAATATTTCTAAATATTAGGTATTTAGGAATCTAAGTCACATTCAGAAAGGACTCAGGCTTTTTCATCATTTAAATCTAAATCCAAATAGGTATTACAGAACCCTACAAAGGACTTAATCAGAACTTAAGTACGTAAGCATGTAGACAGACATGATACTAAAATAAGTCTTAAATTATGTTGGTGTACACTGTTTAGTGATAATTGTTACATCCATCTTCTCCGGTATCTTATAACTAGGGCTAAGCATCAGTAGCTTTAAAAATGTCTTGTTTAGCTGAGACTTTGAGCAGTTTTGCTGACCTACACCAACATAGGAATGGACAGGAGTAAAAGTTAAAGTTAAATCAAAACAGCTGCTGCATGCTTCTATATGGCACGTCTACCTATCCCCTTTCATGATTTTTAACTTACATCTCATAAAAATGCACCATGCCCCAGCTTCTATCATTGAGGTTGAGCAAAACCATGATCTAGTCTAATTTGTAGTCTGGTGATTAATATGCTGTCTTAAGTGGGAGACATTGGTTTGTGTCCCCCTGAGGCTGCAGAAGCCTAGAACTCAGGTAAGTGTTCGGACCACTAACAATTGTGAAAAAGGTGGGTGGCAGTGCTACTACCATTAGTCGTGTTCAAGATTGAATGTTGGGTATTATTCTTCCTGTTGCTGTCATTGTTAAATGTGCTCATTCAGGTGGGTGCCTCTCCCTGAGGCATCTTAGATGTCATGATGATGGGAGGACTTCTCCTGTACTCTTTAGTTAGAAGCCAAAGTTCTGAGAAGGCAGTCAGACTTTAGACACAACCCAGTACCCAGTATTTTCTACTCTCTAGCTATAGACAACTTTCTGTTCAACACTCAGATATTCTAGGTCAAACTGGGTGTGTCTACACATTCATTAATGTGCTTTTACTTCTGAGCTTGAAATTCAGTACTGTAGTGTGAAATACTAACTAAATGTGCATTAGGCTGCCCTAATGCACAGTAGCAAAAATACGCTTTTTTTTTAGTGATGCTTAATGCACAGTAGCCTAATTTTACTTTGCATTAGTGTATTAGCGTGGTTTTTGCCGTGATGCTCTAATGTGCAGTAAAATAGGCTACTGCACACTAAAGTGCACATGTAGATGCACCCACTTAGAAGGTACCTAGTACTGACCATTCAGTCATTATAAGAATAAAAATAGCATCAGTAGTGCATTAGCAAATGGTTGAATCACCATCTGCTTTCCCAGAAACATATTCTTGGTGTAAGGCCGTTTGAATCACTTTACTTAATTGGAGCCCTGCCCACTCACCTCCTTTCCAATGTAGCCATCAGAGGTATGAGGTAGTGAAGAAACCTTCTCAGTATCCCAAGCTGCCATTTGATCATGGTGGAAATTCAGGTCTTAAGCAGAGTAACAAGACCCCTCCAAGATAGCCTCTAACAACACTTCGAGGCTGCTGTTTATGGACTGAACAGGTGATTTACTTCCTCAGTGGCTCAGCACTCTGCTGCTTCATTGTTGCTCATTCATTCATTCCTCAGTGAAAGGTAGATTATTCCAGTGGAATATTAGAATCATAGGAAAGTAGGGCAAAAAAGAACTTCACAAGGTCAGCGAGACGAGCCCCATGCTCAAAGCAGAAACTTCCCTGACTAGAAACCATCCCAGTCAAGAGACTAACTTGCTCCTAAAAAAAATCCGGGAAAAATATTCTACAGTTTCTCTAGGTAGCCTTTTCCAATGCTTGACAACCTGCAGTCAGAAAGTTGCTTCTAATTTCCAGCTTAAATTTCTTCTACTCAGGTTTAAGGCCATTGCTCCTAGTCCTGTTCCCCAGTCGTAGAAAAGAAATTATCTCCATCCACTTTATAATCAGCGTTCAGGTATCTGAGGACTGTTGCCAATCCATCCCTCCCCACAAATCATCTATTCTTCCAAGCTTTCTTCATAAGTTGCGCTGTTGGAGTAGAATTTTCTATTCCTCATGGGTGGAAGTGGGCCAGGGAGGTTATACGGCTTGCACCACAGCACACTTGTCAAACTAAAGATCAAGCAAGTTTTATTGGCTACACACACACACACACACACACACACACACACACGCGCGCGCGCGCGCAAAAGCAACAATGCTACAATGCGTTAACGTGAATCTGACCACCCTGCAACAATGTTGGGTGGAGTTTAACAACAGTTCTCAATCAGCTGACCATACTGAGGTGAGGCTCCCAGGTTCCCATGTTTGCATTGATCATCCAATTTTTCTTGGGATGCAGTCTAGCTGAGAGACAACTTTGTTGTTCTTTGCTGTTTCTTTTATGACTTGTTGTGACATCATTGTTGCTATCTTATTTCATTTTTCTTAGCAGTTCTTTCTAAGCACTATTTACTGTATTTACAGTGGCAGTCACCAGCTGGACACCACAAACTTGTTGCTCTTAATTCCCCAAGGTTGGTTCTTTGTTGTTATCCTTTTACTAGGACTTCTTAGTCTGACCTTTTCCCTTATCTGCTATTTGTTTGTTTTGCTAAGTCTCCAAGTCTAAGTGCAAGCTATCTAAGCCAATCTGGCATTCATCCAGAGTACTTATGTCAAGTAGCCGCAATTATTCTGTATCTTTCTCTCTACAGTGCTGCCCAGGGCACTAATCATTTTTGTCACTTCCCACTGGACTCTTTCTAATATATCAACATCTTTCTTGAAATGTGAAGCCAAAAGCTTTACATCATCAGTGCTGAATAAAACAGAAGAATAATTTCCCTTGATTTTCAAGAGACACTTATATTAATATTACCCAGCTATTTTCTTTATTTGCAACAATAGCATGCTGTTGGCTTCTATTCAGTTTATGATGCAGTGTAACTCCCCAGGTCCTTTTCTGGAGTACTGCAACTTAGTCAAACATTCTCTGCCCTCCATTTGTGCATGTGATTATTTTTCCCAAGTGTAGGGCTTTACACTTGTCCTTGTTGAATTTCATCTTATTGATTTTGGTACTATTTCTCTAGTCTATCAAGGTCATCCTAGACCTACCCTTCTAAATGTTTACAACTCTGATCAGCTTGGTGTCATCCACAAATTGCCTAAATATACACTCAGTCCCAACATAGAGTTTATTAATAATGATTCTAAACAGTACTGGATCTAGAGAAACCCTACTTAATTCCTCCTTTAATCTAAACATTGAACCATTGTGGCTATTTATTTTGCATGATAAGCCAACCAGTTACATGTGCATATTAATGACCTTTCATCTAGTCTGTATTTCTTTAACTTATTACTAAGAATGTTGTGGGAGACAGTGAGTTTTGTGAAAAGTACTATAAAATACCTTTTCTCTACATATTTGTTTACAACCCATTAGTGGTTGCATTAAGCCCTTAAACGAGAGAGTTTTATATATACATGCATATATACATGCCGCACACACTAAAAAAATCTAATCCAAATTATTTAAACACTAGCTGAAACCTACAAAACATTTGCAATTAAATGTTTATTGCAAAAGTATTTTTTTAAATAAAGGATTTTTAGTTATCCTTTGACTGAATACTTTAATGGAATCAAAACTTCTCACCCTCAAAAAGGCTAATAAAGCTGTTCATGTGTAAACAGAGTCTTAGGAAGCAATGGAGCCCTCACAGCCTATTATTATTATAGATAGTGAAGGTAATCTTATAGATATAAATAATCTTTCTTTGAATCAGTATTACATCAGTATGACTGTCTAAGAATAGTATTTTCTTACTCAAAATAAATCTCACCTCTTCAAAGGTTACTCTCAGCTAAGGGGCTCACTATATATTATATTTCTTCCACAATTAACTTGTTAATCATGGCATAAATGACATGGGTGCTATACACTCAATTTTAGCTGCCGTAACATGGTAAACCAGCCATAAATATGTTTCATATGTAGTATAGAATAATTTTATGGCTGGTTTGTATTGTACTTTAAATTGAACATGTGGCATGTCCACACATCAGGCCTCTTAAGGGCTTGGCACTGGCCCAGGGTAACCCTGGTCTCAAACTAGCTGGGGTGGGAATTGCAGGCTTTTGGCCATGAACTCCGCATGCCCCCAGGGGCCGAGGGGGCATGGCGACTGCCCGCAGGTAGTGTTGTTGGCTGCACAGCCATGGCAGCAGTGAGCTCCTGCAGGCAGCCAAGCTACTTCCTTCAGGTAGTGTCAACAGCGGGGAAGAGGGAGGTGGTGAGCGCCAGCAGTGTCGGCGGCAGCGTCAGTGGCACTTTTCATAGGGGGTCACCACCCATCTCAGCCGGTGCGTGTGCATCCCCTGCACATTGCCAATGCTCTCTGCAGGGGATATTGAAGTGTTTCCCCTACTGGGGGCTTTAAACCTCACACCAGGGAGCTCCAGTAGGACTGCAGGATGCAGGGGAGCAGAGGCTTCCTCCAATGGGAATGAAAGGCGGTGAGAGCCAGGTCTGATAGTCAAATGACTGCCATCCTGAACAGCCCCAGGTGAACCTAATCTGACTGTCTGTGGTTGGGGCCAGTAATCAGCTGATTGTCCCCCCTAGCCTCATGACAGTTCCAAGCCATGCTGGGCTGTAGGCACCTGACTTTCAATTTGCCAGTGCATGGAGGACCTAGAATCATAGTCCCTAGCTTCTGCATTAGCAAGTTGAAAGAGTGCAGTTGGGATCTGATCCCTGATTCCATAATAGAACTGTCTGCCATGCATGTGTGGCATGCCAAGAAACATGATTACTGGGACTGGGGATCAGATCCCATGGAACTTTCCCCAAAACATGTGCTGCAGTCATAGAATCATAGGGCTGGAAGGGACCCCAAAGGATCATCAGGTCCAGCCCTCTGCATGAGCAGGAAAAGAGAGAGAGAGAGAACTGAGTTGCATTCAGTTTTTACAGTATTGATTTCTGAATAAGCTCCAATCACTTACATTTGTGCAAATGTACTGAAGAAAAGCAGTTGCCAAGGCATACCTCAGGGCATAATTAGATCTATAGAACCTTATTGATGGCTATCATGCATAACAAGTAGAGAATCAGGCTTGATGCACTGAATCCTGGTTAGTTTGAAGGTCTGGCAGTGAGAAACAAAGTTAAGAAGTAAAAAAATCTAGTGAATCAAGCTATGTATTGCATAAAATGCAGCAAACATAAAAACCCATCTTAATATGTTTACTGAGCCATTTGTCAGACTGGAATTTCACTTTAAATAATGGTGTGCATGAGCTGAGACTTTATTTAAAATGAATTTCACTAGGTTGTTTTGTCTTACTGTTGTTTAAAAAATTAGCAAATTAGAAACTGCACCTATAAAAAATATATATTCTGTGTAAGTTGGCAGAATTTGGCTAATTTGCTGATCAGCCACTTAACCTGAAAATGCAAATATAGGTACTTATGAAGTATTTTCTAGCAAATATTTATATGTGTGTGTCTTTATGCGTACACTCTCTCCAGAACTTATATGAAACAAGAAGGCTTTGACCTTTTTTTCTTTATCCAAAGTAATAAAAATCTACTGTCACTGAACCTTACAGGAACAGAGCATTATATATTGTCAGTACGTATAGTTTTGTAAAATAGTGCAGAATTTTCACTTCAGATTCCTCCATTCCAGAGTCCTCTGTAAATCCTGTCTAGCTGATCTCTTAGTTGCCTAGATAGAGACTGCATTAAAAAAAAAAAAAATTCTAACAAAGGCTTGCTATCAAGGTTTGGGTAATTTGATATTGTCATGCAAAGTGTTCTTTTTACTAATCTGTCCTGCACATTAACCGATGATGCCAGAATACCCATAATGATAGCAATTATGGAATTGGATTCTGAAAGGGTGCACCCTACCTTCAAATAGAATTGAATACACTCATCCAGCACATACCTGGATGTTCCAGATGCTATTTGCTTTGTATTAAGATAGAGCTAATCAAGAAGAAAGATTTAAAAAGTCTAGCAGTGTATGAATGGACTCCTGGCTTTCAGCACCAATTCTGAAACCATGTCAGACTCAGGTTCTTGGTGGGCACACTGTTGATTGATATTCAGCTTATAGCCCACTGTAACCCCAAGACTTTCTCTGCAGTGCTGAAGCTTAGCCAGTCATTTCCCAGTCTGTATTTGTACATGCAATTATTCCATTCCAAGTGCAGGACTTTGTACTTGTCCTTGTTGAATCTCATCTAATTGGACACCATTTTTCAGTCTATCTAATCATTCTTATCCTATCCCTTTCCTTCACACTGTTTGCACCTTGACACAACTTGGTATCACCTGTAAATTTGCTACGCATGCATTCAGTCCCATTATATCCGAATCTTTAATGTGGATGTTGAATACTTTTTGATATCTTCTCCACACTAAACATTGGGCCATTGGTAGCTACTGACTGAGCAGGATGATCCAGTCAGTTATGTATTCACCTTACAGTACTTTTGTCTAGTCTGTATTTCCTTAGTTTAATCTCTGTTTCCTTAATTTGTTAATGAGAATGTTCTGGGAGACTGTGTCAAAATCATTCCCTATCCAAACAACCTGTCACCTTGTCCCGGGAAGTGAGGTAATGTGGGGTACTCACCTGCAGCTTGGGACGGAGCCCACGGGGAGCAGGGAGAGGAACCCGCGCAGCTCGTGAGCCGCCTCTATGTACAGCTGCAGCCGGCTGTTGATGTCAGTGTCAGACGCTGGCCAGCAAAAATAAAAATGGCAGCTGCTGCTGCGGAGGGAGCGGATGGCCCGGAGGCAAAGCTGCAGCTGATGCCGGTAGCAGAGGGAGCCCCAAGGGAGGACCCTGAGGAGACAGCAATCTGGTGGCAAAGTTGGCCAGGGAGAGTAGCCCCCATCAAAGACCCCGCCGTACACCCGAGGAGTGAATTGGCTGGCTGAGGGAAAGAGGATTGGAGGCAGCCTCTAAAGCACAGCAAGACCCAGGTGGAGTGCCAGGATGGTGGGGCGCTGAGGACGGCATGCCGGGAGGTGAAAGCCCGGGGGTGGCCTGGATGGGGGGTTATAATCAGGGCAGGGTCACCGCCAGGACCAAGGAGGGAAAGCGAAGGATCAGCACGAGCCCTGGGGCAACAGCCAGAGTGTAGAGGCCCCTTTCTCCTCGTTAAGGGTCCAGGGACAAGGAATAGGTGGAAGGTTGGTGGAGGTGCACTGGGTTTTGTTTTTGTTGCTGTTGGATTACCCCGAGCTGGGGGGGCTGAGTTCGATAAGGGCACCCTGGTGTTCAGGTCATAGGGAAGCCCACTGGGAGGGGCAATAGTGGGAAACGTTCCCCACAGGACGGGAGCGAGGAGTGAAGCGCTGCAGGAGTGTGCACAGCCTCCCGCCATAGACTTTAGAACGCAGAGTGGTGGGCGAGATCTGCGAGGAAAGCCACAAGATAACAACTAGACGGCCCACCAAAGGTGGCGTGAGGCTGGGGTGTAGGGGTGGTGGAGCCCCGTGAGCAACCATCGGGCCTGACCCGGGTGACCAAGGGACCCACTAACTAACCCTGCCCATTGAGGAGCACCAAGACGTGGCAGACGAGAACAGGGTTGGACGTGGGAGGAAAGAGCTACCCTGACGACAAACCAGCCCGGAAGAAGTGGAACATCTGCCAAGAGACCAGAGCTGCCAGAGAGCAACTAGTGGAAGCCCAGCGGTCGTGCACCTTATCATAGATGGAAATCAGCTTAATATGGAATGATTTGCTCAAGAGCAAATCATGCTCTCCCCTGAATGATAGCAATGGATGGATGAACAGATGGATAGCTTCATGCCCCACAGGAACAAGTTGCTACCACTACTCATTGCTTTTCCTTGGCAGTAATGCTTGCACTTCTCCCTTTCTAGAAAAGCATAGCTTGTCCTCCCCTACCACTTCTCATGTCATGCCAAGTCAGCATACTTGTTCTACAACTTGACAAACACAGGTCCTGCAGGAAAGTGCTGTCCGTTGCTAGAGATGACAAACTGACAGCTTCCACCTTCTAGTGTACCTGTTCATCTGTGTCTTCTAATGACTTCTCTGGCTGTCCCTTTTCCATGATGCTGGAGATGTCTTTGTGCATTGAGTCAACAAGGTCCTCATACTCATGGATGCTTCTGAACCTTTCCACCTCCTCCTTCCCCTTATCTAATTTCTCAGGGAATCACCAGGAGATGCTTCCTACACTAAAAATGTTCCTTCTACTGGCTGTCCCACATAAGGATATCCAATCCTTCAGGTAAGCCAGGGGTGGGCAAAATATGGCCTGTAGGCCAGATGTGTTCTGCAAAGCCATTCCATCCAGCCCCTAAACATTTTTCAAAATTAATATTTCTCTGTCTTTGGTTCCTGTCAAAAATGACATGAACCAGGGGCAGTAGGACCCAGGGGAAGCCCGGTGAGCTCCCGCAACAGCAGACCCCCCCCAGCCCCGCCCCCCCCAGCCAGAAGCCCCAGTTTGTGGCTTGGGACCATGTGGTTGCCCCATGCTGGAACCTCAGGTAAGTGGGGGGAGAGCAGGAAAGGAGCTGGTGCAGAGCACAGTGGGGAAATGCAGCCCCTCACCCACCCCATACCCAGCGCTCCCTGCTGCAGCCACTCACAGCCCACACAGGGCTGTCTTGAGTAGGCACGGGCATCCCCAGGTGGTCTGCAAGTGGCTGCAGCACGGGGCACTGGCCGTGGGGTTGGTGAGGGGCCATTTTTCCCCCTCGCACTCAGCACCAGTTTGTAACCTGCCCCACTGCCAGCCTGGGCCCCACACAGCTCCGGGCTCACCCTTGGGGCTGCGCACGGTGGCAGCAGCTGTGGCCCCTCTGCTTGCCTCACCTGGCAGGATTGGCTGCTGCTGCCCACCTGGAGTCCATTTGCTGGGCATCCCAAAGGCAGCAGTGGCAAATGCTGGCTGGTGCAGCAAGTGGCAGGGCCACAGCTGCTGCTGCCATGTGCTACCCTGATGGGTGAGGCCAGAGCTGGCATGGGGCCCAGGCTGGCAGTGGGGCTGGTTACAAGCTGGTACTGAACACTGGATGGGGGGGAAGCAACCCCTCACCTGCCCCATGGCCAGCACCCCACACTGCAGCCGCTCACAGCCCACATGGGGCTGCCTGTGCCTGATCAAAATAAAATAAGGGCAGGGGGTACATGGCAGGATGCCCTGCTTGTTCCTCTTGCCCCCAGCCCTGCTGCCCTATGCCCCCCCACC
>NW_017728886.1:244163028-244167481 GCF_001723895.1 Crocodylus porosus | reverse complement strand
CCCTGGCACTGGCCCTGAGACATTGGTCCCAAGATGGTGACCAGGGGGCAGGACACTTGACAAGGGGTGGGGTTTCCCATTCAGACTTTGCTGAAACTGGATAAGTGGCCCTCTGCCCAAAATAAGTGCCTGCCCCTGAGGTAAGATATGGTAATGACTACACTCCAGAAACCTTCTGCCTTTTTGTTTGAAGAAATTAACATGTAGCTGACTCCCATGTGCCAAATTACCTATTTAACTAGGTGTAGGCCATAAGGCAGGCCAAGAGCTGTAAGAGTTAAATTGTACAAGTCTGAAGTTCTATGGATAGCACCAATGTGCATAAAAATGTTTGGAATATGATTAAGAATTTTCTGACATAATTAGTACAAATTGCCATAGTAGTGAGAAAACCAGGTAGCACAGTATAACCAAAACTTGATATATATCTGGGAAGATGTGTAGGAAAGTTGTGATTAAATAAGTTAATTAGCCAATTGTAAGCTGTATGGCACCAGATGTGATTGATCGTGTGTGGGCACTGATGCAGACTAGATGTAAGTGCTCCTAAAGTATAAAAAGAATAGAACAGAAATTCGCTTGGGATTTGTGATTAAACTCTGTAGTATTCCTGCTGGCAGCCACCTGTCTAATAGTATGAATAAAGGCTATGATAAGTTATACTCACTGAGTATGTCTACATGTGCCCCTGCAGTGCTATTGTTACTGTGCCATCATTTAGTACTTCCTTTTAGAAGTGCTAAATGATGGCACAGTAACAGCCCATACCATGCTGTCCACATGGGGCATGGTTATTTTTAGCCACTGTGTCACCCTTGTAACTTGTATACTGAGGGAGCACACAGCTATGGTGACATAGCTGCGGCATCGTGGTTTCTGCCCGTGGACACCACATCACCATAACATGTTGCTATGGCAGTGCAGCATTTTCTGTAGATGTGCCCACTGAATAGCTGCTGAATGTGTATTTCAACCAGACTGTGGTAGGACTGTAGAGGTCACAGAAGGCAACAACATTAGAATATAACTCAGGGCATAACACCAAAGATAACCAAGATAATATTTATTGCAAAATCTTCTTGAACATTTAGCCTTCCTAGCTGTCTCCTAGTATCCTACAATGTGTCAACAATAACCTCTGTATCTAAATCATTCTACAAAGACGACAATCTAGTGAAGGTTATTTGCTGAGGACAGCTCTTTGGCAGTCACAGAAGTGACAGTAGTGGCAAAAAGAGATATTTGAACTAGTCACCCAAGAAATAAGGTAAATGAGCCCACACTGAGCTCAAAACTGCCCAAACAGATACCTGCTGGTACTCAGTTAGTTAGTACTTTCCATTCCTATTGCTAACATGCCACCAAACCTGCTACAACATTAAATGGGTTTGTAACCTCTTTTGCACTGTTACCACAAATAAAACTTTATCTCGTGGACCACCAACTGTGAATCACAACCTAATCAGTTTGGGAGTGTTCCAAACTTCTAGAGCTGAACAGAATCAGGAGCATCCACAGTATTGGTCTAAGCAAGTAACTTCAACCTAATAAAAATCAAGCAGAAATTATTCCTGATAGCTTAGGTCAGTGGTGTCACTTGTTCAGCTCTTGGGATCATATATGAAGCATTCTGGCTCATGTTCTATGGAGATTTGCTTAGGCTTCCCCTGCAGTCGTCCACATGAAGTAGCCATTCTTGGTTAGACATTCTTCATTGATAAACAAGATATTTATTTGAAGGGGCAAAGCACCATATGTCATCTCCACACAAGGGGAGGCCTCTCAAAGGGCTTTTGAATTGAAAGTAGCATTCTGTTGCTGGCATCCCAACCCCACACTCCTGCATGATGTGGGATCACTAAAGTTGCTTGTCCGTCTCTTATTGTCAGGACTCAGGAATTCCTGCGGTTATGTACTGCTTTAATCTGAGCACCATAGAGCAGATCACCCCCAAAGTTCCCTGAGAAAGGGACTTCTATCACCCTCCAACCACAAATTACCTGTCTTGCCCTGTATCCAGGTATGTGAGGAAGCACAATATTTTCAAGGCAATGTTTTCAAACACCTTCATCCCCTGGTTCTTGATCCTGCTCTTGCCAAAGTCACTGCTGACATATCTTTTCCACACTACGTTCCAAGGTGGAGAAATGGTAAAGGAAATAGCTTTGTCAGCATATCTGTCTCCTATCCGGGATGATCTCTGGAGGTACACTTAGCCACCTTGGCTCACTGAGGTGATTTCCAAGCAATTCTATCTCTTGCAAATTCGTCTGCTACTTTATGCTATGTAACATTTTTTACATGCAAAATGGCCTCCAGTGCTGCAGGAAGGACTAAGCCAGCTAGGTGTTGGCTCAGGAATCAATAGGTTTTATTAATCTCTTTATCCGACAGAAGGGGACTGAATGCCAATGGGGAAAGCATACAATTCTGAAAAGAAGGAAATGTTTTATTTCCCTTATTTACTCAGACAAAACTTCTATCCTATTTCTGAGGACTTTTGGTGATAACGGTGATTGGAAGGAAAGAGGAGGAAGATGAATATCACAGTAGGTGACTATTCACACATTTAGATGCCTAAATATTTTTCCAAATCAGGCTCTTTTAGTATTGCCAAATCCAACAATTGAGGAATATAATTTCTTCCCTTCCCTACACCTCCACTTCTAACAGAGCTGAAAATTTCTAAGGGATACCTCATATCATCATGACACAGGCTCCAGCCCTTGCCAAACTTGTGAGACTCAAAAAAAGAAATTTAAATATTTGGTAGCATTTCCCTTCCTTCAGCAGTCTCAGGCTATAATCAATAAAGGCTTATTGTGGCCTCAGGTGGCTTATCGGATTTTGTGGTTCCTTTTGGAGGCAAGATACCTAAAGGTCACAGAATTTATAATCAGAGACAAAAATATAAAAACATAAAAGCAAGCAAATAAAAACCAGATGCATACATTTTGTTCATATCAAGAGCTAAGAGTTTCAACTCACAATGGGGATCATTGCCTTACGCTACCTTTCCACAGTTGAAAATGATGACTTCATCTGTAACTACAGGACTGCTACTAGCATAAATGGACACAGGGTATAATTCACAGTTTTTCTCCCTGTAGGCTGAACTCAAGGGAAAGATCTTTACGTTTTTTTCTTACATTTTTCTTCATAGGTGCAGGTTGTAAGTTTTGCCACAGAACACAATTGGGACTCTTTGGACTTTTATGATGGCGCCGACAACAATGCTCCAAGGCTTGGAAGCTATTCAGGTGAATGAGGCGAGGGTACAATAAGTACATTACAGATGTTTCTCTTTGCTGTAAACACACAGATCTTTATCTGTTTCTCCTGAATTGACAGTTAACACATGTTATAGTTTTGATTCCATCCAACAGGGTCTTGAATCAGTGTGAAAAATTGAAAGGCTTAAAACTAAAATAACATTTTGAGTGTTATTTAGGGGCCCCTAAACTACATGTAGTATTCTCATAGGTGTCATGACCTATATTTCTAGCATGATTCAGATGCTTCAGAAATACAAAGATATACTGGTCATCTGTTACCACCTACAGGTCCAAATACAAAGGCCTCTGGCTAAGAGGACATATTTCTAAGCTATCCCATTTTTAGTGCCCAGGACTGTACTGACTTTGTTTAGGCACAGATAATAGGGGTATTTTAAAAAATAAATGTGTATCCTATGCTCTGGCTATTTATGCCATTAATTTAGAGATGCAGACTAATTGAATATGAAGGACAGCCAGCAAATAGTCTCAGAATTCCAAAACCAATATGTAAATTCCTTCCTCAGAAGACTGAGAATGGTCTTTGCCACCCTTAGCGCCTATCACAATGCATTCAATTACAGCACAGGGAACATTACTTTTTTATATTTCTTGATAAGTACACATAGCATTTATTATCTATATTCTTTTAAATTTAACTAATTCTTTTCAGTATGGCTTTATAAACCAATAGATCCCATTTGCTCAACTGGTATATTATGGTCCTGTCCTGATCTTTTAGGCAAGAATTCTCTAGACTTTTAGTAAGGTTACACAGAATCATAGAAGTAGGGTCGGAAGGGACCTTGTAGATCTTCAAGCCTGACCCCCAGCCTGGGCAGGAGAAAAGACTGCATTCAAATGAGTCCAGCCAGGTAGTCATCAAGCCTCTTCTTAAAGATTCTCAGGGTAGGAGCCAGCACCACTTCCCTAGGAAGTTGGTTGCAGTTCCTAGCTGCCCAAACTGTGAAGTAGTTCTTGCGGATGTCTAATCTAAACCTACTCTCTAATAATTTGTGTCCATTGTTCCTTGTCATGCCGGGGGAGCTAGAGGAAACAGTGTTTCCCCTAAACTCTTCTGGTCCCCACCTAGTGAGTTTATAGACAGTCACCAGGTCCCCCCTCAGCCTTCTCTTGTGAAGGCTAAACAGGTTTAGGTCCTGCAGTCTTTCAATGTA
>NW_017728886.1:244140659-244162928 GCF_001723895.1 Crocodylus porosus | reverse complement strand
CCCTTGACACCCTGCGCTGGATGGTGAATTCCAGCAAGCGATGATCGCTATCACGCAGGTGGTCAAGGACCTGGAGGCCCCTTACCAGGTCATCGCCTGTGGCCAGGACCAGGTCCAACAGGGCGTTGGGACTGTGCACATTGTAGATTAAGTGGAGGTCCTGTATCTCAGCTAGGAACCTCCTTGAACGGTCCGGGTTACTTGACATGAGTTAGTCACCTCAAGAAGAGTTAGAGTTAGTCATGTCAAGAAGAGTCGCTAAATTAAGCCCGTGGGTTGATATTTTTTTAGTACAGTTTGTGGTGCAAAAGGAGTTCCAGTTTTATATAGTAATAGTAGTAATAAGAACAATAATATACCAGGAACCTGATACATTGTGCCAGTTTATGTACCACAGTATGGCAGGTTATAACAAGTCTAACAAAATTTGTTTATAGAAAAATAACTTCTTGAAAGATCTTCATTATGGATAGGACTACCTGGCAGGTTAGATAGATTTTCTTTAGCTAAATGATAGAAACCTGTGTTTCTGGAATCTAGGAAATGGTAACATTGTCACAGTAGGAGTGATCTATAAGACCCCAACGTGACTTTGAGAGCCTTGAAATTGATGCAGTGAAATTATGTTACTTGAAGTAAATTGATATCGTATCAGTTCACTTTTACAGGTCATGTTTACCAACGGTGTATTTAAAAATAAGTTGTGTTGGCAGTAATCTGTGTATAGCAGCATGAGTTGAAAAAGCACAATTAAAAACCAGGCCTATTTTATAGCACTGTTGCCACAGTATAGAGATGTCTCCTCCATTGTCTGGTGTCCATACCATTTTTTTTTATAACAAAGGATGCAAAACCTGTCCAGAAGGGGTAAATATTTTGTCATTAGCCAATAGTAGAGATGGACACTAGCATTCTGACACTACCAGCAATTTAAAATGGACTTGCAGAGGCCATTCTTAGCATCTGACAAAGTTGGTGGGTGCCTACAAAAGTTTATACCTCTCAGAACCACTTAGACTCTGAAGTGCTGCCCTGCATTCATGAAAGTGTGTGAGCAGAAATTTACCAAAAGTTAGATCTTATTAGTGTGCTTGTCTTCCTTGCCAGATTCTGAAAATGTGCTGCAGATATTATATTGTGGTGCACTGAATACATTAGCAAATCTCTACAAGGGACAGGTACACTAGAGTATATACAGTGATATCCTGCAATGAAAATGATTACCATGCTTTACAAGAACTGTATCTGGCACATGTGTTTTCTGGAAGACTATCATACAGTTATATGTGACTATATTTACATTTGAAATATCTATGCTTCAACCTCTGTATCTGCATTTCTTTATAGTAATAAACTAACCTTTCTCTTTTCAGGAACTACAATACCACCACTTCTCAACAGCACATCTAACAATTTGTACTTAAACTTTCAGTCTGACATAAGTGTGTCAGCTGCTGGATTTCATCTTGAGTACACAGGTAATGTACATATAAGTTATTATAATTGTTTGCATTTTGCTTTTATTTTGCAACAAGCCTATCTGATATGAAGGGTAATGTTCAGCCTATTGCATGTATTAGGTTAATACTTCTCTCGTTGAGGTTGATGACAAAAATCCCATTTGATTTTCATGAAAACAAATCAGGCCTTCACCCTGTATTATAGGGATTGGTAAATCTAATTCATTTTTACACTCCCTGATATTTTGTCTGTATGGGAATACTCTTGGATTAAACTGGAATAAAAAAGTGATTTTATGAGTCAGGAGCAAGTGGAGACACTGTAGTTTGTATAACACCTGCACAAAATGTTGACAGTGCAATCAAAAGTAAAAATGACAAAACTTTATTTGAACTTCATTTCTTGTGCTTAATGTTGCTGTTTTGTTGTTATTGCTTTTTTTATTATTATTTATTATGATGATTATATTCTTGTATTAAAGTATTCATAGATTAGGAATGTTCAATTTAGAAATGACTTAGTACATTTTAATTACAAAGAAAAACATATTTTATTTTGTTGATTTGGAAAAAAGTGAATTAATTTTTTAATCTGTCAGACTAGATATATGAGTCTATAACTAATCAATAAAGGGCAGAAATACTTTAATTACCTACTCAAGCAGCTAAAAAAGAATTGGCATAGCCTCCATCATCCTGTTCCAACTGCAAGGTGTATTTCCTAAATTGTGTTTTTCCTATTATAAATATATAATGCTCAGTGTGCATTTAAGTTATGAAAAATATCAGGAAACAATGAAACAAAACTCTTCATTGCACACGCACATTTTTTTTTCCCCTGGGAAGAGGAGGAAAAAAAAAGAACAAGCCACACATGGCAAATGTTAATCTGTTGCTTAATGGTTTACTGAAAGGTGTTCAGGTATGATGATGACAATAGAATGCAATTATTTGAAAACCATATGTGGCTGATGAAGATGTTAGTAAAATGATTCCTTTCTTATTGCTTATAACATTAATTATTAAAATAATTTATATTTGAATGGCATTGGCTCAGGTGATTTGGCATAAAAGCAGGCAGTCATTCATATACGTCTTTACATTTGTCCCAGGTACACCATTCTCTGTCTTCAAACTGATTCTTGTGTGACTCAATTACTACAAGATTAGTTCCTGACAATGTTACAGTATCCAAAGTCCTCTCCTTGGACGATCTGGAAATCTTTATTAGCTGCCACAAAAGGGAGGATACTTGTAGAACAAATACATGATCTTTTCTGTATAACTGTACACTCAGTAATGGTTGCTGCAATCCTTCTTCTCTGGTGGGCATGTGTATTCAGAAATATTCAACTCTTACAATAAGGATACTGCCTCAGCTTCTCCCACCAGAGGAAGGAGAAATCAAAGCTTCCTTAATATAATATAGGAATCTCATTTTAACACAAGTAAAAAAATGTCTAAGGAATAGGTGTTTAATGCTATAAAAATGCACTACATTTTCAGCAAGCAAAAAGCAGTATGTCAGAAGAAGAGTTAAGCATATACTGTCATTAGACCTGGTGAAATATGTATGGTTTCTAGAGAGGTAAGCTGCACAGAATATATTAGGTGAGATACTACTCCAAACAAATGAGCACGATAAAATAAGTTATTGTGAAATAAGGAGCAGACGTGCCAAAGTGGATCTTAAATGGCGATACATTGGCATATTGGGAAGTTACTCAGACATTCCTGCAACACCATTCAACATCCTGCTGACAAACAGTACTGCTCCCTGTATGCTACCTCCCTTTCAAAGGGTAGTAAAGCTGTTGTAGTGTGCCCAGCAATGTTATTTAGCAAGCCCGCAACACCACACTATAGGAGCTTTACTACTCTTTGAAAGGGAGGTAGCTATAGGGAGCAGCATTATACTTACAGGACTGGAAATGAAAACAACTATAATGCTGGTCCTCTGCCTGCACCTTTCCTTTGGTAATTATCCTCCTGCTCTGGCATGGGTTCACCACTACTCTAGAATGAGGCATGACACATTCTTGCTCCTGTCCAAGCCCAGCCTAGTACCAGTTATTGTGCTGGTGGCAGCTGTGGCGAGGCCCTAGAGCTTGAGCCAAGTCTAGAGCTGCTGCTGAGACCACTGTTGCTACTAGGCCAGGTTGGGGCCAGAGCAACTGGGCTGAAATAACACCAGAGCACTGCCAGAGCTGGTGGGTAAGCAATGGGGGGCACAGGCAGTTGGGGACAGGTGCAGAAGGGGTAGGAGGAGGGAGATGCAGGCACCAAGGGAGCAGGTGCCAGGGGGTTAGCCAGTAGGAAGGGCAAGTGATGAGAGGGACATGGGGCAAGGAAGAGGGATCAGGCTGCTTGACCTCCTCACCACCTGCCCCCCTTACTACCTGCCCACCCACCACCTTCCCCGCTGCCGCTGCTTTCCATGCTGCAGCAGTGGAAAGATGAATTTAAGACAACCCTCCAATAATTAGATTCTATACATGGAAAACGTATAGATTTGCTATAATTTTCCATGGATAGAATCTAATTATTACAGGGCTGTCTTAGTTTAGAGTTGTCTTAGAGTCAGATAAATATAGTATATAACCTGTATCCACCCTTTCCACTGTTGTTCTTTACATATTATGGATTACATATCCTGTGTTATGGATACTAGGATTGCATCCTATGTTTTTTAAGTTTATTGCCACTTTTCATATACATGGCATACACAGAATGTATGTCATCTGCAGAGAACAGCGGAGAATGCTAAAAGATGCTATGTATAGTAGAAGATGGTAGGAAAAAAAGTTTGATCTCATTTTGTAACATTTGAGAAAGATAGCAGGCTGCATGTTTTTTCTGATTTTTTAAAGTTTCATCAAGCCTATTTAGCATAGTTTTAAATATAGTGTCCTCTATCAAATTTTATATACACTTGTGTAGTATATAAGATAAATGCTATGAGGTTGTCAAGAGACCTTTCCCATCATGTGTGAAAGTATAGTACCTTAAAAGAAAGATCTAGTATATAAGGAAAAAAGAATATCAATGAATCAGTCTGAGGCATGTGATGTCTAAGTCACTTAAGGTATGAACAGAATGGAACAAAGAATTATTTTTAGCTGAAAGAAATTCCCCATTCTCTCTTGAAGCTGTTTGACTTTTTGTTGCTTTGGAGTGACTGATATGACTCCATATGACAGACATGTTTTGAAGGACTTGAACAAATATTGTTAAAGTGGTGTTGCTGGTGTGATGGTCCAGAAAAAAACCCAGGCAAAGTAGCAGTGATCAGTTTTCAGATGCACAGATTCAAAGGACGCAGTGCCAATATGTCAAGGAAATGCCACAATATTCTTCCCTTAGTCTTTGTATGTATGCATAGAGACAATAATCCAGTGACTCACTCACTGATACATTTCTTTAAGCATGCTAGTAGTTCCATTGACTTCAAATGAGCTACTTATGCTTAAGGTTAAGCATGTGCTTAGCTACCTCTTTGATGGATTGATGATTTATAACTATGTAAAGATAAAGCTGTTTTTGCCAAATAAACTTCTGTTATGAGCTGAAAATATCTAAAGATTGAGGTGAATTGTAACATACTTTAAATGGTGTTATGTTGATGCTTATAATTTATAATTATGTAGGCAAAATGTGTAAGTGCTTGTAGTTATTTAAAAGGTATTTACACAAGCTGAACAAAACTCATATAATGTTCTGGTATTCATACCAAGCAAAATTTTAGGCTTGCTTGAGATGGCAGTTGCTTTTTTGAGGCCCCTTTACATTTAACAGATGATGTGCCTGTTCTGTAAAACAAAGATAAGGAGGAAAACATTACTCAAGCTGTATAGAAATTAAGAGATCTTGGCATAAGAACCAAATTATTTCTAGAAATTGTTTTAAAAAATAGACATAATCAGAAAATAAGTGGCTAATTTGTATAACACAAAAATGTCCTCATTGTATCAAAAGAGGCATTTATGTAAAATATAGTATGTGTGTGTGTGTGTGTGTGTATGTGTGTGTGTGTAAAATATATATAAAGTCTAGAATGGAATAATTGGAACAATGCAGAATACTCTAAGAAGAAACCAATCATGATGGTGAATAAAATAGACTACTTGCACACTACAGTTGGTAACTTATCATAATGTCTCCTTTCTCAGCTAATTATGAGAACTGTAGTATAAATGACAATTCATTGTCTCCAAAATTTTGCTAACTATAGATACTTTAATGTACCAAAGTCCTCACCCTTCATGTCCTTCACTTAAGAAAAGTATAGTAATTATGTTCATTTTTTGCAATTTAAAATAGAGGTGAAGAATGTGTATAGAAAGGTCCTCTTTCCCTGGGATTTTTTTAACCCTTCATTATTTGTGACATTGTCCATTCAAAAAGCAAGACATTTTACATACAGAAATATAGTTTACAAAACATAAAAATATGTCTTCATTATAGCTGCATCCAAACTTCTTGGCAGAATTTTAACAGTCCCAGAAAAACCTGAGATGCATCTGCAGCATGTTGCAGTGACCTGGAAGATGGGATGGAGTGCACCCTCAGCAAGTTGGGAGATGACACCAAACTAGGGGGAGTAGTAGATAAAGTAGAGGGTAGGGTTAGGATTCAGAACGGGCGTCTACATGATACGCTACTTCAGCACAGCATTGTGCTTGTCATTACGGTGATATAGCATCAGCGGGCATGAACCATGACACCAACACTCATTGCTTCCTGCACAGTGGGATCAGAAACAAGCCATGTGCTACCAGGATTGTGCAACACCAGTGGTTACTGTGTAGTTATTTAGTACCTGTGGAGTTGGGGGTACGTATAGATATGTCCACGGAGACCTAGACAAATTGGAGATTTGGACCAAAAGAAATTTCATAAGGTTCAATAAGACAAGTGCAGAGTCCTGTACTTTGAGCAGAACAATCCCATATACTGGTACAGGCTGGGAACTGACTGGCTAGGCAACAGCTGTGGAGGTTACAATGAACAATAAGCCAATCAGCCAACAGTGTGCCCTTGTTGCCAAGAAGGCTGATAGCACACTGGGCTGCATTGGTAGGGGTCTTGCCAGTAGATCAAGGGAAGTAATTATTCCCCTCTATTCAGCACTGGTCAGGCCATATCTGGAGTACTGTGCCCAGTTTTGGGCCCACCCATTACAGAAAGGATGTGGACAAATTGGAGAGAGTCCAGTGAAAGACAATGAAATGGTTGGGGGCTAGGACACATAACTTATGAGGAGAGGGTGAGGGAACTGGGCTTATTTAGTCTAGAGAGAGAAGACTGAGAACAGTTTTAATAGTGGCCTTCAACTATCTGAAGCGGAGTTCAAAAGAGGATAGAGCTAGACTGTTCTCAGTGGTGGCAGATGACAGAACAAGGAGCAATAGTCTCAAGTTGCAGCAAGGGAAGTTTAGGATACATATTAGGAAAATCATTCTCACTAGGAGGGTAGTAAAGCCTTGGAACATGTTATCCAGAGAGGTTGTGGAATCTCCATCTTTGGAGGTTTTTAACAGCTGGCTAGACAAAGCCCTGGCTAGGATGATTTAGTTGGGGCTGGTCCTGCTTTGACTAGGTGGTTCGACTAGATGACCTCCTGATGTCCCCTCCAACCCTAAGTTTCTATCATTCTATATTATTATTCGAAATCAACATGCTCCATAAGCCCAAACAGCATAAAAGTAGAAATTGTCTATATTTGCTTTCTCATTTCTAAACATCTCAATTTTTCACAGCTATAGGTTTAGACTCTTGTCCTGAACCACAGACCCCTAGCAGTGGAATTAAAATTGGAGACAGATACATGGTTGGAGATGTGGTATCTTTCCAGTGTGATCAAGGTTATTCCCTTCAGGTATGTCGGGTATTTTTCAGTTTCAAGCTCTCTCTTTTAGTTCTTTAATGTCTTTATATCTAAATAAATCTATATTGTACCCACACTAAAAATGCCAACATACTGGAATAAATTATAGTTATGAAGTTTTTAAGTTTGTCTCCATCAGATAGAACATCTATGAAACTGTGTTTCAAAGATCATGGTTCTACATTTCTGCTGCATGATGATTGTAGGTTATTGTTCAGTATTGTTTACGCATTCTTAGTTTAGTGACGGGTCATGATCTGAGGTCAGAGAGCTAATAATTTTCAGTTTAAATAAATCATTTCATGAATAATATCACTAAACCATGATGGGTAAGAGGTGAAGGAAAGGTACCAGATAAAGGAAAAAACAGTAAAGAGTGGGAAAGGAATATTGACTGACGTTCTTGGGAAATGTTTGTTTTTCTGGGAAAGCCATTAGTTTTCTTTCATATATTCCTTTTTTTGTTGTTTCTTTGTGTGTTTGTTTGTTTTAACCTGAAGGCCAATTTCAGAAATGAGTGTGTTCCCGCACTCCCAACACCTCCCCCCTCCCCAAATAAGTAAGCTATTCTCCTGCACTGAAAACAGATTTGGAGATCATTCAATAAGAATGAATTACAATTAGTTTTGTCAAAAAGAGCTTACTTATTTCAATTTTTTGATATGTGCAGCCAATAAGAACTTGTCTATCTATGAGAGGCTTGGGTTTTCTTTTGCTGCTTCTTATAGCTAAACTAGAGTACCAAATGCAAAACCTAGCACTGTATGGTTGAGCTAAGGCTCCAAATAGTATATAAGTGTGTGTGTGTGTGCGCACGCGTGCACGCGTGCATGTGCGTGCACATATATTCCTCATCTGTTACACTAAAATTAATAGCTTCATTTCACTCAGGTTTTTCGGAGCATTAAAAAGGAGAGAACACAATACTACCTCTGTTACCTGGGCAAACTATGTTGCAGGACTTGTTACACAATGAAATGCTGAAGTGAAGAGAATGTTATACATGAGCTTTCTGCTGTCATGTAGCAATGCTTTATAACCCATTATCAGAATTCTTGACACCTTTTAAAAGAAAGCAGAGACCTATACCTTTGCTTTGCAGTTCTTCAATAATGCCACTCGTGCTCACTGACTGTGCATTGGAGGGATGAGGATTGGAGGACCAAGGTCGATCCTCTAGCTGCTCTGTGAAACGAAATTAGTACCTCAGTACCAGGGGATAAGCAAAAAACAGATGGTCTACATTATATAGACCTTAGTAAAATACATTCTGCAAAACAGTAGGTGTGTCTTGTGGTCATTCAAATGACAATAAAACCCTTGTAACCCTGTCATTTCAGCTAGACATGTCATTTATTCTTCACATTGGGCCAAGCCCAGCCTCCAGCAGCAGTGTTGCTTTTCATCGTAATACTGAGGATTAAGAACTGTCCTTCACAAAGCTGTTGAACTTCAGAAACACAATTGTAATCTCTCAGAAAAAGTAATTTCCCTGGTTGCTGACCAGGGAGGATAGATACAAACTTACATTTTTCCCTCAAATCTTATTTTTTTTGCACAAGAATGGTGCTGTTCCTGTAGCAAAGAATGAGGTTCCCCACGCTTTTGACAGTAGCAGTCATTTAAAAGGAATTACAGGCCTGAAATCCTGTTCTGGACTGTATAGCCAGAATAAGTTATAAAGGATGAGCTATACATGAACAGAAACATGCTTTCATGGAGTTCATAAAGTCAAACATTGTCTAGGTTTTTTGAACTGAGCAGAGTTAAGACATGCCATGGGCAAATCTTTAAACATACCTGTAAGTTTGAAAGAGCAGAATGAGGTTTGTTCCACTTTTGGTTAAGCAAGTGGCTGTTGTGGTATTTAGTGCTCCCTATGATAAGCACAACAGGAAGCAGTATGGTCAGCAAATAAATGTTTGAGCTAGGGATAAGAAGGCAAAGCTTTGGCAGCAGCTATTTGTTTTCCTTCCTGGCTGTAATGGCCTTTTCTTCTCCTCTCCCAGATCCTTAAGATGACATTTGAATTTTGGACCTGTATTGTTTCCCTCTAGATCCTTACATTGTCATTTGGATTGGGACCAGTGTCCTTATCCCTCCTTTTATTTCCCTTAAACTCAGGTCTTCTTCCTCCCAAGAACAGTTGATGGGTCTCTCTCAGCTCTAGTGCTGATTGTAGCTTTGACTGTGACCTTTCTCCTCCTACTGAAGACCTGTAGCAGGGCACTAAGGTGCCTGCTACTCTTGGGAGCAATGAGGAAGAAGCTCAGGTGCTAGTTGCTAAGACAACTGGAGGGAGCCAGTGACTCATACCTGTTAGTGGTCAGCTGACCAGAAGGAGCAAGGCCTGGCTCCCATTTAAACCCGAAGTCTGAGGCCAAGCAGGAAGTTCCCTGCTGCCAGCTGCAGGGGAAGGAACTCTGCCAGATCCTAAATGAATGAGCAGTTTGGTATGGGTGAGGGATGGAGCACTCTTAGGGGTGGCTCGAGTGATGTTTTAGCCATGAGGCAGAAGTTTATTATAGCCTAGGGGCTTGAGTTTTTGTGTTTGTTGTTTACGACTGGAGGTTTGGGTGAGGCTATTAGGGGATGGAGGAGGCCTCATTTTTGAGGACCCACTCCAGAGTGGGAACCTCAGTGCCAGCGAGGGCACAGCTTTTGTGGGGGGCACAGACCCTGGTGCCAGCAAGGGACTGCAGGGTTGCCCCTTGTTTTGAACCTGTGGACCTTTTGCTGTGGGACCTGCACCTGTACCCCTGGGCCAGGGAGGGCCATGTTCCAGAAGGGAGCAGAAAAGGGGGCCCTGAGCCTCCAGGCACTTGGAGGAAAAGCTAGAGCTTAGGAATCAAAGCCTGTGTGGTGGGTTTGAATGGGGAGGCCTAGCTAGAATAAAAAGGGGTCAGGCTGTTCTAGAAGAGACCCCAACATACCCAATAGAATAGGCAGTCTCCAGCTCACATAGTAAGTTCCATCAGGACGTGGCAGGCGAGATTAGAGTGGGACAGAATGATTCCAAGAGGGCTCCAAGGGCACCCTACATAAGGTGTGGGTGACCAGGAAGATGGCGCCGGAGAGGGAGACCCATTATAAGACCTCAGATTACTAACTGTGTTGTGCAGCAAAGGAAGACCATGTAAGGACGATTTTACTGCGTCTCTGAGGGGAGCAACAAGGCATTTTCTGGTTTACTTTTACCTTCGTTTTATTTCGTATAAGAATACTGAAGTGTGAACATATGTCATACTGAACACATGAAATAAATTGAATGAGATTTAAAAAGCAAGAATGGACTACAGACTGTACAAACGTAAAAAATAAAAGTGCTGTTCCTGCATTTTGCTATTGCATAAGCATAACATTATCACTTTGGCTTTGTGTCAGTGGTGAATAAATAACATATGTTTGGACCAATGACAGAAGGGTATTTGTTTTTTTTTGTTTGTTTGTTTGTTTTTTAAAGGAAAATATGAGAAGTCATCAAACTAATTAATAAAGTATTTTACATAATGGTGTGTTTTTCACAAATATCCAGTACCTGCAGCTATAAAGGTTTTGAAGTGAAATATAACGTAAACATTAGAAGTAACTATGCAGTTCAACTCAAGGTTGTACAAACAGGCTAACAGCCAGAGGTACTGTCTTTTTTTCCTGCCAAGGTCATATTGAAATAGACACTGTTTGGTTTTCAGCGGAGCCCAGATGCATTTCTCTCTTTAGATATTTTTTTCCCACTCTGTTTACCAAATAGTCATGATTGCATGAGCTGCTGAACCAGGTAGTGGCTGCCCCCTGGTGGTATGGGAACCTGTTTAATATGGATTGCTCAAAATATCAAAAGGCAAGTTTAGAGCTTGTGTGTGTGTGTTTTAGGGTGTGTTTGGGGTTTTTTTGTTTGCTTTTTTTGTTTTGGTTTTTTTTTTGCTTTTTGTTCTTGTCTTAGCTTTTTTTTTTTTCTCAGAGAACTATTTCTAAAATAGAACTATCCTGTACTTCTAATATCTTAATTTCTGGTACCTTAAATTATTTTTTTTTCTTTTTAATTTTCTTCTTATGACCTATTTAACCCCCTGAGAGAGAGCGAGAGAGAGATAAGTGATGTATTTTTATCTATCTATCTATCTATCCCTACAGACCATGAGTACAATTCTCTAAACTGGCTCATAGTCACATAAGTAAGGGTTATATTATCCACCCAATCCTACTGAAGGGGAAGGTACAAATTAAATTTACAATACAATTAAATTTTCATATAGAAGATGTCAGAGATTATATCTTGTTTTTTGTTACAGCAGTAAAATGGAGGTGATTATGTGTATTTGTTACATGTATTAATAAATGTTTATAATCATAGGGACATTCACATATCACCTGTATGCCTGGACCAGTGAGAAGATGGAATTACCCCATTCCCATATGTTTGGGTATGTCTATTGGATGTTATAATTATTTTTCATGTTGCTAGAATGAAAGCTGTGCAAGAGGTTAGAGATGAAGTGTTCTCAACCTGAATCAAAGGGTTTGTTTGTGGAAAAAAATGTCCCAAAGAATTCAGACTAGCCTCGAGTCTATAAGACTACCTAGCAAACAGGCCCTATTTTGTGAAGGTTTCCCAGAATAATCAAACTGGTAGAGGAAAGGCAGAAATATGTGCCAAGCAGAATCCCCTATATCATGGAAGAGAGAAGAGAAGAAGAATCAAGTCTTCTAGAAACGGAACTTCTTCAGATGGAACTAAGCATATATTATTTGTTTAGGTAATATGTCCTACAGAACCAAATTAAATAAAAAATAATTGCAGTTCTCAGTTTTTCTGATTCTAACATCAAATCTTCTTTGCTTAAGAAGCGCCTGGGACAAGCCTAACCTCAGCATCCAGACTTCATGGGTGTCAATCAGTCATAACCCCTTCTTAGAGCCACCAGGTTCAATAGGTCACACCTATCTAGGCATTAACCCTGTGGATTTTGGCGTCTTTGCTATTTCTGCTGCCTTTATCTTGGGTCCCTTATTCTGGCCTTGGCTGGGGTGCTAAGCCCCCACTTTGGTCCATATTGCTCTCACTGGACTAAACTTCTCACATTCTGGACTTCGGGCTATGGAGGGGCTATACACATTCCTCCTGGGTTCTCCTAAACCTGCAGAAATGCTTTCCCCCCACTAGGTTTCCACTGTTGCTGGGGGTTAAAGCCTCACAGGGTACGTTAAGGCACCAGTGATGCAACCTCCTAGCCTCCCCTCACAGCCACTTTCAGTCTTCTTGATGGTTGATATCCCCATCACAACAAAAATGTACAGCCTCTCCAGGTACTCAGTGTAACTTGAGCTGAAATCATTCCCACTCTGGGCAAACGGAGAGCACAAAAAAGAGGTTTCTTTCCCTTTGCATGCCTGGGCTCCCCTTACCGTGACTCCCATCTTACAGCATTCTGCCTGGGAGCTTGCTATCCTTCCCCAGCCAGGGCTAAAGTGAGCTTGCTGGTTTATGGATGAGTTTCTTATACCTGTAAGTCTCTCTCTTTCTAGCCAGCTGGTCCAATCACTTGGTGTGAGCACAGTGGTCCCTCATTAGTCCTTTTAGCTCTGCTTGTTTTCACTACATGTGTGACAGGGCTGTTGGTCATTGCCGATAGTTTGTCTCCTTTTTCCCTATGGCTGCTTGCCTCCAGGGGCTTTTCCCTGGTGGCATTACTATCTACAGGTCTATCTCTTGGGACTTAAAAGAACCTCCTAAGTTTTGCTTATTTGTCTGAGTAACAGGGCAAGGCTTCCCTGTTACATTATTTCAAAGGTTGAGGTGCAGAGATGGCCAGTTATGTAGTGCTGACAGCTGCATTAGCAGCTTGCCAAAATACCAAAGGAAGCATTTTATCTGCATTAAAATATATCAGTCAGTGTCCTTGTGAACCCAGATGACACCTTTAGCTAGCCCGATTAAGCCATACCAGCTTATGTGGCCAATACCACAGTAGTCAGCTATATGGTCAGTGTTTATTTCTAGCTGCCTCTGACTGCCAGTGCAAAAGACCAGTCATTTACATCTGAGTTGAGTGGAGAGCAGTCTTGAGAATGAATCTAGAGCAAAGCTTGAATACATGCTTCTGGAGCTATATCAAGACATCTTAACTGCTGTGCCAACACACTTCTATACAAAAATATGTATGAAAAACAATTCTTAGAACTACAGTACTCCATCCTGTTGTATCTGTTAAAAATAAAAATCCTTTAGGCTCCCTACCCACACATTTTTCTTGTCATCTTGCTATTGCACAAAGAAGATTGCTGCACATCACATTTTAAGTTTGCATGCAATATGTACTACTTGCACTGTTTTGAGCCAAAGAGACTCTTGACCTAAGTGATAGACAGCCTAATTCTGCCAGGTAGTAAGCACTTCCTTTCAGGTGCTAGGGTCCACCAATTATGGGTGCTTAATAACATTCAAAAATTGTTTAACATTTCTCAAGATCATGCCTCTAGTTTCCTCTATCTTCTTCAACATCAGTTCTCTTGATATGAATGAAAAGATAATACTCATAACTATGCATACAGTTGGAGATTCTGTTCATACTACTTTAGGGAGTAAATGCTGAAGAAAAACCCTTACTCTCAACCTAAAATTTTAATATTTTGCAGAGGTTTTTTTTAGCATGTAAACAGTGGTTTAAAAATACTTTAAAGGCATATAGCTAAGGCTAGCAGGTAAAAATTGAAGCTGGCTTCAAGTTGTATTCAACCTATCTGTCATCTCAGTTTCTTAACATACATTTACTTTTTAAATCTAGCACTGCAAAGTAAATAAATATTAAAATCACTAAGTTACTCAGACATCAAGCCCTAAGGAATTGGTTTCTTTGAAGTTATGGACGTGTGTGTGTGTGTGTGTGTGTGTGTGTGTGTGTGTGTGCATATTTTACCTTTTCTTCACTCTGTGTGTTGTAGCTGCTTCATTTTTTATGAGACTGGGTACTGAAATACTGTATTTAAAAATGCTTTCTGAAGAGTTCAGAGAGTAAGATGCTTGTATTTTTCAATACATTCAGCTTCAGATACACTTGCACAAGTTCACTAGGAATTGTGCCAGTATGACTGAGTGTTGAATTGCAGCACTTGTCTGCTCAAAAAATGGGTCAGACACATGGAGTGAAGGCACATTTTGACCTGCACATCTACACATATCTCATATTCTCCTAACCTCAAACCTGGTTAATCAGTATCACTTTTACAATGCCTGTTTGTAGAAGATTGTTACACAAATGTAATGTTAAGATGAGATAATGAATTGTACATATGTTTCAAATATAAAATTAATCATTTTAAAATTAAGTACAGTTAAGTTTGAGATGTGAAGGCTTGAATTGATCAATTATCTAACTTTACTCAACAAGAATCTCTGTCGTTCTGCAGCACAATGTGGTGGTGGTATGTTAGACTTCAGTGGAGTGATCCTTAGCCCTGGGTTTCCTGGCAACTACCCCAGCAGTTTAGATTGTACATGGACAATCAAGCTGCCTATTGGCTTTGGTATGTATCCTTTCAAGGATTATCCTGTTGCTTGTTGTTATGCTTCTAGAATGGTGAAAAAAATCTTTATAATATTTTAAATATTTGTATTGGCCAATTGATTTAAAATGTTTTAGGGATAGTCCATGTCATAAAAGAGAGATTTTAATTTAGAGAAAAGCTATTGTTTTCATGTATGCATACAGAAAATAATAAAATCACTATAGCTCCAGCTACTCATTTGCTTGTACGTGTTTTTTTAACACAAAACTAAAATTGACTATTTTGAAAGCTTAGCCCATCATTATCAGCATTTTATTTTTAGAGCATGTATGTTGCCTTATTTCAGAGCATATCCCACAGAGAGAAATTATATTAGTATATGTAACCATAGAATGTAACAAGAAGAAACATAAGAAATAAAAACAAATGTCAAAAATGTTAAAACTACATTTTCCAGCACCTTTTCTGCATTTGTCTTAACTGCAAAGCCAACATATTTTGTGTTGTGTTTGTTTGGCTATGTGTATTCTTAAGGGTGAAAAAGTCTATGTAAAAGTGAGTTTAAAGTGATTATTTGCCCAGTAGGTAATTAATCAGAGCAGGGAGTTTCCTTCCCTCCTTTCCCTGGCCTTCTTTCTTCCCAAACACCTTGTAGTGTTTAAAACTAAGTAATTTGGGGGGTGGAGGGGACACCTCAATTTGGATTGTATTTAAAGAAATATTTCTGGGTAATGATCTCAGTGGTTTACCAGTTTTTATTGAAATATCCCATTCAATCTCATATGGATGAATTTATAAATAAATGTGGTAGTGTATGTGTGATTTTGTAGTCATGATGATCTAGAAACTTTGCAAGAGGCAAGGATTTCTTCAGGAGAGGTTTGATACCTGAGCAAGAATGTCTTGCATTCAAAAGCTTGTCTAATTCTGTCCCAACTACACTACTCGGTCCAATAGAAGATATCTTCCTAAGAAATCCATGCCTCTTGCATAAATAAATATGTCACTTTAGAAATTACTCTTAAACATAAAGGAAGGGTAGGAAATTTCCAAATGGAGCTTGTTGATCAGCTCAGATTAAAAAAACAAACAAACCAAAAAACTCACCATACATATATTTAGGCATCTTTAACCTGGTGGAATGTAATCTGAACAGGAGACATCAGTGGTCTACTGGCAAATGTAACCTTCTAATAGAAATACCAGAATAAAATATTTTAACTTGTAGACTTTTTTTTCTGTGAACCACATAACCCTCTCAGTCATTTGATTCACACCATTGATGCTTTACAGATGAGGAAATGTGGCACAAAAATTAAGGTTACTTTTGGGTGTCCTGATTTTTCAGAGTACTTTTCATTATATAGCACTTTAAGCATTCAAAACACAGTTCTCAGTGCAAAGTTCATTTGCAGCTGTGTGTGCTTAGAATCTCTACATCAAAGTTCCTCATCTCAGATCAGGCAGGCATTAAGAGAATAGGAACACACAGGGAATGAATGGTTACTGGTTAAGTAATTTGCCTATCACCATCTCACACAGATTTCCTGTGGCAGCATCATGGAAACAACCATATTCTTCAGGTCAGCATTTAGCTGCTTTAAACGTTCCTTTTCCCTTTTGTGATCACCTGCCTCATCCACTGTAAATGAATCTAAGGGTGCTGTAGAAATGACATAATCTTGATGTCAATTCCCTGATTCATCACCTTGTTTACTAAGTAAGTAAGAAGTCTATGAAGGGAAAACAATGTACATATGACACTCCCAGTCTCCTTGACCAAGCAGTCCAAGACCCTGGGTCCTCTCCCTAAGATTGCCCTCCAAGCAAACCTGCCTCCAGTGCTTGTGTCCCTGATACTCATTTCTAGCAGTCCTAGGCCATGTACAGATATTCAGTTTCCACTGGGACAGTAACTTTTCTCCCAGGAGAAACCAGGAGTATACTGGTCTTCAGGATTTTTCTCCCGCAGTGAAATAGCCTGGGGATAACCAGGGTTAAATCACTTTGAGGAGAGGCTCTCCTGGAAGATTCAATGTCTGTACATGTTCTCTTCTGAGCAAACCCATCGCCTAGTCCTCCATCATTCCAGGGTGCCTTGCTTCTCCCTTTTCTCCGCATGGAGACAGTGTGTTGCTCACTGGATTCTGCTGCTTCGGCAAAACAGAAAGCAGAACATGACTTCTTTGCAATCCCCACATTATGCTACAGGAAGACAAAACCTGTGAGACAATCTGGGTCAACCAGTCAGGACTACCCTGTATACTGCTTCTGTTTGTCACCAGGCTGACTGGGAGCCTGAAGAGCACACTAAAATGTGTTCACAGGGACCCCCTGATTGTGCACCATCAGCACATCAAGCTCTTTGCTCTTCAGGGACATAGTATTCAAATGTCTGTTCAGGCATCTCCAAGTAAGTTTTTTTTCTATCAAAAGAGCAAACCCAGAAGAATTCTCTCAGATCACTTGAGCACATGTACACAGCCCCGGGCCCCTCCAGTTCTGTGCCTAGCTTCTCCGTTCTTCTGCCTACATTCTTGTTCTGGTCTCTACCAGCTAGTCCCAACTATCCTATACCCACCTTCTCAGAACCGTTTCCCTCCTTCCTCACCTGTTCCTAATTCAGTACAGGTTCTCAATCTTCAGTCTTCCTAACAACTCATCATGAGATCTTAGTTTCTTACTCATCTACTGACTCTTTTCTCCCCATTTTAGAGACCCCATCACTATGCCCAATTAGTCACAATCTCCATTTCTCCCCACTAGCCTTCACAGATCTGGTTCCTGTTCCCTTTTTTATCCAAATCAGTGATATTCTACCTCCTGCAGAGGTTGTGGTATCATTGAGAGTGCAGGAGAGAAATGTTTCCTGTTCTCAGTTTGCATACAGAGACTGATCCCAGAACTGCATGTCAGAGAAAATCCTTCTTGGCTGCTGTCTAGAGCATGCCTAGTGTGGACCTAATCCTCAGAAAATTTAGGACAAGATCCAAATCATTCTCAAACAACCTTTAGGCAGAATTTAGAAGCCCAAGTCAGAAAAAAATATTCAAATCAACTATACTCAGCAATTGCAAAACAATTATATACTTGTGATTAGCCTGCAAATGTATCTCGGTGCTTAGAAGCAATGCAGATCAAGCACTTCTATGCTAACTCCCATCTAAGCAATACTAAAGTTTTGATCAGAGCCAAGAGAGATCTAAATGCTACCTATATCCCCACCTGTTAGGTATTTGCAGAACACAACTAATTTGACACAGATAACCTCAAATTCAGCACAAAGTGCAGTTCTAATTGCTATTTCTGGACTTCTATATGCATTTTTACATTAGAGAGACAATGGTTAAAAATAAAAAATTAATCTAGCAGCAGGGACCAGAATCCATCTGCCCCTTCTTCCTTCCACTTTCTCACCACCTGAGAGGCTAAAGAGTTATTCTCCATTTGCTTACTTTCCCTCTGACCATGTAAAAGTTAAATTGGGAGACTGCAAAACCAAAGGAGGAAAGAACAGGCATATAATGGTGTTGTACTTTCTCTGTATAAAAGAGTAATTGTATCTGTAATTAAATAATATGCTAAAGTTTTTTTTTTCAGTAGAAAATAAAATGTTATGATTTAGAAAACCATTCACAAGGTGCTTATGTTATCCAACAACAAATCTCTGAGATGTAGTGACAAACTACCCTTTAGATATCAAGGTGTAGATAGTTATAAAAACATTTATGGCATTTGAATAATTACATTGGCATTACGTATTTTAAATCATAGTGATTGTCTTTGCCAGAACAACTGATGGGGTTCAATCATCTTTGTAACTGAAGCACTGCATTATCATTCTATACTTGTGCTAGATCACTTGAGACAGAAAAAAAAAACCTGTTTAATTTTACCTTATTGAGAACACTATAAAAAAAGAAAATGTTTAAAGAGCCCTCCTTCCACTAATTGGATGAGCAACTTCTCCCCCTACTATCCTCTAATAATTGTAACAAATCATCTGGATCAGATAGATTAGCTACCACTTATATAATAAGCTTCCTGTTGTTCATCCTTGAATCAGTCAAAAGTCTCTCTCTGTTTACAACAGCATCATATAGCACAGTTTGTGAGGAACTGCATATTTAATTATTAGGTTGAGACGCTGGTAAATGCATCCCATAATATTAGATTATTTTGTTTTCTTTTTGGTTTTTTTTAAGCCCAAGTAAGTTATGGATGCATTATTCATTCATTTCATTAAATTGATTTAATGCTCTCTAAGAAACAAAAATTCAAAACACTCTGCATTATATTATACTTAGATATAACTTCATCTACCACTGAAATGCACCTGTTTTTAGGTGCATTTGATTGCTGTCGACTTAATAATAGATAAATAATAATAATGTTTCCCATTGAAATTCCACTTCATCCAGTAACCTATGATTTCCTTGAAGAGCTTTCAGCCAAGTACTACGTTTATGGTTTCTTTTTCTTTTCAAAGGAATCAAAGTAAGCTCTATCTAACTGAATCTAAAAGGAGATTCTAAGTAGGCAAATGTAATTACCAATTGTAAAATTTGACTTTGGGGCTAAAAGTCCTTTTTTCTTTGTCAGAATATACCAAAAACAATCACAGATTCAGGGTTTTATTTCATCCCTTTGAATTGATAACACCTGCAATAGCAACAATCTTTATCTTTTCTTCATATTAGACAAAGGCAGTGGTGATCAACCCCCAGTTCATTGGCCAGATTTGGCTCACAGAGCTATATTATCTGGCCCATGGGGCTCCCTAAAGGTCTAGACATTTGATGGAATGGGATCTGTGGCAACTAATTGCTGCTTCCCTGGATCTGGAGTGCCAGCAGGGCACTGCAGGCTAGATTGAGAGCATGGGGCCAATTAGGGCAGCATAAAACCTAGTCAGGGAGCAGAGGACTGATTAGGCCTCCACACCAGCCTCCTGCCACTTATCTGTCCCACGGAGCCAAAAGATTGAGCACCACTAGAGAAAAGGAAAGAAGGTTTTATTCTGAGTAGCCAAGATTATATTCAGAATTGATGGGTTTAAGTTAAGAATCTCGTTCCACTATTACCATATGTCTGATATCGACATTCCAGATGACCATTACTTCTTGTTATCAGGATACAGTTTTCATAGTTGAATATATTCATCTTATTGATACTGCATGCTTTTGTTTACCAATATTATTTTCCAGGAGTGCATTTGCAGTTTGTAAATTTTTCCACTGAGACAATACACGATTACTTAGAAGTAAGAAGTGGATCTACTGAGACTAGTACTGTTATTGGGAGACTTAGTGGTCCTCAGCTACCATCTCCTCTGTTTAGTACAACCCATGAAACCAGCTTATATTTTCACAGTGACTATTCACAGAACAAACAAGGATTTCATATTATATATCAAGGTGAGTTATTTGATACACATATGCATAAACAAGATGTTTGTTAATATATGTTTTTTCTTTTCTTTGTTAGAAGATAAACATGAAGGTGTATTTTGGAAAAAAGTTTTGTCCATGGTTCAAAACTGCTAAGTTATATGTTAAGTAATGAGGACAGTACTAGGGTGGGATGGAAAAGCTCCTCAATTCACAGCACATGTTGATTTAGAACAAAACATGAATGATATATGCTGTTAAACCTGCTGGAATTTGGACAGTATTTTGGCAATAATATGTCTGCTTATTCCAAAATAACTTTTACAATATTTAATAATCTAAAAGAAACAAGAGCCCCAGCTTAATGTCTTGTATCATAATGCCTCATGACATCATTCTGGAGCACAGAGTACATTATGGCATTCAGTGAATATCTAGGCCCCTGACAGACATTAATTTAATTGCATGTTCAGGATGCAACACATTTTATCTCAGATTCCCAAAAACACGTGGCATGATTTTTTGGGATCTGGCATAACATTTGTCAGATCCAAATCGTGTTACAGGAGGATGGGAAGCCCATGAGTAGGAAGACTAAGTCCCAGATCCTGGGTTTCCCACCTGCCTGGATGTTCAAAGGGCATTGTGGAAAGCACAGTACCAAGTATTGGTTTCTGATGCAGTGCTTCCTATGCTGCCCTTTCAGCCTTTCTCCTTCTGTTGTGTCATTAATTGCCTTAATATGTGTCAAGCTTACTGTTTATGATATGATTAACACATTAATCACCTCATAAGTATAACATATGCCAGGGGCCCAGATCTACTTTAAGCAGCAACTTGTGAGAATGCCCAGCTTTGGAAAGTTCTCAGACAAGTGAACCTCACGAACTAGTGATATATCATTGCCTTAAGTTCCATGACTACAGACCCATTTACAAGGAATAAGGTCTGTACTGTTTGCAAAAAGGATCCAATTTTTAATACAATTACCATTTTCATGTGTGGATTTCAAGATGTGGTGAGGTTGTTATACTATACATGCTTTCAAAAGGAAAAGGGTTAAATTTGTAGGTAAATAGCTTTAGATTCTATAACATCATGGGAGCTACTTGAGAGCATACCTTACTAGAAGACATTGGTGCATATATAAAAAATCATTACATGACTTGACACCCTGATGTTCACTTATTTAAACAAAACTTTTTTCTGAAAATTTAGGTTTTGTGCCATATGAATAAATTAATATAAAGAGAGCATTTTAAAGTCTACTGATATGCAGTACTTTGGAATAACTAAATATTTTGTGATTAGTATTGTATACCACAGCTGCAGCAATACAGTACATGTTGGAAGAGAGACCATTGCAAACCTATAAAGTATTAGGGTGTATTACTAAGTGGGGTTCAAGAGAAGTTGGAGCTAGACTGTTCTCAGTGGTGACAGAACAAGGAGCAACAGTCTCAAATTGCAGCAAGGGAAGTTTAGATTACATATTAGGAAGAATGTTCTCACTAGGAGGGCAGTAAAACACTGGAACAGGTTACCCAGAGAGTTAGTGGAAGCTCCATTCTTGGAGGCTTCTAAAACTCAAATAGATAAAGCTTTGGCTGAGATGATCTAGTTGGGGATGATTCTGCCTTGAGCAGGGGGTCCCTTCCAACCCTAACTTTCTATGATTCTATTCTGGAAAATGCTCCTTTTAATATTTTAAATACTTTAGAGAAAGATCAACTCTCACCAAATATGGGTTCAAACTAAGGTCTTCCAGTTGTCCAGATTCTATACAGCACTTTTGTCAACAAAGTATACACATTATTAATGACTAGATAGATTTAATAGATTTTCATAGATTCCATAGACATTAGGGCTGGAAGGGACTGGAGAAGATCATCAAGTCCGGCCCCCTGCCTGAAGGGCAGGAAGTCAGCTGGGGTCATAGGATCCCAGAAAGATAAGCATCCAATTTACTCTTGAAGGTGTTCAATGTAGGTGCTTGAACCACCTCCAATGGCAGACTATTCCAGAC
>NW_017728886.1:244117322-244132838 GCF_001723895.1 Crocodylus porosus | reverse complement strand
GCACACACATATATATATGCACACTACATATAATATAGTATGTGTGTGTGTGTGGTGTGTGTGTTGTCATCAACATATTACCTAACACACATACATATTCTTAAAATTTTCTTGGACAAACCTACTTGAACTTGTGAAAGAGTCTGGTGCTTCCAAGTTCTAGATTTTAACTATGAAATATTTGATTCTCTGTCTGCATGTTGGGACCTTTTATACTTTTAATTATTTTGAGAAAAAAATCAATAGAAATTTAAAATAAATAGGTTTAGTGGTAGATTTTTTTTTCCTTTCTATATCCATAATGCATTGATCAGCAGTTACTAGCAACAGAGTGGGCTACCTGGATGTATTAATTTGTCTTTGCATAGTTTCATCAGGAGATGACACAAGAAGCCCATTTTCTTCTCCACCTAAACCAGAGCCAGACAAAAGTCAGTCCTGGTGCTTCCTAAAGTACAAAGGATGTTTCTATCAGTGCCCCAACAGACACTTTCCAGATTTATGCTTTTTAGTACATGCCAGCAAGAGAGAGAGAATGCTGAAACCTGCTAAAGGTATAGTAATGGACATACCTCCCATATGAATCCAGGGTTTCTAAATGGTATCAAATGGAGTTTCTACTGCAGTATTGCTCCCCATTTCCACAAGATAAGCTAAAATCTCCATTTGATTTCCATTGCATTTCTCATAGAAAGTACTGCTAAAGGGCAGATACCTAAAGGTAAAAATACATGCTATAAGGCCTCATCAGCAAGACAGAGATACTCCATAGCTGCATATTTCAACTACTTGCCTAGGATGTGAGAGAAACAGGGTCAAGTTCCTCTGATGCCTGCCTCAGAATAAACTAGGATGAAGGTCCTGTAAGGTTCTCCTTCATTTGATGGTATTTGAGGGAAAAGATGGAACATTGTGAAACTTCCTTTTTTTCTCTCCACATTTTAAAGCTTCTAACCTAAACCACTGAGATATGGATCACAACTGATAGCCCAGTCTAGAACTCTTTAAAATTATTATTATTTCTTTCAGCTTACCAGTTGCAAAGTTGTCCTGACCCCCGGCCATTTCGAAATGGTTTTGTGATTGGGAATGACTTTACTGTAGGACAAACTGTTTCATTTGAATGCTTGCCTGGATACACCTTAATTGGAAATTCAGCACTAACTTGTCTACATGGAATCAGTCGTAACTGGAACCACCCTCTCCCTAGGTGTGAAGGTATGTATTGAGTAAAGGTATGTACACCCCCTCCATATATCCCAACCCTTTTAGGCCAAATCAGACCTCCATGTTTTTTTCCTTACATTTATTCTTGTATCTAATACCTGGCCTGAAAAGGCCTGTTTATGATGGATTCTGGAGACAGTTATTGGAGACTGCCTATCAGCTGAATTTGAAGGCCTGCATTTTTAGAACAGAAATGTTTTCTCTGTAGAGGTGTTCAGAAATCTTTCATTTTGAAGTTGACACATGACATGCAAGTATTAACACTTTCCTTGAAAGCTCATCAGAAGGAATGATAGAGAGCCTGTACTGGGGATAAAGGCCTTGGATGTGTATGATGCAGGATCAAAGCCCTTCCTGCTCTGATTTATAGCTAAAAACTCTGAATTGTGAAAAGCAGGATAGTTAAACTTAAGTATTCCAGGCCAACAACATATTTGCAGTTCAACTTACATTTCACCTACCACGGTATTTCTGTTGAAGATGTGTGTTGATAATCAGATATTTTTACCTGCCTTTGTTTTAATTGAGAATAACTTTTTGTTCTCCAAAGCATAGAAATAACATTTATTTTTCTCTGTCTGTCTAATCTCAGAGCGAACATTTTTTAATTTTATATTTCCTTAAATATATTTGTCTTAAAATACTCTAAAATTAAGGTTTCTCAAAGAGCTCTACCATCCTTAAAGCAAACAACCTGAATCAGATTTCACTAATGTTTTATTACTTTATTCCCTGTCCTGAAGTGGAAATTGAACTAATTTTAATTTTTTTAGAATTCTGATTTTTCTAAAATAAATGGTTCTGATAAAGCCTTTCACAAATCACAGTTGTTGTTTTTCTCCTTTGTATAGTTAAAGGCATAGCCTCAAAGCCTTTGCATGTTTATGTGGACACAGAAAGTCTAAAAGTAGCGCAAATGCCATGTGTCAATCACTAAGACTACAGAGAATCAATTAATAACTTTGTACACCTTCACATACAAAAGAGCCAGAGGAGATAAGTATAGGCCATAGCAAGTATATTCACATCCAGTGTAGAAGTGCACCTTCATCCATATTGCACCATGTCAAGTCACACCTACTCTGGAGGCCTTTTGTAAGTTTACTCCTAAGGAACACACAGCTACTTTTCAAGCAATGGCACATTGGATATTTTGTACCCATCCTTCTTTTGTGGAGAAAGTGGTTTGTGAATACACACACATGCCCAAGCAAACTCTGCCTGTCCTTCATCTCTCACAGATGCCTTATGAGTAATAGAGAAAGAAGTTCCTGTACTGTCAAACCAGTTTGTGTCTGGCTTTACCTAGGGTCACAAAAAAAATCAATTGTCCTGTCCTCCTTTACCTTCTACTCCTGTACAAGACAAGCCTGAATTTAGTCTATTGTCAAAATAGATTGAAAGCCCAAACCTGAAGTTTTTAGTCAGAATAGTTGATAATTACCAGGATTACTGGTAGCTTTGACTGTAGAATTCAGGATTGAGCCTCCTTATGCTTTTTTAAAAAGCTCAGTACTTTTTGTGTTCTGTTTACAGCTTTACTACTTTAATTTTCACAGTCGAATTAAAGTATAGGCATGTTGAAGGTGTTTTGCAAGTACAGATTTAACAGCACTCACTATGTAAAAAAGAATACCAAAGGTATTTGATGCTTCTGAAGTTAAACAAAAAAAATGCTTCTTTTGTAGCTCTCTGTGGTGGAAACATAACTGCAATGAACGGCACCATATACTCTCCCGGGTACCCTGATGAATATCCCAACTTTCAAGACTGCTTTTGGCTTGTAAGAGTTCCACCTGGGAATGGAATCTACATCAATTTCACAGTTCTTCAAACAGAGCCAATATACGATTTCATAACTGTCTGGTAAGCAGGCACTTTTATCATCGATTTATTCTACATATGACACTATGTAACAAAGCAGAAATTAAAAATAACACCTTACTGATTTGTCACAGATTTCTGCTTAATGTCTGTGTTCCTTTTGGTGACCATAAGTGCATAAATTGCAAGACTAGAGTAATTGTAATATTGACTTATAATATTTTGCCTCATGAAGTAATTAAACAATAATAAAATATATTTTATGGATTAAAAAAATCAGGGAATCTTGTTCCCATTAAAATGAATGGTAAAATACTCTTTGGCTTCCCTGGTGAAGGATCAGACCTAGTAGTTTGATAATTTATCTATTGGGTGTTATTATTTATAGTATATATTGAATAATATTCCAGTAACTATCTCCACATAAAGTAAATTTTGTGGCCAGTTGCTTTACAACCTAACCTTATGAGAACTCCAGGGTCTCACTAAATCAAGAAATCAGCCTTCTGGTCAAGGAAACAGAATGAATACAAATATTGACTGATATCGGAGGCTACTATATTTAGGGTAAAAAACCCAAAACAAAATAGAATATGATAACAGCCAATTTCAGCTGTACAAATATTATGTGTTCCAGTGTCACATTAGGAATAATTTTAGGAAGTGATTCTTTGGCTTCGCATAGAATTTTGAGTTTGGAGGTGGGGGGGGTTGGATGCTTTTTAAACACATAAAAGGAAAATGTATTCTTAACCTTGTTTTTAGTAATATGTAAGAGTTGATCAAGAGATAATTATAGTTGAATCATTAAACTGTAAATCTAGTTCCTGAACTGAACAGAATGTGGTCCTAGTGCTCTTGAATATATGAAACACAACACAAGGACACATACACTAAATAATCTTCTGGTTACTGGTACTGGAGTATCCCTTAGGCACTTTCATATGAAATCCAAGATCTTAGAACAAAACTGGCAGAATCATATTTTACTGAAAATACAGTTCCATCAAAAGTAAAATGCTTCATAAAATGTCAGTTTCACCAAAAACATCTGGAAAAGAATTCCACCTGTATCAAAATGCCCAGTTTCAACCTCTGCAGTTGAAATTACTTTAAAAAATATTTTTCATTGTATTATATATTACATATTATAATATGACATTTTATAAAGAAAACTGCTTTGGCCAATTGGATTTTTTTGTGTGTGTGTGCATAGTTTAGAAATGTTGGGGGTCGCCTTCTGGCTTGAAATAAAGCCAAATTTCAAACCCTCTAAATTCTCTATGAAGCAGAATTTCCATACTCATGTGCTGAGTATCTGTTCAAGGACTAGGCAGGGAAGTAAATTGTCAGTACTGTGTGCCCTAGCTTTAAGCATATTGGTATAAAATATTGTTATTGATAAATGCAAGAAATCATCATATCAGGAAAGATTGAATGGATATAGCTTGGAGGAATGAAGGCATGGTAATAGAATTGGAATGTAGAATAGAGTTACAATATGAAATAGTCTCCTGAGGTCAGTTATGGGAGATACATCACTGAAGATACTCAGAGTAAGGTTAAACAAAGCACTCATGAATAGTCATTATGAACAAACCTACATATTGCAAAGGTTAGCTTAGATGACCTGCCAGGTTTTTCCCATCTCTTGTATCTATGATTCAATTTATCCAATAATTTTTTGGCTTCTGCTAGCCTGTCTGTTTTCAGATAAATTGCTTAGCTAGTCAAAAACCGAGACACATGGGTTTCTGTATTTTTAGCAGCACACAGAAGATGAGATTCGAGTTAAGTACCTTCTTTATGTTTAAGATTTTTGGAGAAAATATAAACGCTACATAAAATTGTGCATGTGCCAGAATCAATTGTATTTCTTTACTGCTAAGCACTTTCTTTTAAATGAACCAATTTACCCAAAATTACAACTATGGAGAAACAAGAAAACACTTTTAAAGGAAGGTATTTACATAAATGAGCCAACAAGACACAGCTACTGATATAAAACTTGATGTGGCATTGTGCACAGTATGGAGTTGTTTAAGAATCTTTCAGAATATTAAAAACCACATTGTTAAGTGGCCTATAATGTTATACCTACAGTAAACATTATGTGTAGAAAATTGCATCTTAGCATGTAATTCTGTCCACAAAGCAGATACTTGAGTGTGAAATTCTGTCATCTGATATTGCTTTAAAAATGGTGTCAACTGAGTAAACAAAATCTACTGGCATAGATTTACAGCCATACAGACTTAAGATGAAATCTTGTTCCCAATTACATTAATAGGTGTTTTGCCATCAACTTCAGTGAGGCCAGGATTTTACACTTAGCCTCCATAAATACTATATGCTGTCCATTATTTATCCCATCTGTATATGCCTTAATTACTAGAAAATGTGAGGTAATACTGGTAGAATGGGGGAAGGTAGAGGCAGAAGAGAGAAGAAACTTTAGATACAGTTTATGTATGCTTAAGGTCTGTATCTGTAAGCTTGGATATTCAAAAGAGGTAAGATAGGGGGAGGCACACCTCCAAATCCACTTATTGAATAAAATGTAGTCTGCAGAGAAAATGTAGAATGTTCATTCAGAGAGGTAATAGGTGGAAAACTTGTGCACAGGGAAATCATGAACCACCACAATGTATATCCTTTCATGAAGTATTTTCCAGCTCATCATCCAATTCACAACTTTCTTCCTTCTCAAAGGAGAATACCGAACCTTTGAAAATTCTGTTTAATTTCTTTGTGTGTAGAGTCAATCTACATCTTTAGTGTAGTCAATTTTAGAAAACCTTTCCCCATTGAATATGCATTTTTTTAAATAGACAAATTCTGAATTAGTAAAAATGGCCTATCTACCAAAATTATCTACCTCTTTCTGAGCCCTGTACATTTTCCTAACACTACTCTTAATATTGGATTTATTTTGATATCTTTTTCTATTAGGGATGGGCCAGACCAAACATCTCCTCAGATTGGACAGTTTAGTGGCAACACCGCTTTGGAGTCAGTCTACAGCACATCGAATCAGATTCTAATCAAGTTCCACAGTGATTTCACAACAAGTGGTTTCTTTGTACTTAGTTATCATGGTAAGTATAACACACATCTATCTTTACTAATTCTTGTCTAATCAAAGCTCACAGAGAAGATGTTTTAGCTTACTATTACTAAAATTAAATATTAAAACTAAAATGAGATATGACTAATGGCTATTACTAGACCTATTAGACTATTTTAAACTCGTATTGTACTCAATTCTGTGAACATTGAGTCCCGAAGCAGGACTGTAGAAATAGGGCTAACCAATGTAAAAAACTAAGATGCCTCTGGAACGGAGGCTCCTCTAGAGTTAGGCACTAGCTCAATAGGAGTTTTCAAGGTCACAAGTTTGGATTTAAGTGACTAGCTTGAGGCTTAACAAGGGACTTACGCATCCAGGAGCAGAATTCCCAGCCCAAACTTCCCTGCACTTCTGAAAGTTAGCTGTCTAGGACTAAGATTCACAAAACTCAGCATACCTAATGGAGGAATGCTTAAACCAGCCAATAAGAAATGGGAAGAGGGGTTGTGCATCTGAAATTCTGCCTCTTCTCAGATGTTGGTACCTACTTGAAGCCCGAATAAGGCATCTGTGTTGAGACTAGGATGAACAGTTCAAAAGCTCTCTGTCAGTTATCCCGTTGTATACAGGTAACTGGCTCATTCTTCGAAGGTACTGATTGTACTACCTATTTTTATAATAGCCTAAAGGTCAGAGCACTTATCCAGGAAATGGGAGGCAATGTGTTTAATGCTTTTCTCAGACTGAGGGAGTTTACATCCATGTTTTCTACTTCCAGGAGATTGCCCTAACTTTCAGGATGTATGCCTGGCTAGGTTAGGGCACTCTCAAATCCTTCTGTTGAAGCTTAGCTAATGCTTAGCAATGAATCGTAGGTTCAGAGAAAGCAAGCCTTGAGCACGAAAGATAGGCATGCAGCAAGGGGAGGTCCCTATTGAGAGAGTTCTGGTCCCTGCTACGGGAGAGTGTTTCTATTGCATCAGAGTCTAGCCCAGGAATAGTCAACCTGTAGCATGCATGGCACAGGTACCCTTTGTGTGTGGCACATGGCAAAGGGAAGAAGATAGGAAGATGTGGCAGGGAACAGAAAACAGAACAGCAGATCAGGCATTGAAAGCGGATTAGTGTGACACTAGGGAGGGGTTCAGGGCTTATTTGTGGCACACCTTCCAAAAAGGTTGGTTTCCATTTGTCTAGCCTATAGACTAATTGTTTAGTGTTTTCCCAAGTGATGTGACTTTGAACTTCCTCAGGCTGATATGATCTAAGTCTTCAGATTCTGGGTGACTGCTGCAACTAATAGGCTAGTGCATAAAGATCATGACAAATGCCTGTCCATATTTGTGAATAAAAGTAACCAGGGGTACCAAACTTAATGCTCTTCAAGTGTGGTAGTCATGCTCACCCATAGCAGATCTACCTCCTCAAAAGACGTGGGGCTCGGACATCCAATTTATGAATTTCAATAGAAGTTTGGTAGGAGATAGGTACTAAGCTCTACACTGACCTAAGGAGGCAACATACCTGATCATATGCTGCAGGTGAACCATAGGTACTTAAGTAGGTTTTCAGACAAAAATGTAGACACCCAGGGAATCTGTGATGCCTAGAATGTTGTGTATGCCAGGTCAGGTCTGTGGGAGGAGCATACTCTGCCCACCCAAGTCTTCTGACATGCGGCACGGATGGAAGTTTGCTAGTGAGGCTGTTCTGGACTCATTGGCAATGTCTACTCTCAGAGTTGTCTCTCAACAACAGGCATTGGGGAGTTCAGAACAGCCTCACTGATGAACTTTGTCTCTGGGGTAGGTCAGCAGATTTTTGTGGGATGCAGAGTGCTCAGCACCATGTTCCCAAGGGCGTCCTTATCTTTCCCAAGAACAAGCTGTAAGTGGTTAGACAGTTTTTGTGAACCGTTTACTTCATTGTAGGCACCTCTTCCACATGAGTCCCATTTTAAGTACCCAGTTCCTTCGTGAATCTTATTCCTAGTCTTTTTTTGGATAATTCTCTATATGTCTACCAAGCTATATACCTTTTGGCCCCGTAATTCATGATTCTTTACATCCTGTGTGAGCAACTTGACACAATAAAAGTGATGGAGAAAAAAATGTAGAACATCGATAGCTTTGGGACTAAATTACTGATTTGTCTTTTAATGAAATACATTATATGGATTCCTGTTTGAAGCCTTTTTTTTTATTGAATTGGTGATTTTTAAAATATTTTTTGGATTGTAAATAGACAAGTTGTTCCATGTTTCCTAGATGTGCTTTCTTTTATATTATATCCTAAGGCAGGATAAGTCAGTGATGTATTGATTTAACAGCTTCTTCAGTGTACAAAAGACAAAAAAGCAGGGTGAAGAGTAGATATCAAGTACTAACTAGCATCAACACAAAGCCTTTTGTGAGTAGCTTCTTTAGTTGATCACAGTAGGTCCAATGCTTCTCTGGTTGAAGGGGCAAATTATGAATGAATGAACACAATGGTGCAAGGGCTGAAAGGTGTGACGCCTTTACAGTTCTAAAGTATAGAACAGGAAGCTGCATGGGAGATGAAGCAGGCTTCCTAGATCTGCTGCATCCTTTCCTTGTGGAGATAGACAGGGGTGGGTGGAACAGGTAAAGAAAGCACTGTCTCTCATTTCAACAGCCTGGGCAACCTAATTGAGCTGGCATACTTTATTGAGAGTTGGCTTAGTACATTTTTAAATATTTGATGCGGCTGCTGCTGTTGTTTCTGTTGCATGCATTACAGTAGAACAAAACACCTAGCTCAATTAATGTTCTGTTTTGCCGCTGATCTGTTTTGCCGTATAAATGTACAGTCTGAAATAATCTTTTTCATGGAGAGATGAGCCAGATCCATATATGCTGTAGAGTTGAGTGGCTTCAGCGATTGTATTGGAGCTAAGCATATTAATATCAGATGAGAATCTGGCCCACAGATTTTCTATTGTGTGACTTGCAAAAAGGGGCTAAGCCATTTTTTTTCAACTATTGTTATTTTGGAGTGTAGTTGATGCATCTAATGATTGAAAAAAAATTTCTTGTAGAACTACTTTTTGGAATACTTGCTTTATTTTTCACCTGGTTCACCCTTCTTCCCCTCCCCCCAACCAACCCGCTTATGCTACTGGGGTATTCTGTGTTTGGATAGAAGATTTTTCTACTTCAAATTGGTTTTGGATAGGAAAAGTTTGTGGTAAAGATACAAAACAAAACATTGAACAAGTCTACTAGGACTTTTGAAAGACATTCAGTTAAAACCAAAACAGGGTCAGGTCAACAATTTCAACAATCGTGTCTTCTGCTACACCACACATACATGACAGGAGGAACAATTGTGGGTTCAGAGATCAGATCCAGATCATGCCCTATAGCCATTGCAGGGAGTGTCCAGGATCTTGATCTCAGGGTCTACCTGTGCTGACAAGTAGCAAGGATGCCCTGTGTGCCTGTGGCTCAGAGCACCAGTCAACTGATCAGTGCTCCCAACCGGTGCAGCACATCCAGGCCATTTGCTCCAATGCGCTCCTGCGGTTGGCAGTGCCAGTTGCTAATTAGCAGTCATGGGAGCGTATTGTAGTCTGAAAAGCTCTGGTATGCTCCCAAGTCTCAGAGAGATGATCAGTTGACTGGTACTTTCAGCCATGGGAACACACCAGAGCAATGGGTTGCTACATACTTTTCCAGCTGGTAGTGCCAATCAGCTGACTGGCACTCCCAACCACAGGAGCACACAGGAGACCTTAAGGCTAGGGAAAGACATTCAAAAAGCCTGAGCCTGAATTGATTGAATCTTTGCAGGTTAGTCTAGCCTGCCTAAGCTGAATCAGTTTGTAACCTCGCAGATATCCCCTCTGGGCTGAAAAAATGCAGGCACATGCCTGCAGTAGCTCAGGCTAGAAGCCAAGGAGATGCTAGAGGAGCCCTCCCTTCCCCTTCAAGATGCTGAGCTGAGGTGGGGCATGGCCGGGCCCTGGCAGGATCCTCTGATTAGGGAGTGGTTCCTCCACCTCTCCCCCCAACCAGCCCAGCAGGGAATTGATAACACAGTGTGTATCACCCCTAACTCAGTGCTTATTAGCTCATTAAGGAAACAACAGAGGGACATTACCAGCTACCTGTTGATTCTGCCTTTGTCCCATTTTCCACATCAGAGACTATAGCCAGCATGTGGTCTGCTAGCTAATGCTCAGAGGTGTCTGTGTAAGGCAGAGGGGAGGAGGGATTCCTGTTTAGCAGGGAGTGATGAGGGAAGGAGGGGAGCAGGATGCCTGCAGTCTCTGTTGGAGCTGCAGCCAGGGGAGAGGCCAGCTCTACTGTGGAGCAGAGAGCCCCCTCATTCCCAACTCAGAGAGCATGCTGGGATGCTGGTGGAGTCTGGTTTAATTTAAACCATGAAGGGGCCTGGAACAGACATTGAAAAAACTGTCTTGACCCAAATCAGTTAAATCTGATACTATATACAACCAGGTTTATCTCAAACTGGTTTCAGCCATTTTCAAACTAGTTTATGTGTCCTGAGCATCTGTTCTGTTACAGTTTAAACCAGTTTCTCATCACTTAATCCAGTTTGTGTGTAATCTTGTCCCTAGCCTAAAGGTTCTGCTGTGCTCCCAATGCCAGGACTGCTGGTCAACTGATTGAGACATTAATTTCATGAATATGTGGCTTGGTTACTACTTAAGACATGACTAACTGGTTAATCATGTCTTAATTGTAACATCTGGCAGGGATGTAGGATCCATTGCAGTGTTGGTTTGCAAACAGAATTAGTCTCTGTGGTCTTCCCAGACTATGCATTAGAAGAATTTTCCTCTTAATACTGTTGGGATGTTTAAGATAGTAGCAATCTTTAACTTGGAAAAATATATCTACGTCTTTGTATACTTAATATTTTGAACTCCATATTTTATGGTTTCTTTTAGATTATGTTCCACACAATGTAACAATATGGTTGTTATTTGTTGATTACCTGTTGAGCAGGATCTTCATTTCAGTACCCTCTTTATATTTATAGCTTACCAGCTTCGAGTGTGTCAGCCTCCACCAAGTATACCAAATGCTGAAATTTTGACTGAGGATGATGAATTTGAAATAGGTAATGTCTGTTAAAAGTATGATCATAATGTATTTCAAGGAGAAATGCTAAACTTATCTAAAGTAAGTTTGGCATTGGTTAAGAACCAGCATAAATAGTAGAATGAATTAATAGTTTCACAAAACACAAATCCATTTGGATTTTAAAATAAAATATTGAAGAAGCCATTTTTCCTCCAGTATATCTGCTTGCTGAGTTCTAGTTATGTTTCAAGAAGTGCAGCTGACACAGGAACAGCTTGCCAAACAGCGTATTTGATATCAATTCCCCCGCCCCCCATATATTTATTTTTATAGTTCAAATATTGCACAGTAGATGCCAATCTTAAGACATTTCAAAATATATTTTAAAGTTTTGTAAACTCTCTTAAGCCTTGGATTGCTTGCATTATTGAAATTTGCCACTGACGTACAAGCTATTTTTTTCTAAATATTATAAATCATTGTTTTCTTCTTTTTCGCATACATTCTTGGAAATTGCAACTTAAAATCTTTTTTTGTTTGTTTTTTTCTTTTTTTTTTACTTTTCTCTCAGGTCATCATGGTTATAACTGTTAGGCTGAATTTTTTTCAATCACTAATTTAAAAAAGTATGAAGAATTTTGTGAAATAGCAAACACAGTTCTTATTTTGAGCTTTCCAATTTTGAACCTGACCCTGAAGTTCTAACTGAGACAAAACTCTTTTTCAAGTAACTGGATATATTCTCTGAATAAGGATTTCAGCGGTCAGTCTGTTGACATTATACCTTGATTTAGTACCATGATGACTACACAATAAATAAATAAAACTTGTCAGACATATGGTTTATTTAGGAAATTAGCTAAAACTAAACCCAGTGTAATTATTGGGATAAAACTATATTTTAAACCAATGATAAATAGGTCTCAATGTGCAGCACAATGCTTATTTACATTTCTTCCAACTAATCAACTGATTAAGTTGGTGGTCATTTAACACGTTATATACAGCAGGAAGGGTACTTCATTTTTCAATGGTACTGTCAAAGTTAAAAGTCCCTCCTAACTGTTTTTTTTAACAATACTCTTCTTTTTTTCAAATAGGAGACATAATAAGGTACCAGTGTCAACCAGGCTTTACACTGGTTGGTAATGAGATTCTGACGTGTAGATTGGGAGAAAGACTACAGATGGATGGAGCTCCACCTACTTGTCAAGGTTTACTATTCTTCTAGTCTTTTCTCTGTTGTGAGATGCCAGCTGAATGGTGTTTGCAGAACTCAGTTTTGCATTTAACTGACACAATTGGCATATACTACCTGTTCAAACTGATATTAATATTTTCAGTGTTTGGAATGGTAAATATGAAATGAATGCTCATATAAGAATTTTATTAATCATTTAAGACATTTGATGGATTGTAAATGATATAATCGCACAATGGTAACTTTCAGTGGCATCTTGTGAAGGTGAATTGTTATATTCTCCATGAATGTTCCAAGAAGGAGTCAGTCTAAATTAATAAATAAATTTAACCTGACAAAAATGTCTTGAATTTGAAAGCTGTTCTGACTTTATTCTGACAAAGGAGTTGATCCACTAAAATATATCACCCCCAAAATTTCTTTGCTTCTCACATAACTCCTGGACCCCTATGCCTACAACATCACTCTAACATTAAATAAATTTAAATAATGTTGTTTTCCATATATAATTGTAGCTGCATATTTTTAAAGCATGTAATAGGATAATACATTCTTTAGAAAATAAATAAGTAGATTCTAAAAAATAACCCAAAAATCATGTTTGGGATAAGTAGGACCAGCAATTCTATTATTTTAAGGAAAGCTTTATCTTGGGAGGAGTTTTTAATTTTGGTTGAGTGCATACTGTAAGATTATTTTGTCCTTTTTCTGCCATAATTCATAAATATATGGCAGAGACACATCATCACTTCACTGTTAAGACAGAAGGTTTTATTAGGAATATGAGAACCACTGATTTCTCTAAAATTAAACCTCTCCTCCACAATATGTTATACATGTGATAATATAATAAAATAATGTTGTTGTTCTTTCTCTGAAGGAAATTTGAGGGATTTTTTTTTCTGTTATAAGATTGTAATAATAAACTTGCTACTTCTTCTTTAGTTTCTATAGGGTTTTGTTGCTATTTACTTGGTGAGAGAAACAGAACAAAAAGGAATTTGCTCATAAAATGTAACTTGATAAAAACTGAATTAGAACTTTCCAGGATTGGAGCTTTTGATTAGTTGAAAGGTTCTTTGCATAGGTACAAGTTCCAGCTAGCTCCTTTGTGGAGTTGCATATACTCAGCTACCATAAAGATGGGCCTGTTTATGAGGAGATGAATAGGATAGCAAAGAAGGTACAAAGAACCTTCACCTTTTAAGTTTGCAAAGACTGAATCATAACTACAGTTCTTGCATTCAGCAAGATTCCCATTTACTTAGGTGATTCATGCCATGAGTGAATCATGTCTAATAGATGTAGCATCCTAGAAGATTATATAAGTTGGATGGTATACATGGATGCTCCAGAAGGTAAATCAAATTCTCTTGGATGCTTCATAAATTGTTGTGATTTTTCTTTAAGTTTTATAAGATTTTTCTATAAAGAGTGGAGGTCCCTGCTTCCCATTCTGTCCTGCTCTTACCTGCTACTGGTTCCCTGCCACATACGCATAAATCTTCTCAGACTACATCTGCCTGCCTATTCTGACTCCTGGAACTTTTGTATAGCTTGAACAAAGGACTTCTGTAGGCATTTGCACAAAGATGATTTCAACTCATGGAATCGCTCTCAATTTGAATATTGAGCAAATACAGAGTGATTTGTTTCTGACTACTGTTTTAGAGATGTTTTAAAGATGTCTTTAGCAACTCACTTGAATAATGATATGACAATTCAAATTAAAAAAAACTGGTGTTAGAAAATGATTTATGAAAATTACTTGAAAATAGTTGAGAGATTAAACGGGAGATATTACCATCTAGCTCACCTTTAAACTTTTGCATTGTAACTTGGAGTGACATTCATATAATCTCTTTTCTATAAGATTCTCCTCCCCCCCACAAAAAAGGGAATTTGAGTTAATTCACATTTTTAGAAATGTAACTGATCGCAGTATTCTTTAGGAATAGTAACAAAGTAATTGTGAATGAATCCACTGATTTTACAAGTTGATGCTTTAATATGTAAAAGAGGCTTTGATAATTCAAAAAGAGTCTCAGAGTAATGCACAATTTAGTTGTTAGGAATTTAATCAGTTGTATAATTAATGTTTACAAGTCAATAATGATGCCAGTGCTTCTATTTCAATTATGAGTTGAAAAAAATTACTATTTTATATATCGTTTCTTTATATCCTTATATTAAAATACAAGGGGTTGATCCTTTTCTTGAAGGAATAATGCTCTAATATTTCTTTTCATGAAAAGTCATAAGGCTCAGTTTAATTTCCCATTCTGTAAAATGCTGAACAATCCCAAATTTGGTTTTTCATGGGGAATTCAGTTTCTGAAATTCAGGATATTTAGGTAGGTGCCAGTGATGAAATATAGATTTGGTAACTGTACTTGAGGTACTATTTAAACATGTGCTGTCAGAATTACATGATGAGGCTGTGAAGGAGCTGGGAAAAAAATCCTCAAGGTTCTGGACTGCCACTACTCTAACCACTGCACTGTTATATTGAAGTATTAAATATGATTATTATCACAATTTCAGGCAAATTTCTGTTTCCATTCTCAAGCAATTTAACAGGTCATGTACAAATGTCCATTTCTGCCAATAGAAAATTTCCACCATTAGAAGTGATGCTGAGAGAGAGAGCAGGACAGGTGTTCCCATTTCTGAGCTTACTGGACCAGCAGAGCAAAGCCCCTTTCCTGACTCTCACACCAGTGACACCTGAGTAAGAAGCTGACAGGGTTCAGTACTGCTTCCTCTGCTCAACTCCTGGTGTCCAGAAGCTGAGTGGACTCAGCCTTTGGCAAAGCCTCCACCCACTCTACACACCTGGGATTCTAGTGTAGGCAGGTGCTTTGTCACAGCTACCCCAGGAAGAGCTTTTCTGGCTCTTTTTTCCAGGCTCTGAAGGCTTTAAATCACTGTGTGCACCCAGCTGGGCCACGCACATGGCATTTAAAGCCCTCAGGCCTGGAAACCAAAGTGAGGAAAGCCTTCTCAAGCCAGCTCTCATGTGACCACAGCTTTCTCCTTCTACCTACACTATGTAGTTGGGCAACAGAGCCCTGATTTAAAAATTGTGGGGCCAGGAACCTGGGTGCCACTAAATGAGGTGC
>NW_017728886.1:244113921-244116437 GCF_001723895.1 Crocodylus porosus | reverse complement strand
CCCATCCTATTCTTATCTGCCTACCCCTGTAACCTGTCTAGGTCTGATTATAGCCTGTTCCTCCCTTATAGCCCACATCCCCGCACATCTTAGTGTCATCAGCAAATCTGAACAGGGTGCTTTTTACCTCCTCATCCAAGTCACTGATGAAAATGTTGAACAGTGCGGACCTGAACCCTGCAGAATCCCACTGCCCACATCCCTCCATGTCGAAAATGACCCATCCACTACCACTGTCTGGGTGTGGCCCTCCAGCCAGTTGGCGACCTATTTAACTGTGTACTTGTCAACACCAGAGTCGCCCAGTTTTTTAATGAGAATGGGGTGAGAGACAGTGTCAAAGGCCTTCCAAAAGTCCAGAAAAACTATGTCCACTGCTACCCCTGCATCTAAGGATTTGGTGACCTGGTCATAGAAGGCCACCAGGTTGGTCTGACAGGATCTGCCTCTAATGAACCCATGTTGGTTACCCTAAGCATAATCTCCCCTGTTGGCCCTTTGTAGACATGTGCCAGAATAATTCTCTCAAAAAGCTCACCCAGGATCCAGGTAAGACTAACTGACCTATAGTTTCCAGGGTCCTCCTTCCTCCCTTTTTTGAAGATGGGAACCACATTGGCCTTCTTCCAATCCTCTAGCACCACACCAGAGCACCATGACTGTTTATAAAGCCGTGCCAGGGGTCCCACAATGACCTCAGCTAATTCCCTCAGCACTCTGGGGTGGAGATTGTCCAGACTAGCTGATTTAAAAGCATTCAGTCCCTCCAGAAGTTCCCTGACTAGATCCTCACTGACCCTTGGCCTAGGTATGCCTCCCCTGGGGGCTGAGGAGTGCCCAGTGGGGGGGCTGATCCGGTCCCTGGTCAGGAAAATGGAGGCAAAGAAGTAATTAAATAGGTTAGCTTTGTCGTCTGGTGTGATGACCAAATTCCCCAGCATCTTGCAGGGGCCGCATGTTATCCAGTACCTTTTTTTTGCCCCCTATGTGTTGAAAAAAGGACTTCTTGTTATCTGCAATCCAGGTAGCTAGTCCCAGTTCCATCTCCACCTTGGCCTTCCTGACTGCCCCCCTGCATCCCCGAAAAACTGCAGTGTAGTCCTTCGTGGTGATGACCCCTCTCTTCCATTGGGTGTACGTCCCCTTTTTTGCTAGAATACATTCCCAGATGCTTTTGGTGAGCCATGGGGGCTTTTGTGCCCTCCTGCTCCCTTTGATGCATGTTGGGATTACCTCCCTTTGGGCTTGGAGGATCGTCTCCTTAAGGAGCAACTAGTCTCCTTGGATACCTGGCTCCCCTCCTCTCCGGGACTTCAGTGCTTCCCCAACTATTCTCCTTAGCTCATTGAAGTCCGCCCTCCTGAAATCTAGGGCTGCTGCCTTGCTGCAGGCCTTTGCCACCTTGCACTGGATGGTGAATTCCAGCAGCCAATGATCACTGTCGCCCAGGTGGTCGAGCACCTGTAGCCCCCTCACCAGGTCATCACCCGTGGCCAGCACCAGGTCCAACAAGGCTTCTCCCCTGGTGGGGCTGTGCACCTCTTGGAGGAGGTCCTGCATTTTGGCTAGGAACCTAGAAGTTAAAAAAGATTGAGAGCCACTGGTCTATCCTCTCCTTAAATAACTTCCAAAATGGAAATTGCACAGCCTCCTTACACAACTTATATTTATTTCCTTAAAAAATATTTTGATTTTGGTTGAAATGTATTCATTGCAGTAAATAATACAATTGTAAGTAAATTGGCACTGTTGAGGAGCTATTTTGAAGCAAATTTGATTCAGACTTATGTTTGCTCATTTAAATTGAAACAGATTGGCTTGCTCTCAGATTATATCATTTAATACTATATTGGCTCAAGTAATTTTTTCTATGTTGTGTATGAGTAGGAATACAAATTTTCAGCCTATATCTTACTTTAGATCAGAAAAGAGATGCTGGCCTCCTCTAGCCTGTGCAACTTTATATCATCTTTCTCCGTATGTTTATTATCACTGTTCCCGACCTAGGAGACTGATGCTTTGTTTTGAAGCTTATCCCCGTAAGCCCCCCTGGCTCACCAAGGGTGTACAGGAATGCCTGATTGCCAAAAAGGCGGTGTACAACCGGTGGAAAGAGGGTGCTATCTCCAAAGAGGAGTATACCTCCTCTGCTCGGGCCTTTAGGGGGCTGTCAGAAAAGCTAAGGTGGACATAGAGCTAGTATTTGCGTCCAAAATCAAAGATAACAAAAAGTCCTTTTTCAAATATATAGGGAGGATGAAGAAAGCACTGGGATCCTCTGGGGAATCTGGTGGTTTCGCCAGAGGAGAAAGCAGACCTCTTTAACCAATTCTTCACCTCCGTTTTCTTGGGCAGGGACCGAGACTTCCCCACTGTGATGCAAGACAGACTCGAGGGGAATGCCTCCAGACCTCAGCTTGGGGAGGACCAGGTTAGAGAGCTTCTGGAGGGGCTGGACATGTTCAAATCAGCAGGTCCAGATGCTTTCCACCCCAGGGTGTTGAGGGAGCTAGCAG
>NW_017728886.1:244099739-244113505 GCF_001723895.1 Crocodylus porosus | reverse complement strand
GGGCCCACGCTTTTCAATTTCTTTATCAGCAATTTGGACGACGGGGTGAAAAGCAACCTGTTTAAATTTACTAATGATACCAAAATTTGGGGTAAGGTGACCACGCTACTAGGGAAGAAAAGACTGCAGCAAGACCTGGAGAGTTTACAGGGGTGGGCTAGCAAAAACAGGATGCGCTTCAATACTGACAAGTGCAGGGTGCTGCACTTGGGCAGTAGTAACCAGCAGCACACTTATAAGATGGGAAGCTCCCTTCTTGAGAGCACAGAGACAGAAAGCGATCTTGGAGTCATTATTGACTCCAAGATGAACATGGGCCGACAATGCGAGGTCAAGGTTGGCAGAGCTAACCAGACCTTGTCATGCATCCACAGGAGCATCTCTAGCAGGGCCAAGGAGGTGATCCTCCCCCTCTATGCAACACTGGTCAGGCCACAGCTGGAGTACTGTGTCTAGTTCTGTGCACTGCACTTCAGGAGGGATGTCGACAACATTGAGAGGGTCCAGAGGAGGGTCACCCGCATATTCCAGGAACAACAGGGCAGACCCTACAATGAGAGACTGCGGGACCTGTACCTGTTCAGCCTTCATAGGAGAAGGCTGAAGGGGGACCTGGTGACTATCTATAAACTCACTAAGGGGGACCAGAAGGGTTTGGGAGAGACCTTGTTTCCCCTAGTGCCCCCTGGCATAACAAGGAATAATGGCCACAAGTTGTTGGAGAGTAGGTTTAGAATAGACATCCATAAGAACTCCTTCACAGTTAGGGCAGCTAGCATCTGGAACCAACTTCCAAAGGAAATGGTGCTGGCTCCTACCCTGGGGTCTTTAAGAGGAGGCTTGATGCCTACCTAGCTGGGATCATTTTAGCCCAGTTTTTTCTCCTGTCTAGGCAGGGGGTTGGACTTGAAGATCTACAAGGTCCCTTCTGACCCTACTGCTATGATTCTGTGATTCTATGAACACTTCTCATATTTGTGAGACCTCAAGAAATATCCGTAACCCATGATTTTCTGATATGGCCATCTGCATGTAGGGAGCTCAAGCCAGATATACGAAGAACTTAAGAGCCTGACACTAGTAGGGGAATCATATTTCTGACATGGAGCTGAGGGGGTCATGGCCAGGCCCTGGCCAGAGCTCTGATTAGCCCAGCAGGGAATTGATAACAGTGTTTATCACCCAATTAAGAAAACAACAGAGGAACATTACCAGCTACTTGCTGATTCTACCCGTTGATTCAACACAGGCTGTAGCCAGCATGTAGTCTGCTGTCTAATACATAGACACCTCCTCAACAAGTCAGAGGAGAGGGGGGAATTCATGCTTAGCCTGGAGTGGTGAGGGGAGGGCAGGAGCTACAGCCAGGGAACAGAGGGGAGGGGCCAGCCCTGCTGTCAAGCAGAGAGCTCCACCCAGGCCAGAGAGCATACCAGGATGCTGGGGGAGTCTGATTTAATTTAAACCCGCAAGGGGCCTGGGATAGACATTGCATAAACCAGTTGGAACCAAATCAGTTAAGTCTGATACTGTTTTCAACCAGGTATAGCTCAAACCAACTTGAGCCATTCTCATACTGGTTTATGTGCACTGACCATCTCTTCTGTTACATGTTTAAACCAGTTTCTGATCACTTAAACTTGTTTATGTATAATGTCTTTCCCTAACCAGGCTGGTTAAACTCTCAGACTAACCTCCCTTTTCAAAGCTGGAGTAAATTTGCCACTCTTAATCTCACTCTTGTTCAACTCCACCTAGTCAGCAATTACTCTGAAGAGGAATCAGCAATCAATGTAAACTAGTGATATTATTTATTATATTGTCCCCTTTCTTCCTCCCCTTCCACCTTCTTCCCCCTGCCCCCCTCCCCCCCGCACCCCTAGAGCATTATGGCTATAGTCAATGACAGTTAATACAGATGGGTTACAATATATTCTCTTGCATAGCTGCATGTGGAAAATGAATAACTCCAGGCTCTGCTGTGAAAAATAAGGAAAACAATTCCTTGGAGTGAAATGAGATTGTGCTAACCAGTAGCTGATGACAAAAAATGAATCTACAATGGGAGAGGGTGCAGGCAGTACTTTTCTTTTCAACCATCATAATATTTGTTCATATTCTGGGATCCACGTTTTTCACTTTCCCTGCTTCTGGCTGGCCAAGGGTGATGCTTAGTTCATTTCTTGTTTTCCATGGCTGACTGTAGGAACAAAAGCTGTCAGCAATAATGAACTTGGGATTTTGGTCTGCATTTCTCTAAACTTCTGCTTCAGCTGACCAACGCCCAGTCATCCAAGAAAGAATCTGTCTCTTTGTTAGATGGGAGAAAAATACGGGGCTATTTGAACTTGAAAATGTACCATACTACAAGCAAATGCATTGTAGTGTGCATATCTCATTAGAAAATAAAAAGGGTATTTAAGGATATAATGGATTAGATGTGCATAATTAATCAATCTTGTAGTAGTATATCAATTATATTTATGAAGATATAAGAATACCATCATACGTGGAGTTTCAAAAATCCTGTGTTATATATGATAGATGCTTTTAAAACATAAATGACAGAAACCCTTTGGCAGAGCTCTTGATTTTTTGTTGTTGTTAATCCTAACCCTTATTTTTAAGGACCTGTTCCTTGTTTGATTAGACCTCTTCTATTCCGTTTTAAATAGCATTAAGAAAAGATTAGTTGATCAGCTCCAACATCAGGCAGAGTCAGTGGCAGAGCCAGGAATAGACTAGAAAGTTCTTCTCTCTCTGTGCTATGAGACATTGAATCAAAGAAGGGGCACCAAATGATCCATGAGAACTGACAGCAATTTTGAGTCAATTTCATTGCTGATCAAAGCAACAGACAATCTAGGAATTGCAAACATGGAAAAAAAATTATTATAGGCCAAAGGCAAAAAATATTTCTGTTAAATTAATAATGATGTATTTCAAATAAACGATGTCTGATTTGTTATTTATAGTCTGATAAGCAGACTACACTGATGCCTTCTAGTTTGGTTCACAGTATTTTCATATCTATTATTATTATGAAAAGGAATAAAAATGCTGTAGTTTATTGTCTGAACAATCCAGCAAGACTTATTTAACCCACAGTCTGAAAGAACAGTATGTCATTTAGATAATATAAAGAGAATAAAGCCAGTGATTTCTCAGGCTTACCCTGTTTTTCATGGCAGGTTTAAAAATACTTGCTAATGCTGTACAAGTTTTGTCTGCTGCTCCTTAATTAACTGTGTGATTGTGTTCCCTGTTATGGAAATGAAATTACTAGGCAGATCCTTAGAAGTTAGAAAAATATCATTTCATTCATAAAAAGATACAGTTGTTACTAGAGATTGTGAAATAATCTTTGTGCTTCACAGTGCTCTGCCCTGCCAATGAAATGCGCCTAGATTCAACGGGTGTCATATTGAGCCCTGGTTACCCTGACAGCTACCCAAACCTCCAAATGTGTGCATGGACCATTACTGTGGAAAAGGGTTACAACATCAGCATGTTCTTTGAATTCTTCCAGACAGAAAAGGAATTTGATATACTTGAGGTGTTTGATGGTAACTACACAATTCGCAACTTTAGATACTATTTTATATATTCCTTTACCACCCCTAAGTCCCTAAGATTTGTGCATGCCATTACTATTTTGCTTGTTTGGTTTTTTTATTCATTGCTCTAGCTAGAGGTCAACAACCTTTTGGAATGACAGGCTGGGCATTTGCAACATAAATGCTGCCATGGTCTGCCTATCACCCACCCCTACCCTCAATCCCCTGCTCCTCTGATTCCCCTCCTTGCTGCATGCAGCCCTCTGCTTACTGGGTGCCACCAAAAACCATGCTAAATCTCAAAGGGAAATGACAAATGTAGTGTCAAGGTCACAGAGCAAGAGGCTTTAAGTTGCCACATTAATTTCACCTATGCCCCCCACCCTCTTCCAAATCAGACCTTCACAGGCTGTTCCTAGCCCTTTGTGAGCCAGATCCAGCCCATGGACTGTACCTTGCCAACCCTTGGTCTAAATAAGCATTCTTTAACTTGGTGAGGAGAAGTATTGGATTACATCATTTGTTTCCAGCCTACATTACTTGTATATTTAAAAATTAGCACGTGCAATGCATTCTGCAATACATCGCATGTAGCTACTATAAACTCCATTATTACATTTTCTTCATTTACCAGTTGCTTAAGGAACATTTTTTATATTGCTAATTTTAAAGTTTTCATTTTCCCTTTTTTTTCATCCTCTTGTATCCAGGTCCAAATAGTCACAGCCCATTGCTTATTTCCCTTAGTGGAGACTACTCATCCACTCTCAATATAACCAGCAATAGTCATGAAGTGTTTCTTCGCTGGTCAGCAGATCACGGCACAAACAAAAAGGGTTTCAGGATAAGATATATAGGTATGTAAGTCAAATGTGTATCTGTGTATATTTCCCCAGTCTATATAAAACTTCATTGTGGAACAGACTTGTTTATGTTAAAAGATGCTCTAGGCTGCTTTTATGTCACTAGACTTTCAAAATACAAAAGGTAATCAAATATGTTTTATATTTGAACCAGATAAAATTGATTCAGTGTAAAGTAATATTCTAAGCAGGATTTATATAAAAAATATGCTCTTATAAAGAGTCTGTGCTTAAATTTATGATGTTCAGAACAACGACAACAAAAATGGTAGTGACCTGGGGTTTTGTTTTTCATTAAATCTGGACATGACTTAATTTGACTTCTAACCAAAGGGGACAGAGTTCCTGCAATGTGCGCAGAGCAGGGCATAAAAGAAGTGCTGTGCTGGAGAAGCGACCAGACTTGTTCTAATGATGGAACCCTAAATACAGTACGTATTTTGCCATTGTTTGATAAACAAGTATCATATTGGTTAAATCTTCAGTATTGCTACCTGGCACGACTCTTGGCTGCTACTTTATTCACAGAATAAGAAGCAACAAAGATTAAGCAGAACATGGATAGATACAACAAAGGTAGTCATTGCCTCCATGCTATTGAGGAATGCTCTGCCTTCCATCCTGCCATCCTTGTATGACATAGCAGCATGGACCCTCTCATGGCAAGGGCCTGAATTATTGTCATAGGAAAACAAGTGATTGGTATTTCATTTCTATTCAATTACTGGAATACTTTCCACCAAAGAATAAATGTTTGCTTCTTGTGCCTTGGTGGTGATTTCAGCCAAAAGGTTAGAAGAAGCATTTGATCCATTAAATTTAAAATTCAGAAGAAGCAGAAGGACACTTGATATTGCAGCAAAGAATGTGTCAAAGAGAAAAATAAAAACATCTTACCTTCATTGCTTCATTTGAATATGTTTATTAATATAAACATAGGCTGATACTTAACACTTAAATGCCATAATTACACACAACATACATTTTTTTTGGAGGCATTGTCATGGGGGTTAAACAAAGTTTAGGTTTTCATTAATCATTCTAACATTGGGCTCTTGCAAAAAATCCTTAGGCAATTAAAGACAGTACTGTGGATTAAAAATACTGGGAGAATCACTCGTAAAACAATGTAACTGTCAATACTGAGGACATCAATAGCAGTATATTATTTAACTTTATAAAGGAGACAAAGCAGTGGAGAATAAATCTGGAAATTTTCTGTTTATTATGCATTTGTTTCTCATCTCCATTTTCAGTTAATTCAAATGAAGCAAAAAATAATTAGCCTTTGCACAAAAGTCTATCAAATAGGTCTGCTCCTTACTACTTAAAGGGAAGCAGATTTTTGGGAGATAAATGTGTTTACAGTGTAGTCAGATGGAGTTCACTGATGGCTAGACACAACATATTACATTGTATTTATTTCCTTTATCTGTAAAGCCTCCTTGATCCTTTGTAGGGTTTGGAAAGAGAACCCTAAGGCTCTGTTTCTAAGGAATATATAGGGCAGATTCTCAACACTTTAGTTGGAAATCATGGTTGGTGGACCACAGGGAGGGAAGGAGGTAACTTGGTTTTATGTCACTAGCAAATATTGCAGAAACCACCAGCGAACAGGATAGATCCCTGTTTTTCATGATAAAAATAAAGTTAAGTCTGTATGAACTAAATTTGTATTAGTTCATTAGTAGTTGTTGACTTTATAGAAAATAAGTTATGAATATAAGAAATATAATCTGAAACAAAAAATCTTTGTTTATACTTTGCTTTTTTGATTTATTCAGAGCATTCTACTTCATCCTAACTATTTATATACTTATTTTTAAATTGTCATGGGACAAAATATGCGTGTGTTATGTTATTTAACTGAGAAATTAGTATTGTACGGTTATGCAAATGAGTAATGACTTCATCTTTGCCATCTTGCATCCAAATTCCTGAAGACTTATAAAAGTCTTATGATTTACTTTCAGTAAAATCATTTCCTGAAGAAATTAGTCTTCATTGTAGATAAGGGGGCAAAACAAGGGCCTTTAGCAAGTTTTATTAGTCCTTGTATAAAAATTATACAATTTTAAGTGCACAGCCCCTCTGGGTTCGCTATATACATCTATAAACCAGTAGTACCTTGTATGGGGTACTTGGCATTAAATTTGCCTCAGTGACTAGTAATGAACAAAAAAGGTCCAATTATCTTTTTACTACAACAACAAATGGGTAACAAACAATGAATGACAACCTTACAAGAAAACATTAAAAACCACAATATACGTACCGTATACTGCTCCTTAATGGCAAATAAGCTGCAAACCAGCTTCACCGTCCCTGAGAACTTCTTTTCTGAGTTTGTAATAGGGAACCAAAAAACAAGGAAAAAAAATGCTAAACTGAAACAGCTGCTCCTGGACACCTCCACTCTGTTTCAATTCTTAAAGTTCAGTTCTTGATATTCATGCCTGAAACTCTAGGTTACACAGGATCCACCACCTTCTTACTGTAGCTATTCAACCCTCTGAGAGGTGCTATCAGTACTGGTTGAATCCACCTTCACTGGGGCCTCTGGATGGATCCAATACACTTATGGATCCACAATTTATATTTGGATCCAATTTACATGTTTTTTCCCCATCAGGGCCTCAGATCAGGGTGCATGTGTCTCAGGTTGAGAGAAAAGTTATTAAAATGTCCTGGGACCTCTTTCAGTTCCTGAGATACTGGATAGATTTTTTTACTCTGACAGCAGGAGCCTTGATCAGTCAACGTTTTCTACTGAACACGCCAGTTCAGACAAGCAGACTTTGCCCTTCCTCACAAAGAGTCTCACAGAACTCATCCCCAGCCCACCCCCCACCCGGGGGGGTGCAACCTCTCACACACTCTCAAACCTACTTGCTAGGATAGTGGTTACTTCCCTCATCCTCAATGGTACACCCTATGTAAGCATTAGTCACCCCCATTAATCAAGAGGGTTTTTCAGGCCTTCCCAAGATGGCTGTATTTTGAAAAGTTCCCTCCTACAGCACAGACACATGCCTGCAGAATTTAGTAAGCGTTTGTGAAGAAATTGAATAAGATTTAGGTAGTAAATTTAACACAGGATTTTGTTTTCTTTTAAAGCTCTTTATTGTAGTACTCCAGAGTCCCCACCCCATGGATTCATTGTCAGTCAGACAGGTGGACAGCTAAACAGTGTCGTTCGCTGGGCTTGTGATCGAGGTTTTAGGCTTGTTGGGAAAAGTACTGCTGTGTGCAGGAAATCTCCACATGGATATTATACATGGGATGCACCAGTTCCAGCTTGTCAAGGTAAATATGCTTAGTCCCAAATTGATGTATACACATTACTAAACTATTTTCTTATCTTCTGATTTGGGCCATTAGGTTTTCTGAGTTAAAGTGAATAAAAAGCAAAAAAGGGAAAATTTAAAAATATTCTGTATGTAAGCGCAAATCCTCAGTAATGCAATCCTACAAACACCAATTATAAATCAAATATTTTAATAGACCCTCTTCAGGTTAGCAACTACTGATTTTATAATGACTGTCACATTTTGCAAACAGAGAATGATAAAAAATGTAGGTTCACTTGACTCATCACTAAAAACTGGAGCCGAACCTTTTTGGAGGTTGAGAAAAGTTTACTTAATTTAGTTTGTTTATTTGTTGGCTTGCTTTTTTCTTTCACTTTCCTTAGTATTGAGTTTTTCCTCTGGGACTAGTATTAGAAGCACCAAAGAACAGAACACTTGTGTTATCATTCTTGGTTAAGACTGACACAGCAACTATATAAAACTAAAAACTATTGAGACTGGTAAAGAAAGAAAAGAAAAATTGATTTTTTTTAAAAATTGAACCAGCTAATCATTTTTATGTCTGTTTAATCTGTTGAGGTTCAAAATTATTTTTATTTATGTACGTATGTATTTATTTTGAGGAATAGCTTGGAGCAGAATTCTTCAAATTAACTATATATATATATATATATATAATGTCTTTGAAATAACATAAAAGTGCAATATATTTTCCTTATCAATGAGATGGAAATGATTATTTAAATAACAACCTAGTAAGGTTTTAAAGCAAATTTATAGAAATGATATTGTGTTCGTAATGTGTATCTACGTTCATAATTGCCTAGGAAATGATTGGGCTCTTGCCCATGAAAAAGTGCAAAGATATTGTCTACATTTTGTACAGTTTCTTCTGTAGCAAGGAATTTATGTCACCATACTGCATAACGTGGAAAGACGTGATAATTCTTTTTTGTATTTGTATAGAGTTCGTAGACCCTGCCAATCACATAAGCACAGAAATGACAGACCTTCATTAGGGATGTTTCAGCCAAGTGCTACCTAAATGCATGCAGACACTACCTTCCTACTGACCTTTTGAGAGAAGTGAAATTTAAATTTATTCAATGTTAATTCCCCACAAGTAGTTTCTTGCAATAAACTTTTTAACTGATTTTTTTTCTAGATATAATCCCCTTTCCCCTCCTGCCATCTCTATCAACTTTGAAGCAAACTCCATGTCAACAGCTGCTGTGATAATTTATATTCTATAAAGATATAAAAAGCTAGAATGTTTTCCCAGATTTCAAGTGCCCAAAATGAAATGCAATTTTATATTTGCTCTGTGCTATTCTTTAACCTTTTTTGATTGTTGGTGAATAAATATGTATGAGGACATTTTTCATGAGTGCTAGCCATAAATCTTGATCAGACTTTTAACTACATGACTCAAGCAACTTGGAGGTGGAGTTATGTTTACTAAATGAAAATTCCATATTTAATTAACATATTTATTAAAGCTCATAAATAGAAATAACTACATAGCTGAAGCCTAGATTTTAAGAACAAATTAGAAGACATATTTATTAATTGCTTCAGAGTTGATCATGTACAAAGATTATTACATAAACTGTTGAAGATTTTAAATTTAGTATAATTTTAGGTTAATTAAATGCCAATTAATTACAGTTAAGTATTTAATGAGGGTTAACTATGATGCATGCTAAGAACTTAATTATTTCCTCAGTTGTCTCTATTTCCAGCAGGTCCCTGTTCATAAAAAGTGGTCACAGAAGTGTTATGTCTCCATGACTCACGTTCTATTAGAGAACTCAGATTCTGCCTATACATCTCAGAGTCTGCCTATATTGTAGGGCTGTACGAAGCTTCAGTCCCTGATTCGATTTGGCGGAGATTCAGCCCAATTTGGTGGCCGAATCTCAGAATCCAAACTGAATCAAGAGACCCTTTAATCTCATCCAATCAAATCAGAACCCTCTGAATCAATTCAGAGAGATTCAGTGATTCAGATACAGGCACAGCTTTAAATGTTTTTTCTACATACCTCAAGGTACGAGGCGGCTCATGAATGCTGAGATGCTGGGGCACATGGAGTGTCCCACAGGAGCACAGAGAGGCTCCCCAGCACACTCAGCAGCAGACCCAAAAGTGGACCAGAAGCACTTGCGGTCCACTTCCATGTCCTCCGGGGAGCGCATCCCTGGGCTCAGTGACTGGTGCCTCCTAGGTCCCCCCGTGGCCAATCACCAAGCCAGAGAGATGGGGGGAGGGGGCAGTGCACTCAGCTTCTGGCCCACTTCCGGGTTTGCTGCTGAGCATGTGGGGCAGCCCACTGCACTCCTGTGGGACACTCCATCCGCCTCACCAACTCAGTGTTCATGAGCCGTGCCTGGTACCATGAGGTATATAGAAAAAACATCTAAAGTTCTGCTTTTGGCCAAATCACTGATTCTCTGAATCAGCATCAAATCTTCAGATATGTATTCAGCAGAATTGAATCAGGGACAGTGATCCGAATCAGTGAATCTAATCACTGTCTCTGATTTGGGCCTAATCTGAATTGAATATGGCCTGTTTTGCACACCCCTACTACATATCTCTAGAAGTGGTTGCTACTGGTTAGACTGTGTTTAAGGCATCCAGAAATGATCTCATTTAGTTTTCTATTCAGGCATCACAGCATCTGCTTGCTTCAGATTTAAATTTTGGCCTCATGACTCCAGGTTTCTATACCCTTACTCCTAGAATACAGTCACTGAACTTTTGTAGCACACTTTGATATTTGCTATTTATTTGGAAAAAGAATTGCACTGATTGCATTGTTCATGCTGTTACATGGGAGGATGGAATTACCTTAAATATAGTACCGCGTTGTATGAGTAAGGAATAGTGCATTCCAGAGCTCCCAGGTACACAAACTAAGAACATAGCCCTTCTGCTCTTTTAAGACCATGCAGCTTGGGCTCCTTTTGCCAGCTGTGCAAGTTTTTGAAGATGAATTTCAAGGCCATGACCCCAATCTTCTCTTCTATTCATGGAGTAACTATCAAAGCCACTTTCAACTGGATCTTGCAGGTTCTGAACTCAGGAACTGGTTACAACAAAGATAAAGTGAACCAGAAACCCTCCTACACTTTGCACACCATAGAAAGGAAAACATGCAATCTGACCCTTAAAGTGCATTTTTATAGTAATGCATCCTATTCTGTGCTAATCCCAGTCATTTAATAATCTCTTGTTCTGTAGTAGTCCTAGTTCATCTGTTGACCAATGATTTCTAGTCAAGTCCAATGATCAGGTCAATTTAGGTGTATTTTAGCTATTGATAAACAGGATGATGCAGTCAAATAACATCAGAAAAGAGAAAAAACAAAACAAAACAAGGGGCTTGTAAATCCAAATTCCCAGAATGAGTTTTAATTATTTAATATGATTTTCCTCCATCCTACTCTTTCAGAGTTACTGACGCTACATCCATTTCTACATAAGCATTTGTGGTGTACAAAATCCATACATGACAGAATATTTAAATCAATGTCATCTTCATAAATATGGACACAAATTACACAAGGGCATGTGTATATCCATACCCTCAGACACATCTGTCTTCTGCATTTATAGCTGTGCACTACAGACATTAGAATATGAATGTATTGTCTGAGTGTCCAGCCTCATTTTTAATTATGCAAAGTGGCTGCAAACCTAAGTCAGTCAGTAGGAGCTTCCAGCAGTTTACTGAACACCATTATGATGACAGAGCTCTGAAAGAGTGAGTGGAATTGCAGTGTGAATGCAGTCATTAACTTACAAATATAGAAATCAAAGTTTATAATTCATATAAAGTGTTTTAATATTTATAAAAATATTCTCAATCCTCAGCTTCTTCAATTCCTTCCAAAGAGTTTAAAAATATCTTCTCACTAGTTATTGATTATATTCCCTGACATAATATCAACATTACTTGTACCTGACTACATGTATTTGTTTAGCTGTTTACCTCACTGATAGATGATGTCTCACACAGGCCTATCCACAAATCGATGGTAATTTGTGTAATTTCTTGTGCAGGTATCAGACACAATGCTGTGAAGCTGAAATTTAGGAAAAATATGTCAAGCAAACACAGCAACACATAAGAAAATCTGAAAGATTCCCCTGCCTATTTCTCAGTATTATAAAGTGTAATGGCTGTAGTGATTGGTATGCCAAAGATGCTAACCCATAAAACAAAAAGTACAGAATGTATTGACCTGAATGTTAAAATCATACTCTTCAATGTACAGCAACACATTATTTTCCTCAAACAAATAACATTTGACAGCCAAAATACTCATTTTTTATAGTGGTAAGGGAAAAAAAGTTGATATGCAGCATGGTAAAAAGAACATTATTATTTACTTCTGGAATTTTTTATATGGTTCTTTCATACATAATACACAAAAATGGATGCAATATTTGGGTTTCTTTTTGGTTTATTAACTTGTTTCTGACAAGGAGTGATATATTTATTCCACAGAACACAATTGCACACAAACAGCTGTACAGATCATTTAATGGCATCCTGGATGCCAAAGAAATTACTGTTAATTATTACAATGATTTGCATGGGAATTCAGAGGAAACTCAGTTTTCTTTATCCTTGTTCTTATTTTCTGTGGTGAGGAAAGTGAGCAACACTGCTGAAATACCAAAGTCCAGATTAGTGAGCCTCTAGAGAGTTTTTCAAGCAGCTTGGTTTGAGTCTGTTGCTGGTAAACAATTGAAGCAAGCATGGATCTATAATGTTGTCCATTTAATGCTGACACCGGTCACTGACTGACTGGGTTAAATCCCATTTCTCTTTCCTGCATGACATGGGAATAGCTATATAACTCAGTTTTTGGAATTTATGTGCAGTTTGAAACTTAGTTTTGTTCTCACTAGCCTACTGTGCGTGTTCGCTAGCACTAAACACTTTTTGGGTGGCTTCATGGGGAAGTAGGTTACCCAAATATGGTTACAACATTGAACGAGTCCTAACGTGTAATCTGAGGGGGGGGAAAAAACAAAACAACTTTTACTAGTTGAGGAGGAGTGGAAGGGGGACGCTTCCCACCTTTTATCCCAATAGACTACTGGAATGATTCATATTATCATAGAAAAGTAGGGCTGTTAGGGAACTCCAGAGGTCATTTAGTCCAGCCATCTGCATAAAGCAGAATAATCTCTATCCAATACATCCTAAACAAATCCACTCGCTAATCTCTTAGCAAAACTACACAGTCAATCCTGACAAAACTCAAGATATAAAACCTAAACCTGCTACAGGTAAAGCAAGGGACCACAGTGGCCAATGTACTCCTTCTGTAAAAGTTGTTAATATATGCCTGAGAGATCTGAGGAAGAGGGCCACATCCTCCACTACAGACCCCCCAATCCATACTAATTTGACCATCAGGCAAAATTCCTTCCTGACTCCAAAATTAGCAGTTGGTCTGACACTGAGCAGAAGTGCAAGACTCTCTAGCCAGTAACCTCTGGGTTTAAGTTCCAGCAGAGACATTTGTACATCCCTGTTAAAATCCATACCATTGGTTATAGGCAAGACCCAATGCTTCTGCAGAAGCTAAAAAAAAAAAAAAAAGGTACATGTAACAGTACAGCTGCAGGGAGGGGGGGAAATTTTGTCCCAGCCCCATGCAATGACCCGGAAAGCTTAGAACCATTAGAAATACTCATAGTAGCACATAGTCATAGCAGCTTTTAGATCATGCCAGACCAAGACTAATCCAGCATCTTTAATGCTTCCAGTGGTGGAGCTTCCACAACTTCCATAAGCTGTCTACATCACTTCCTCGCTGTTCTAACAGTGAAGAAGTTTTTCCTGATATCAAATCTAAATGTACTTAGTGTCCCGGGGTGGGGAACCAAACCCCAGAGTCACGGTGGGCCGGGGTGGCAATTAGACACGGTAACAGGCCGGGTTCTATTGGCTATGGAGAACTGAGGCACGGGAAGCGTAGCGGTTTCTTAAACAAGTTGGGAATTTATTTGAC
>NW_017728886.1:244076705-244099728 GCF_001723895.1 Crocodylus porosus | reverse complement strand
ATGGAATTTTCCACTCTCAATCAAACTGAGTTCATGCATTGGCAGCACCTATACTTAAAATTTTGCTCCAACACTTAGCTGCAGCTTTAAGCCATTAGTCCACACTCTGCTTTCTGAAGCAAGAGAGAAATGGTGTTTTCCCCCTTTGTGGCAGCCCTTCATATATTTGAAGATTGCTGTCATGTCTCCTCTTAAGTAGCTTTTCCATAAACTGAACATGTCTAGTTCCTTCAACATCTCCTTGTATGACTTAGAATTATGGAAAATTATAGAAAATTAGGGCTGGAAGGGACCTCTGGAGGTCATCCAGTCCAACCCCCTGCTCAAAGCAGGACCATCCTCAACTGGATCATCCTGGCCAAGGCTTTGTCTACCAAGGTCTTCAAAACCTCCAAGGATGGAGATTCCAGAACCTCTCTGGCTAATCTGTTCCAGTGCTTTACTACCATCCTAGTGAGAAAGTTGTTCCTAATATCTATCCTAAACTTCACTTGCTGCAACTTGAAACTGTTGCTCCTTTGTTCTGTCATCTGCCATCACTGAGAATAGTCTAGCTTCATTCTTTTTTGAACCATCCTTCAGGTAGTTGAAGGCTGCTATTAAATCCTGTCTTCTCTAGACTAAATAAGCCCAGTTCCCTCAGCCTCTCCTCAGTCATGTGCCCCAGCACCCCAATCTTTTTCATTGCTTTCCTTTGAGCTCTTTCTAGTTTGTCCACATTTTTTCTGTAGTGGGAGGCCCAAAACTGGGCACAATACTCCAGATGTGGTCTCATCAATGCCGAACAGCTGGAAAGATTCACTTCTCTCAGTCTGCTGGTAATGCTCCTACTTATGCAGCCTAGTATGCCATTAGCCTTCTTGGCAACAAGGGCACACTGTTGGTGCATATTCAGCTTATTGGCTACTGTAACTCCAAGGACCTTCTCTGCAGAGCTGCTGTTTAGCCAGTCAGCCCCCAGCCTGTAGCGGTGCATGGGATTGTTCCATCCTAGGTGCAGGACTTGTCCTAATTGAACCTCATGAGATTTCTTTTGGTCCAATCCTCCACTTTGTCAAGGTCTTTCTGAATCCTAGCTTTACTCTCCAGTGCATCTACTACTCACCTTTCCTCCCAGCTTGGTGTCATCTGCAAACTTGCAGAGGGTGCACTCCATGCTATCTTCCAAGTCATTGAGGAAGATACTGAGCAAAACCAGCCCCAGGACCAACCCCTGGGGCATTCCACTTGATACCAGCTACGGTCTCCCACAACACTTTTGCAAGAAAGCTAAGGAAGTATGGGTTGGATGAATGGACTGTAAGGAGACTGGATTGTTGGGCTGAAATTAATAGCTCTCTGTCTAGGTGGAAGCTGGTATCAAGTAGAATGCCCCAGGGGTTGGTCCTGGGGCTGGTTTTGTTATATATATATTGGCAATCCCTCACAGAATGGTTGTCTTGCACAATTGCTTTATCTGTGGCTCTGAAGATGGTTGCTGAGGCCATTCCAGGATCAACAGACTCTGTTGCAACTTGGGCAAGTGTTTCTGTGTGTGGTGATTTGAGGTGTGTCCTGTACATTGTCCATGTCCCAGCTCTATACAGTAAGGTAGGGATTGCAACTGCTTAATAAAACATGAGAATGATTTTGAATCTGATGTTGGAATCTTCAAACACCTATTTCCTCAGATGTCCAAAGGCTGCACTTGCACATTTGAGGCAATGTTGGATTTCATTGTCAATGTCAGCCTTCTGCTAGAGATGGCTTCTAAGGTATGGTAAATACTCAACGTTCTCCAGAGCCTCACTGTAAAACTGAATTACTAGAGATGGGGAATGTTCACTGTTTATGGAGGGCCTTAGTGAACAACAAGGAGGAGCAATTAGTGACAGAGAGGGGGTATGAGGCTGAGCTATTCAATGAGTTTCTTCCTCAGTGTTCCTGAACAGGGCTCAAGATAAGTCTTCTAATGGGTTCTTAGATGGGCATCAGAGGGACACAAGCCTACCGCCTGTTGATGCTGACTTGGTGCAGAGTCGCTTGAATGGACTGGATGTTTTCAAGTCAGGAGGCCCAGATGAGTTGCATCCAAGGGTACTGAAGGAATTGGCCATTGTCATAGCAAAACCACTGGCATGGCTGTTTGAGCACTTGTGGCACTCAGGTCAGGTCCCAGAGGACTGAAAAAGGGCCTATTTTCAAGAAGGGGAGGAAGGAGGATCTGAGTAATTATAGGCCAGTTAGTCTCACCTCCATCCTTGGAAAGGTCTTTGCAAAGATTATGAAGGATCATATTTCTGGGACTCCAGTGGGAAAAATAATGCATCAGGGAAACCAGCATGGATTTGTAGCAGGTAGATCATGCCTGACTAATCTGGTTTTGTTTTATGACAGGAGTACAAAATGCTTAGACACAGGAGTAGAGGCGGATGTTGTTTTCTTGAACTTTAGCAAGGCCTTCGATATGGTATCTCATCCTATTGTCATAAATAAATTAAGAGGCTGTGACAGATGTTTACATGGTCTGGTGGGTGGCAAGTTGGTTTAGTGTTCACACCCAGAGAGTGGTAGTAGATGGGTCGGCATTGACCTGGAATGATGTGGATAGTGGGGTCCCACAGGGTTTGGTCCTTGGACCTGTATTCTTCAATATCTTCATTAGTGACTTGGATGTGGGTGTGAAGTGTACTCAGTCCAATTTGCAGATGATACTAAATTGTGGGATGAAGTGCACACTCTGGAGGGTAGGGAATGATTGCAGGCAGACCTGGACAGGTTAGAAAAGTTGGCAGTACACAATAGGATGCAGTAAAACAAGGACAAGTGCAGAGTGCTGCACCTGGGGCGCAACCCTTTCCTTGCATGTCTTCTGCATCCCTTAGGTTTCAAGAGGGTTGGAACCTGAGTTCTTGGACCATAGATGGCTTTGGAGGCACTGAAAAAACTGTGCTATAAAAAACTTGCTATAATCAAGGTATATCATGTCCACTGTTCTCCCCACATCCACAGAGCCAGTAATTTCATCGTAGAAGGCAATTGGGTTGGTTAGGCATGACTTGCACTTGATTAATCCATGTTGATTGTTCCTAATAACCACCTTCTCCAAGTACTTAGAGATAGATTCCTTGAGGACTTGCTCCAAGATTTTTCAGGTTATTGTCTTGTAGTTTCCTGGATCTTCCTCCTTCCCTTTCTTAAAGATGGGCACTATATTTGGCCTTTTTCTAGTAATCTGGGACCTTTCCCAATCACCACATGTTTTCAAAGATAATTCCTAGTGGCTCTGCAATCACATTACCCAACTTCTTCAGCACCTTTGGATGCATTGTGTCCAGCCCCATGTACTTGTACATATCCAACTTTTCTAAATAGCCCATAACCTGTTTATTTTGCCACTGTCAGCTGCTCACCTTCTGTGCTGTCAGATGCAGTAGTCTGGGAACTGACTTTGCTTGTGAAGACAGAAGTAAGAAAGGCATTGAGCACTTCAGCCTTTTCTGCATCTTCTGTCACTAGCTTGCCTCCCCCATTTAGTAGGAGACCCACACTTTCCATGATCTTCCTCTCATTACTGACGTACTTATGAAAACCCTTCTTGTTACCCTTCATGTTCCTTGCTAGCTGCAACTCCAGTTGCATTTTTGTCTTTTTTGATTCCACCCTTACATGCCTGATCAATACTTTTATACTCTTTCTTATTCACTTGTCCAAGTTTCCATTTGTTGTAAGCTTCCTATTTGTGTTTTAGCTCACTGAAGAGTTCCCTGCTAAGCCAAGCTGGTCTTCTGCCATACTTGCTAGTCTTCCGGTGTATCAGGATGTTTCATCCCTGCACCCTCAGTAAAGTTTCTTTAAAGTACAGCCAGGTCTCCTGGACTCCTTTCCCACTCGGTCTGGTCTCCTGGGGGATTCTGCCTATCTGTTCCCTGAGGGAGTCACAATCTGCTTCTCTGAAATTTAGGGTCCTTGTTCTGGTGTTCTCATTTCATTCTTCCTTTCCTCAGGATTGTAAATTCAAACATTTCATGGTTGCTGCTGCCTGAGTTGCTATCCACTACTACATTCCCTACCAAGTCTTCCCTAGAAAGAACACGGCCCTTAGTTGGCCTTTCCAACATTTGCACCAGGAAGTTGTCCCCAACACTTTCCAGAAACTTCCTAGATTGCCTAGCCAGGTTTTTTGGGTAGATGTGATATCTTTTATTAGATCAACAGAGTATTTGGAAAAAAGTTTGTTGCAAGCTTTCAGGTGCAATCCCCATTCTTTAGGCATAGGAAGTCCCCCTTGTTCTGAGATCTCCAGGGAATGAAAGAAGCTAATATGTGATAGGGATGTCAATGAGAATTTAAATGGGTGGAAGTTAGGAAAACAAAAGATAGAGAAGGGAAGGGAAAGGGGAAGAATAGAGGTGGGAGGGGGGTGGGCCAAAGGTAGGTAAGGGAGACACTACTGTAGTAGTTTGCCAAGGTAGAAAAGAGGCTGTCTGTGAAAAAGTAAACAGATGGAAATTTGGAAGACAAAGGATAGAAAAAGCGGGGAGGGGAGGAACGTGTGGAAAAGAGAAGTATAAAAGGTCAGGTCTGGCAGGTACCTGGTGAATCAGATGTCAGGCAGGTTGTAATGTGTCATAAATCCAGTGTCTATATTGAGTCCATGATTTTTTATATCCAGTATATTTATGAAGTTAAGATTGTAGGCTCATCTACTAAAGGTGTTTTGTAAGTTACCTTTGGGGATTAAAATTGAGAAACTGGAGAGGGAATGGATTTCTGACATTTGTTCATTCTAGTGTGCAGTTGTTGTTTGGTTCCTCCTACATATTTTCCATTAGGGAATTTGGTGCACTGGATAAAATATATAACATGTCTGGAGGTGCATGTGTAAGATCCAGTAATGGTGATGGCTCTATTTTAAGGTGTGGTTATTGTAGGAGTGGTGGAGATTGTTGGCAGTCTTTGCATTTCTTGTCCTGGCATGGTCTAGATCCATTGCCTGTGCATTTCTGTATTACCATCCTAGCAGATGTCAGAGCGATTGAAGTTCCCCATGAGAACCAGGGCCTGTCATCAGAAAACTCTTGCTACCTGCTTGAAGAAAGCACCATCAGCCTCATCCCTCTGGTCTGGCAGCCTATAGCAGACACCTGCCACAACTTCACACTTGTTTCTCTCCCTTCTGACTACCCAGAGATTTTCAACAAGCTTATCTCCAGTTTCATACTGGAGCTCTGAGCAATCATACAGATCTTTTATATAAAGTACAACCCCTCCTCCTCTTCTTCCCTGCCTGCCCTTCTGGAATAGTTTATACCCATGACAATGCTGAAATCATGCAAGCTGTCCCACCAAGTGTCTCTTATCACAACATAGTTCCATGACCGTGCAAGGACTTCCAGTTCTTTTTGTTTGTCTCTTGAGCTCCATGCATTCATATACAGGCACCCGAGGTAACTAGCTGATTGCCCTACTTTCTCAGAAAGAATGAAAAGGCTGCCCCTTTTGCCCCATCCTGCTTGTGCTTCCTTCAGGTCATCCACTTCCACACTTACTTCAGGGCTTTTGTCTCCATCCTCCAGTGAACATAGTTTAAAGTCCTCCTCACTAGGTTAGTGAGCCTGTCCACAAAGATGCTCTTTTCTCTCTTACTCAGGTTGATCCCCTCTCTTCCTAGCCCTTACTTGGAAAGCAAGCTTAGAGCTTAGAGCTTGTTTTCCAAGCCCTGTATTATTTTTGTCACCTGCAGCTGGACTCATAACTTCCTTTTTAAAAGGTGGAGCTCAAAACTGCATACACCTTTGCTACTGCTACTTCTCACTACAGATTAATTAGGTCTTGGATCTACCGAGACTTCCAGATCCTCCTGCATAGTGGTTCTATACAGCCAAGGATCACCCATTTTGTATTTTTGGTTATTCTTCTTGAGGTATAGCATCTTGCAGTTGTCAGCATTAAACTTCATCCTGTTATCTCTAGCCCGGCTTTCCAGTCTGTCAAGATTCTTCTGAATTGTGCTCCTATCCTCCAGCATATTCACAGTCCTTCCCAGTTTCACGTCATCTGCACGTTTGCTCAAAAATCTCTCAATTCCAGCATCCAAATCTTTAATAAACAAGTTTTAAACAGCACTGGGCCCAGGACAGACCCCTGTGTGACTCTACTGAAAACCTCCTCCCATACTGACATGGCTATATTTAAAATTACACTGAGTGGCATGTGAATTTCTGTTAGCTTCCAAATCCCAACTTTCTAGCCCTGTAAGCTGGTGGTGAGGTTGTTGCCTTGCACTGTTCAAAGGATTTGAGAGCAACAGGAGTGGTGATGTCAGGGTAAATTAAATTGTGCAAATTTTTTGTGTCAAGTAAATCTGCTCTTTAAATGAAGGAGACAAAACAGAGCCAGCCCATAATTGTAGGTCTCATTCAAGAGTCTTATAGTGCTGTGGCATTTTAGGATCTTTGATGTCTTGAACAGTAACCCATGCCTCTGTAGACCATCATAGGTTATGGATACATCTATCAAACTAGGTTCTGTTACAACCCAAGCTCTTTGTTGTAATGACAAGAACCTGTTTTCAGCATCGTCATTCTGATTTTGAAGATGAGGTGATAGGAGGAGCGATTGGCCAGTAACACTCTCCCAACTAACTTGGTTATCAAAGAGCTTTCCATTTTTTTCCATATTTGAGAAGGGTGATGGACAAGTGTTCACCCCAAAGAGACAGAGAATGTTTCCAGTGACTGTGGCTGGATGCAGCATGCTTGCATTTAATACATAGCATAAACTATCTGTCTCAAGGTTAACATTCAGTTTCAGTCGACTCCTTTTTATAATGTCCTTTATTGAAGTATATGTAGTTGGTATTAGTTACAATTCATGTCGTGCATAGCTTTTTTCATAGGGTATTTCAGTTTAGAGTTTAAGTAAGTGCTTAGAATGGTATTAATTAATAAAGTGTATGGAGTGAATATATTTGGTATTACTTGCAATTCATGATCTATATTGCTTTATAAGATATTTCATTTTAGCCATTAATTAAGTGCTTAGAATTCTAATAATATGTCAATTAATGGCTTCCATGGGCTTAATCCCCTGATGGAGTCCATGGAAGTCATTAATTGATGCATTATTAAGAATTCTAAGAGGCCATTAAGGACTTTGCAGGCTTGATCAAGCCTATGGAAGCCATTAATGGCCACTTAGCTTGTTTAATAATGCATCAATTAATGGCATCTGTGGGCTTAATTGTTGTATTCAGCTCACAGAAGCCATCTGGCAACCTGCAGGGAAGGACTTTTGGGGCCCCTCAGCCAATCAAAGGTATGTGGGGGAGGGGGGGTACTAGGCTTGGCCCATAAAAATGGCTGCTTTGCCCCCAGTCTCCCTGCAAAATCTGCCAGTAGCCACCTCAATTTTGGTAGTTCCCTATTCATGAGTAATATGTTTTATAACAACTGTCAAAAGCAGAAACAGTTTTCTGGGATCTGCTCTGCACTTCACATATCATCTCTATCTTCTCTAGTTCATGCAATCCAGGTTGTTTTGTGAAAATTCCAACACATTTAGGTGTAGATTCAGTCAAGAGGACTTCATGGCTGATGGGGATAGGGAAGTGTTGACTGTAAGGAAAATTTCTGAATGGAGTTTCTGAGGCTTCTTGGAAACACTGCTATCATCTTTCATCAGAAGCAAAGTTTTGGGATCTGTTTGGTGTTCTATTTAACTGAGTAAAAAGCCCCTGGTTGTTTAGGATCAAAAAAGGAGGAAGACATCTGAAAAAGAGGCTTAGTCTGTGAGTTGCTCCCTAGATGCATAATTTACACTACCAATTTATTATGGCTGGTATCTATTGAAGTCATCCAGATACACAGCTGTGTAGTATAAAGAATTATTGGTGTCCTCGCTATTAAGATTTGTAGTTGGTAGATGTTCATTTTCCAGTTCTTATTACAGCAGTAGAAAGTCCAAAAGCCTTGGATTTCTCATGTTAATGCCTGATATACAATGATATCATTCATGGTGGCATTTAGTTCATAGCCATGCATTTTGTAGCTACCAGCTTGCTCATAAAAGTGCTTTTCTTCTTTGCTTAAAGATGTTAGAATGAATGGAATAATATTTAATGATTTTAATGAGCTAAAGTAATATTATGGATCAACATCAATTAACCAGCATTATTGTTTATCTCATGGTGGACCATATCAATATTTTTTTTATGATTGAATTGATACTCATTTCCTTTTAAGAAGCAAAGCAGTGGGACTATGACATTTAATATAATATCTTTCTTTCTGTGATTAAGTTACAAAACTCCACTCTGCTTAACAAAACAAGAAAGGATATGATGGCTTGAAACAAGTGTAATGAGTGGAAAGATGGTTAAAGACTAGCCAAGGACTCACAAGCCCCAAGTTCAATTCTTTGGTCTTTCACAGACTGAGTGGACACTGTCCACACCTCAGATCCTTTTGTGGAAATTGGAGATGGACACTCTAAATGAAGAATCATTATTTGTGGAATGAGCTATCAAAGAATATTTAACTAAATTTGATGATTATAGAGATACCTCTAAGATCCACGATATGACTACAACTGTCTACTAATGTCAATGGTTTTTATATAAACAAAGAAAAATCTAGCAGTGCCTCTTTAATCTGGAAAGGGCTATATCCAAATGAGATGTCAGCATGAAGACCTATTCACCTTTTTAGTGAATAAATGGTGTGGAGCATTTTAGAAACCCTAAGATAGTCATATTGGAATTGTATTCTGCAGTAATGGTACTTTCAACACACCAGCAAACTAAGGTTTCCAAGATGAGCAGCATTATTTAGAGTCAGTGAAAGGCTTGGTGTTTCAACTGTGTCAGCATTTTCAGTAAATATAGTTCTATCAGCATCACAGCCAGATACTAACTTTAGGTGCTATATTGCCATTTTTCCCCTTTCAGTGGTCAACTACTATATCAATATCAGGATTGTGCATGACCCCTTTCTCAAACATAAACTGAGAAAATTTTTGCCTTTTGAGAAAAAATGTGTGGCTGTTTTATTATACAGTAGTTTTCATGGGCACAGATTCTCATTTTTTATATGAGACTGGAATCTGGTGAAATAATACAGAAATGATTTTTCATGTGTTTTGTGTTGTATAAAGGTTTAATTTTGTGTGCAATATATTTTTATTTACAATGTTTTTTTTGTTTTTTTTCTCATAGATTCATAGACATTAGGGCTGGAAGGGACCTCACAAGACCATTGGGTCCAGCCAAAGGGCAGGAGGTCTGCTGGGGTCAAATGATCCCAGCAAGATAAGCATCCAAGTCTGTTTTAAGGTGTCTAGAGTAGGTGCTTGCACCACTTCTGGGGGGAATCTATTTCAGACTCTGGGGACTTGGATGGTAAAGAAGTTTTTTCTTATGTCCAGCTTAAAATGGTGTTCCTGGAGTTTGTGACTATTAGACCTTATCTTCCCTTGCGTACCCTGGTGAACAGATGTTCTCCCAGTTCCTGGTACACATCCCTAATATACTTATAGGCCGCCACCAAGTCCCCCTGGGGCCTTCGCTTTTCCAGGCTGAAGAGACCCATGTCTCTCAGCCTTTCCTCATAAGACCTGTTCTCTGGTCCTCTGATCATGTGCATGGCTCTCCTCTGCACCCTCTCAAGCTTCTCCACATCCTTCCTAAAGTGTAGAGTCCAGAACTTCATGGGGTTTTTTTTCCCCTTTGGAAAGATAACAAGAATAAATACAATGAGATTTCTAAAGATGACCTAACAATATTTTATTTAGAAAAAATAATGTTTTAAAACTTTTTGCTAATTTGCCTCTTACAGGTTTTTGCCAGTGACCAGGCATCTAAAACTTATGTTCCCAGCAAGCGTAACAATGGTATATGAGCAGTTTTTTGCTCTCCTTTGATCCTTGCTTTATAATAATAGTAACAATAATAATAATAATAATATTTATTATTATATTGAGCACTTTTCAGTATAATAGCACTTCTCATCTGTAGATTTTAACATATTTTATGAAAGGTGACTAAGCTTTAGTATTTCCATTTTGTAGATAGAAAAAAAAATGAAAGTATACTACTAGCACCTTGTTCAAATGTAAGGCGAAGGGAGAAGGGAAGAAGGGGGGAAGAACATCCAAAAGTGGAAGCCAATTCTCTAGAGCAGTGATTTTCAGTCAGGGTTTCGTGGCACCTTGGGGTACCTTGAGACTTTTGCAAGGGTGCCACTGGGTGCCATACAGTATTAGTGCTGTTAGGATGCAAACATGTTTCTCAAGATAAACCCAGAGATTTCATGCAGGAATTCATAGTGTTAAAAACATTCTGAACTGTTATGGGCTTTCTGAGTTCTTTGCAACAGTAAAATGACTCTATGATTTTTCTGTAGTCGAAAAAGAGTGAAAAGTAAAAGCTAGTATTTTCTGAGGGGTGCCTTGAGTATATCAAGGCATGCCTTCTGTCTAAAAAGTTGAGAACCAATTCTCTAGAGTTTGTTCACTGACTTAGCCACTTGACTATGTTCCCCACATTTTTTCCTGATCTTTTCTATTCCATCATCCTCTGCAATTTGGTCAGTTACAGAATTCTAACTTTCATTTCTTTTCCCACCCCAAATGTCTTTAAAAGCACAAATTAATTAATGTGAGCTTCCCATGCTTTCATGCCTCTAAATTTTCTAGAGGTAAGTCTGTGTGCTCTTAATATATATTGATGAATTTCAAAGCATTTGAGATGAAATTTAATTCTTTTGTGTTTGTGTTTGTTTCAATTCAGCAATATCTTGTGGCATTCCTAAAGCTCCAGTAAATGGTGGAATATTAACTACAGATTACTTAGTTGGCACTCGTGTTACTTACTTTTGCAATGATGGGTATAGACTCTCATCCAAGGAGCTTACTACTGCAGTCTGCCAGCCAGATGGTACATGGAGCAATCATAATAAAACACCTCGTTGTGTAGGTAAGTAGCATATAGAAATTCTCTCATGATTCAGAACTGCACAGTATTTTTATTAATCAAAAGAAAAGTCTCAAAATATTTTAAGTGATCTCTCTCTTTCTCTCTCTCTCTCTCAAAACATCATCTTGCAGTTACAAAACAAATATGTTTCAAATGCTAAAAAGTTGATCATTCTTGACCAAATCCATGACTTTCCTACTTTCAAAGGTTGTGGAAGCCACATGGTCAAATCAGAATAAATGAGCAGAGCCTGACCCTTTTAATTACTGAATGCTTGGCTTTCAGAGATGGCTGAGCAGTACCTTTGCTGATGTTTAAACCACATTCCCTCCCCAGAATTCCAGAGGTTCTGCGCTTTAAGGGCAGCTATGTGATGCCAGTGCAGAATAACTGAATCCATGGAACTCCACACTGGGCGCGTCTACATGAGCCATTTACTGCAGTTACCTAATTAGCTCTGCAGTAAACATCTCAGTGTCTACACATACAGGGCTATTTATCTGGATTAAACTAATTAACTCTGGAGCACAGTAGTACTTGTAAATACTTCAGGGTGCGTCAGTATGGGAGCTTCAGTGTGGTGGCTGCCTGCCAACTAGCCCTGTACTGAAGCACCCTTGTTCCCGGCCATCTCCTTGGCAGCACGTTGAGCCGGTTTGGAGCAGCCCCAGGCTGGCAGGCTGACTCCCTGGGCCCCTGCTTGCTGGGGTTGCTCCACCCCAGCTCAACATGCCCTGATCCTGGGCACACATGTAAAAGTGACACGTGGGAACAATCAACTGCAGCACAATATGCGCCAGCATCTCTTGTGTCACATTAATACACTCATGTAGACATGTCCACTATGTGGATATCAAAGAGGAAGTGTACCTGAAGTTTCACAGGGATAAGTGGAAACAACCAAAGTTATTAGCTATGTAAACCTGAAGGGGCTGAAAGACTGAGGCAGAGATACCTGTCCGAGTGTAGATGAGTCCTCATTCACTCTTGTTAAGGAAAGATGGGAGAAGACAGATGCCCTGGAAACATACGCTATACCCATAACTCTGTTACAGGGTTTTTAGTAAGTTATAGACATTTTCTTATGTCAAGAGGAGAATGGAAAAAGGGAGCAGTATTCAGTCACATCTGTAATGAAATGAATGTAATGACATTCTTCAGCTGCAATCTTAAATCACAAAAAAAGGAAATAAAATAGCCATTCAAAAATCAGAAAAGGAATTTATATAGATAGAAAGTAATTTCTAAATTGAAATGTAGCCAGGACTATACTGAACAGCCCTACTTTAATGCAAAGTTCTACAAGATTTAATGGCCATAAGCAGTGTCTTGGTTTTGTATCAGATGCTAAAGATAGAATTTCCTCTCTTACCAAGAGCACAGTGTCTGATCTCCCCATTCATTAAGTCAGTATTGACTCAGTGATAAAAGTGCCCGCTTACACAACTTCCATCAACTGCTGTGGGTTATGCAATAAGATATCAGAGTCCAAATATGAAACCATTGTGATAAAAATTTAATAATGTATTCACAAAAACAGTCGTGCATTTTGTATTTCCTGTAACTGTTAACTTACTGAGCCACAATTAACTGTCTTTTTATTGAAGTTGTTACTTGTCCAAGCATCAACTCCTTCACGCTAGAGCATGGGAGATGGAGAATAGTGAATGGCTCACATTATGAGTACAAAACAAAAGTTGTTTTCAGCTGTGATCCAGGCTATTATGGTCTGGGGCCAGCATCCATCGAGTGTCTTGCCAATGGAACATGGAGTTGGAGAAATGAGAGACCTTACTGCCAAAGTGAGTATGTGTTATATGAGCTTTCTTTATTGGTTTTCTTCAGTTTGGCTAGGAGAGCAGAATACGTCCTACATCATAACTATGGGTATTTCTGCTATCAGTTCTTGTTAACTAATATCCATTATTGTTAATTAAAGGTGGATTAAACTTGTGATAATAGGCCCATTCCCACACTACTATCATCTCAAAGTGTATGGCACAGAGACACTGAAGGGAGTGTGTCAGACAAAGCAGGTCTCCTTCCACTCTTCACAGTCTCTCCAGGGGCCAGGTACAATGTCCACCTGTGTTCTCAGGTAACAGGGATTGTTCTCTCTGAGGGTTAGCTATAATGCAGGTCATTCTGGAAAAGGCAAAACGGTAGATACATTAGGAGAATGATGCAGCCTTCGTATTCCCTCTGCAGAATAGGGAAGTTGGGATAAATTATTTTTCATGAACATTCCTAAGAGAAGCCAGTATCTTAATATTAATATCTGGCTATATGTGCTTGAAGAGAGAGAGGTCATAAATAAGAACCGCAATGGAAACAAGTACTTTTAAACAAGTAGGCTGCTCAGTCTTAAGTAACTAAAAGGAAGCAAATATGAGCATCTGCTGATTTAAAATTACTTTAACATTTAGACAGTTTGGAAATATTGTCCCTATGGAATTTCGTGGAAACTAAGTATAAACAATCTAACACTTTTGTGGAAAGAGAGGTACATCAATGCTTTTAGTATGTGTGTATTTAAACATAATGAGTACAGAAAGATGCTGATGAACTATGGTCCTTTGCAGTTATATTCTGGGGATGTTTTCATTTCAGTATGTTAAAAAAGAACATCAGTTTATTTATACACACAAAAGTAGTGATCCAAAATTAGAATTAAATGCTAAAACTATTAAATTAGGACTCAAAATAGGACAGTTTACGATATTTAGAAATAATTTTGGCAGGCGGAGGGGAAGAACTTTTGCATCCTCCTGGAAATTTCAAATTTGATTTGGAAAGCTTTTAATTTTTTTTTCTAATGAAAGTTGTGTTGAAATAATATAGGTTTGTTTTTGTCAAAATATTGTATGTAAAACTTTTTTTTTTCAATTCTGCTAGGGGAAAAAAAGGTGTAAACCCTGCCCTTTTTATTGTACAGAGACTTCACACTTACCTGAACAACTATTTTTTTTTCAGTGCCAGCACTGAAATATATCCTCTCAGTAGTATGTTATGTTTGTTTGTTTGTTTAAATCAGCATTATGAACTTTTGGATTAGGAAATATTCTGGATTGTGATTAATATGACAAGGGACTCAAAAAACAAAACAACTCGTTCAGTACTAAGACTTTGTATTCTTTAAATGTTAGAGCATGTGTTGTACTGTGAACTACAAGTTAAAGATGAAGTAAGTTCTTTCCAAAGAAACTTAATGTGCTGTTTTGCAAACACAAAAGGAGCAATAAAACATGTATACAAGTGCTACACACAGAAATAGTATTAAAGAGTAATGATTTGTAGTTACGTAAGTACTCTTACTATTTATTTAAATGGTTTTAAAGAGTTAGTTTAAAATATTGGTGGTTGAACCAGATAAGCCTTGAGGTCTCTTCATAACACTGATTATCTAAAACTGTTTATCATGAGTCCATAGAATATAATTTCTAGTTTTTCACAGATTTTTCTTTAGTTTCACCACAGAACAGAATCCCTTCAGTATTTATTTTAACCAGTTAAAAATATATATTTAGTGAGTTTTTTAATACGATGCTCCTTTTTTTGTATCTTAAAGTTATATCTTGCGGAGAACTACCTACCCCTCCAAATGGAAATAAGATTGGAACTCAAATCACATATGGATCTACTGCTATATTTACATGTGATTCAGGATATATGCTCGTTGGCTCTGCTGTAAGGGAATGTCTCTCTTCTGGACTCTGGAGTGGAACCGAAACAAGATGCTTAGGTATGGAAATGACAATAATGACTGGGCTTGTTCTTTTAAGACTTTTATTTGGGAGGCATCTGCAGTATAAGTCAGCTAATGGATTGTTCTATAAGTCTTCCATGAACAGAAGTCCAATGGACTTAAGATTTCTATGTTAGAAAAGACTTGCTGAATCGGACTCTATTTTTTCGAAAACTGGATATGAATAAGGGAAAATCTACTGTTTATTGTGTATAAAGACCCTTTTACTTCACCAAATCAAAACCCACATTAATATTTAAGAATTTAAGACACTTATGTAACTTTAAAAGAACGATTATACTTTCTCATCTGTCTCAAAAGTAATTTCAAGGGGTTTTTTAATGGCCTTTTTTCTGCTTGGATGTCAGAGAAACAGTCTCAGGGACCCATTTTAGTTGAGTATAATAAAAAATTTTGTTCTGGTTATTATACTAGCTTTATTATAGAGGCATCACTTCAGAACTCTGCTTGAAATTAACATTTTATTTTTAGGTAAGGTCAGTGTGGTGATACTTTGGTTTCATTTTTAAATGTAGCATTATAGTGCTGCATACTACTTAGTCTTCAAAATAATGTTGTGTTTATAGGTCAACTTTAAGTCCAGTTTTGAAATAATACTGTTTTAGGTTTCAAATGATCCCTGAATGAGAAAAATGTTTATCTATAAATCCATATTAGGCCTTTCCTTCCCACTCCCCATCACATATTTAAGGGGAATGTGGGATTTTTGTTTTCTTTACAGTTTACCATAGACACTACTTCCCAGAAGAAAAAGAAAGAGGGCACTCTTGGTAGGTAGGTAGGTGGGTGTGTGGATGGATGGATGCATGGAGTTTAGGGATATTGTGAAATATTTTGTTTCAAAATGAAGGGATGTAAAGCACTATGGTATGTATAGAGTCTTTGTGGGCCACATGTGTCCGGAGCGCGCTACATAAACTGTGTGCAGAATGAGAATGGGGTCGTCAGAGCTTTCCAGCCCTTTTCCAGATGACAGAACCAGAAGGCATAATGGCAATCTAAAATGTAATCTGGCTAGGAGATAGGTGGAATATGGCTATACTATTACCCTCAGAAAATAATCTCTCAAAGCCCGGACATGCAGGACATTTTAGAGACAATGATAGGTGGGTATGAGAAGAGCTATGGCTCATAGACAGCTGCAGCAGGCTGCTGTAACTCAAAAAATCACTCAAGGCTAATTATGCAGTTCTAATTGCAAAAGTTGCAGATAATACACATTTTCCAATTGCCTTTGTGCCACAGCTCTAACAAGGAGTTATCAGTGCCTACCCTCCTGCTATGTTGAGTTTTATTCTTTTTAGAATACCTCAAGTGCAATGTTCTATTGTGTAAATATCCATATTAATGCAATGGCTCATATCATCACATAACTTGGTGCAAGGGGAAATGGCTAAAGGAGATTTGCTTTTAAATTAGTACGATTTCTCATGGATTTCTTGTATGGTATTGAAGCTAAATGTTCTGTTAAGGACACAGGTAAGAATAGTTCTATGTGGACGGTATAACACAACACTTTTAAGAAAATATCGTATTTCAGAATATATAAATAAAATCCTCAAGGGGGTTCACTATACAAATCTTAGCTATAAATTAAATGTTCTGCAAGTTTTATAGTAATAAAATGTAAAAAAAATGTTTTAAGTTGTTAATATAGATTGACATTTGGGGATAAAAACCATGACTGCTGTGTCTCCAAGGTTACAAGCTGCCTCTCACAATTTTATTGTTTTTTGTGGTTTGTTTGTTTTGGGGTTTTTTTGTACAGAGAAAGTTAAATCACTTTTTTATGGGGTAAAGTGTCTGTATTAAATATGGGAGAAGCATTCAGAGCTATCAAAATAGGGATTTCTATTGAGAATTTGGTTTATATCTAGTAGAATAAAGGATCCCAATATTTAGTTGCATATCTTCCTCAGGGAAAAGTCAAATTGTAGACAAAAGAAATAAACTCCTGTACTTCAGTTTATAAGAAAACCCAAGACCTTATTCCACTGCTAATATTACCTGCAGTTATGGATATAAACAGTTTCTATATGTGAGGAGCAGGAGAATTTTTAATATAATTCTAATAATATTTGATCATGAATAATTTAAATAAAGCCTTTGAAGAACAAAGCTATTAACTTAGATTCACACTAACACCCACATCGCTTGGGAAACTTTTAAATATACTATATTTATATTTACACATTAGATGCATAATGTATAGTTAAGTTAGACCTGTGTGTTTTCATTCTTAGAGGTAGAAATGTTACATCATTTTTCCTCCTTCTGCATTATGAATCATACTAAAGTAAGGTCTGGCACAAACAAATAAATGAAATTCTGGCAACCCAGAATGAATTTCACTACTTTATTTAAATAGAAATTCTTTAAAAAAAAAAGGAAAAGAGGATAAAATTCACTAAAATCAGCAAATGCCAAGTAAAGAGTGTTCTGATGTTTGTTGTCATAGATTAGCAGTAAAACAGAATGAGAGTTTACAACTCAGAATATACTTAGAATGCAAAAGGAGCTCTCCTTCATTCTCATGCCATTCAGCCCTAAGAAAATATATATTTTTTGACTGGAAAAAATATAGAAAAAATATTGTATTTATTTTTTTTTAATTTGAGAAATAAAATATTATACAGACTTCAAGGGCAGGCTAAAATTATTAAGATTCAGAAACAGATTTATATCTTCATTTCATCTCCCAGAAGTACAATTATTAAAGATTTTATTCATCATAATTTTCAAATAAACCAATTATCCCATGCAAAATTGTAGTCATGAGTAGGAATTATAGATATTCTTGTGGATAAACAAAAAAAATGGAGTATTCTCCTTTTTTTACTGGTTCACCACTGAGTTCTGATAATCTGTCTCTAAAATCCAAGCCAAATGTTCTCGATAAAGCGATACCCAGTGTATCAGAGGAAATAAAATCTTCCTTTGGTATTAATGATTAGGTATTTTTCCCCTAAGTAAATTCCACAGGTGAAAAGACCATGCTCCTACATGGAATATGGGATTTTTTTCACTTTTTGAAAAGCCTCTAAAATCACCATAGGTAAAGACAGAGGTGATGTAGACCTAAACAAAAACAAAACAAAACAAAAAACCCTTTCATTTGCTAATTCACTCCATTGGTAAATCACTACATTACATTCATAGACATACAATTTTTTTATATTTTGGCTTACATTTCAATTTGAAAACCATCATTTAAAAATAGGAACAAGGAAAGGAAACAAACAAAAATACAGTGTACCTTTCAAGTTCTTTTGGGTTTCTGCTTCTGGGAAGAACTTTTCGCCATGCATTTCCCTTCACCTGTCATCTCATTCAATCACAACAACACTGGATAAAATTAAGAATTACTTTTTCTGATGATCCACTTCAGTCTACTTTTACACATATATGCTAGTCAGCTAACTCACTGCACTTGTAGGTTTGGGGTAGATCCAATTTTCTTTGCTTATGATCTATCTAATTTGACTGGGTTTAGGCATCTAGATACTCTAAACAGAAAAAATGAGGAGAAAGAGAAGCATTTTGAGGTGATTAATAGAAAACATTAAACCTTCCAGTGTGTCTGAACTCCTGCCTGCCTCAGGAGTTTAGGTACCTGAAACAGGCTGCGTACTATGGGTAAGTATAAGTACTGCATTTAGATCAACCTAACCAAGGTTAAGCTAAGCTAAATTCCCAGGCATGTAGGTGTACACAGAGTTAAATTGCCCAAAAATGGCATGCATGGTCTAAGTTAGTTCACCTTAGCAGGTGATTGATTAGGGTTAACTAGATCTAAAATGGGTTAACCCCATCTATGGAAAGCCTACACATAGTCATAACACAGCTCCTAGGGCTGGGAAAACCCAGCCACGTACCCTATACCTGTGACTGTCCTTTTCCTACTCACTCTCCACTGAGCATGCCCAGGGTACTTTTAGCCCCTCTGATTAATCCCACCCCTATTCCTGGACCAGGCAACTCTCCCTGCCAACCCACCAGCCCCTTCTAGACTCATCAACCCCATCCTTTTCCTCCTGTGGACCTTTTAAAATGACCTAATCTTGCACATACTATAATTAAAAAATAAAGACACTATTTGGTCTATAGATGTGTTTACTTGCGAATGTGCTGTACCTGTTTTATTCTTGTTTTACTCCTTCATTTCAATCTATGAAGAAAATCTGTCATTTTTTATTTTATGGGTGCGTCCACATATGCAAGCATGTGTGCTTGCAGCAGCTCAAATAGAAGTGGTGCAAATTTGAGCTGGGGCTTTTTGCTTCAGGACGTGGGCTTGGACATGCACTTTGGTGTGGAGTAAATTGTACCACTTGGGGCAAAATAACCCTACCTGGCTTCTCCTGGATCTGCAGCCAGCGGGAGCTAGAACCTGAGGCCAGCACCTGTGCTGTCCCCAGCAGTATAAAAAGCTACCCTGTCCTGGCTTCAGCAGTATAAAAAGCCACCCTGGCAAGTAGCTGAGGTCTACTGGCTCTCAGGAGCTTCTGGGGCCCAGCCAATTGGTACCTGGGGACACTACCCCTTGTGCCAGCTGGACTGTTGAAGCAGCCCTGAGAGTTCCCTGCACCCTTTACCCACTGCAGCAGTCTAGCAGCAGGAGCTGTTGCCTGGCTGTGACCTGATGCCCACCTGCCAGACCCAGATGGGGACTGCACAGCCAGTAGAGGCATCTGCCCCTCTGGGCCAGCTGCCAGTGGACTGTGGTTGCAGGGCTGGCCTCTGTGCAGCACTACTGCAATGTGTGCTCTCTGCCCAGCCATCTGAGCAGCTGTCACCCGGAAGAGGTTCTGGGTGTGGTGGCCTGCTTTGAACTGTCAAAGCATGTCCTTCTGGCTGACCCCGTTTGGCCAGGACGTCAGCCATATCCAGCTGGGTCCAAGGTGCCAGCTCTGACCAGGCAGGGTCCTGCCACTGGCCTCCCTAGCAGGAATTCTGGTTTTCCCTATTGGAAAACTGAAAAATCCCTGATAAAAAAAAATCCAGAAGTCATTCTGTAAAATACCCCCAAATCCATGTTCCTCCATAAGTAAAACAAAAGACCACTGTACAGAGAGAGAGAGAGAGAGAGACAGAGAGAAAGACAGAGATCAGTGGGACAATGTTTTATTGATATATCTATAGTGTTTAAGTAAGTCGCTTATCATAATAATAAAGTGAACTCTAAATACGTGTTTCATGAACACATATTTTGCTGCCCTCCCACAGGGTGATGGCCCCCATATAAGGGGTTCAGCCCCTCAACAGGGTGTTTGGCCTCCCAACAGGAGATTAAGCCCCCACACAAGAGGTATGGCTCCCCAGCAGGAGATTCAGCCCCCACATAAGAGGTATGGCCCCCCAACAGGAGCCAAATGCCCCCCACAGGGGCTACAACCCCCCTGCAAGGCCCACATGCCCCACTGCAGCCCTCCAATTGCTGCCCCACCTGGACCTATCCCCTACCAGCTGCTGCAGCCCTCCCAGTTGCTGCCCCACCCAGCCCTACCCCTTGCTCTCCTAGACCCCCCAATGGATACCCCACCAAGCCTCACCCCCACCTTGTACCCCCAGGCCTCCAAGGCTAACCCTACATCCCCAGGCACCATCACTTAAAAAAAAAACTCAGAAAAAGAACAGGAAAAAAATGGGGGAAAAAACCCGCTGCTTACCTTAGAAGCAAGGGAAGGGGGCGCTCCAGGGCCTCCTGGCACAGCCCCCCCAGGCAGCACAGGACAACATAGGAGCAGGAAGGCCCAGGCTGGGGCTGCTGGGGCTGTTAGCCTGCCCTGCACTGTGCGGGCAAGGCCCCAGTCAGCCAGAAGGCAGCTCCAGCTTCCAGTAAGTGCCAGGGTTTTGTTTATTTTTTGTTAAGTATGGGGAGGCATGGATCCAGGAACCTTGGGGGGATGGGCTAGCCAGGGCAGGGGCTTTGGGGAGCTAGCGGGGGGAGGGCAGGCCATGGCAGGGGTCAGAGTGCTTTAAGGGGGCTGTTGGGATCCCCCCATGGTACCCTCCCCCCTCCTCCAGCCCCCCCAACACCTTACTCACCAGCACCGGAGCCCTGGTGCTGAAGCATGCAGCCTGGCCGGCTGCATGTTTCAGCACCAGGGCAATGGGCCAACTATAGAGATGCTCCAGCAGCCAGAGCATCTCCATAGAGGACCCATCCTCTGGTTGTCTCAGGGTATGGCCCAGGACTGTGCCCTGCTCCCCTTTTTAAGCTTCAAGTTTTTTAGACCCTTGGATATCCAGAGGTCTAATTTTCTTCCCCGTGCTGCAAACTTGCAGTGCGGGAAACATTTTTTTTTTCCCGCATGTGCCTGTTGCCCCTCCTCAAAGGGCTTTGAGGTGGGGCAAAAGGCACTTGCACGCTTATCTGGATGCACCCTATGTCTTCTCTTTTGCCCCAAGTCTTCCAAAGTCTTTGCATATTGTTTTTTCCATTGCTTCAAGAAGGCTGTGCTGCACATGATATTTGTTTTTAATTAATGTTTTTAGTATGGCAGATGGAATCAGAATGTTAATTTAGGGTCTAAATGGGAATTTTGTATGTACAGGTATACATTTATATTGCCCCAGTACACATTAGTCCTTTTAATCAAAGCACTTAGTCAATGATCACAATGTTGTAGGTTGTTTTCATTAGGAGGGAAAATGGATGCCAGAACCAGGCATTTCTTCAGTGCAATCCTGTATATTTGTTCAGCATGAGTGAAGTCCTGTTTCTCTGAATGCAGTAGTAATTGAAGTACAGATGCCAGTTTCCCTCCTCAGTAGTCCAAGCCTCTTTTCCCCTACCGACAACACAACTCTGTTTTCTCTCTTGGGTTCTCTGGCTAGCCTTTGGCTTCTGCTTCTTTATCTCCTTGTTTTGTTTTGGTTTTTGAGCTTTTTGCTGTATTAGCTTGTTCTAGTTTCACACACAGTGAATTTCATGAAAATGATACAGGCTTTCAGTGCTTTTTTTCAGCCTTGACCTGAGTGAAAATCCTCCACCTAGTGTGAAAAGCCATTCTTCGCAAGTCCATTTCTGGTGGCCATTCCATATAGCTCTATTTTGGACAATGATACCTATTGCTGTAGTTATTTAACTCTAAAAGAAGCATAACTGCTTTGTACATTCATCCAATCAATATCAACAAGAATTCATCCAACCCTGATCATAACAATATGTTGTGCTTACATTTTGCCTTGTGTTTAAGGATCTGAAGTGGATTATTTCCACTGAAAGCATTTTGCAATATTGGACCAGATTCTGATCATGTATACTTTTATATTGGTCCAATTCCATTGATTTTAATACTGATGCCTGTAATTTACATCAGAGTGACACAAAATTCAGGGATATTGCAGTAAAGCTACTCTGCACAGTAAAAAAACCAAACAAACAAAAGAACGGAATGAAATGGAATGGAAAAGAATCTGGTAGGCTAAAATTGTGAACTGAAAGGAAAGAATGGAAAAGCTATTTGGTCTCATTCTAACTTAAATTTATCTACCTTACTACTGAAACATGATGTTTTTATGACAAAATGTTACTGTGAATGTGCCATATCCATTTTACTAAACGAAACCATTTGTTCTTTTTTCATACTACCAAAAAGTTCATTCAAAATATAAGCTAAAAGCTCTGAAAACTGTCCATTGTGGGGAGGGTGGGAAGTATTGGAGTACAAAAAACTGTCAGATTTTAAATTGAATTGCACTTTTATCACTTTAAAAATGTTCAGATAGATTTGTTTCAAACTTTAACACAGGAAAAAAAAATAATGTCTTGTCTGGCATAAAGCCCTGAAAATAAGTTTAGAAAGGAAACTCTGAAAGGCCATTAACAACAGAGGTGGTCATAAAAATGGCAGAGATATGCACTTCTGGGACAACTCAGATTCTTATGAAATGGACGTTTGGGGATTATTTTCATCATCAGCATCTTTGCAATAAAATGACAAAAGAGGGAGAAATTTGAAAACAGGCATTCAAAATCTTGAGTCTGAAGGGCATAAAGAAGATCAGAATACAAAGCTAGTAGAAATTACTGTGCTGCACCTGGGGAGAGGGAACCAGCATTATGGGTATAGGTTAGGGGCTGACCCGCTCAGCAGCACAGAGGCAGAGAGGGATCTTGGAGTCAGCATTGACTCCAGGATGAATATGAGTCGCCAATGCGACGAAGCAATAGGCAGAGCCAACCGCACCCTGTCATACATCAACAAGGGCATCACTAACAGGTCCAGAGAGGTCTTGCTCCTCCTGTATGCGGCGCTGGTCAGGCCACAGCTGGAGTACTGTGTCCAGTTCTGGGC